>NW_006159730.1:3724118-3745977 GCF_000334495.1 Tupaia belangeri chinensis | reverse complement strand
GTGTGTGCGTGCCCAAGATCCCAAGAGGAGAATGGAGGAGAAGGGATTGCGGCGTGGCCATCCCCCCTGGGGGGTGATTTCTCGCTTTTTATCTCTCTGTCTCTCTCTGTCTGGTGAGCACTCACGCCCTATAGCAAAAACCCCCCAAAAAAAAAAAAAGAAAGAAAGAAAAACACACCAGGCACTTGAGTATGCTCAAAAACTCAATAGGATGTGGATAAGCAAGAAAGGGACTGTGGTGTGGTCACACCTCACTGGGGGGTGGGGGTGGGAGTGCTTTTTCTTTCTCTCTGGAAAACACACACCCCTTTCCGACAATTAAAGGGGGGGAGGGAGAAAGGAAAAAAGAGAAAGAAAAAGAAGACAAGATTGAGTCCCAGAAATCCATTGTGTACAATATAAAATATGTTCATTGAGGTATTTTTTTGCGAGTTAATGACAGAATCGTCAGTATATAAATGATACAGCATACAATGCCAGCAAATACAGTACGATTCATATCATTCCAATAACTAATACAGGCTTATCATGTGCCACATGTTGCTCTGAGTGCTGTACAGATATTAAGGTTACTTAATTCTCAGAGCATGTCTATGAAATATATTTTACAATGCCCATTTGGCAGATGAGAAAATGGAGATATAGAAAAGATAAACAACCTGCTTATGGTTACATACTGGTGAATTGTAGCCAGGACTTGAACAGGACCTACCAAAACCTGTACTCTTAATCACTAGATGCAATTGTTCCAAATCAGTTTTTATAATACTTCTTTAGGAGCCTCAGATCAAAGAAGAATATGCTATTTTATTCTAGAAAACAAGAATTTGTCGACTACATCTTCCTGACCCTACTCCTTAATGTATGTTTGACTCATTTTTAAAGTAAAGATGACAATGTTGTTAAATGGGATAATCTAGTGGTTAGGAAGGTTCAAGAGTAAGAACAACTTGGTTCTGAATCTCAGTTCTCCCATCTGTTGCCATATGACCTTGAGTAGGTTACCTCTTCAAATCCCAATTGATTCACCTTTAAAATGAAGGTTATAAAGGGACCTACATCATACTGTTGTCTAAAGATAAAACAAGATAGCCCATTTAAAGCACTTAGAAAGTGCTCAATAAATATTACTTGTGTAATAAGTAGCAGCAGCTTCAATAAACTGTGAACAAAATGATCTCTTGATTTTCATTCTAGCACTAAAAATGGTTCATTTCTCTTATAATTAAAAAAAAGCAACCAAAACGACAAACCAAACCATAAGCCATAACAATTATATCTTGCAGTCAAAAAACTCGAAAAGCTATTGAGCCCATTAATTCACTTTAAATTACTTATCTCTTTTACTTCTAGATATGTATATTCTACCATTGAGACACCTTGCATAATGTAATCACTGACTTCAAGAGGTCAAATGGATAGGCAATTAATGTTTCTCTGTGAAAAGTTCAATAATTCATTTTATAAATTTCAGTTCAAAGTCTATGTTGAGGTTAAGAAAAATTGACATTTGGTCTATGAACTTAATGTCAAGCTCCAGAAAAACTCTGGGCAGCACATGTTTAGCGATTAAGCAGACAGACAATAGAGAGGCTGCCAAATTGTAAAACAAGACTTGGAAATCACAGAAAATGTTGCTAGTTATTGATTACGGTGACCATTCAGTTCCTATTGAGCCACCCAAAAGAATCATTCATTTTCTAGCAGAGAGCCTGCTCATTTGCAAGATAAAAGAGAGACATTTCTGCACATGCCCATAATGTTCTTCACCACTGGGGGCAGCTTTACATAAGACTGCATTCACTGAAACCAAAGCAACAGTCCGAGCAGCTTTCAGAATGACAGTCTGCAGAAGTGAGCTGAGCGTGTGCACGGTACAGAGCTCTCCTGCCTTCTGGGCTCCAACGCAGCTCCGTGGCTGAACTGGGTGCTCACCACGGGAACTGCTGGGCTATGGAATACAGATGTGGCAGCTCAGGTAGCCCCACGTTGCCTGGAGGAATACATTATGCTTTCCGATAAGAAGAAATTGTAGAAGCCAATTTTTTTAACCCCCCCTCCAAACTGTAAAGATGCAAAAACGTAATATCCATGAAGATCCTATTACCTAGGAAGATTTTGATGTTTTGCTGCGAATGCGGTGTTGGGATTTATTTGTTCTTGGAGTGTTCTGCGTGGCTGGCAAAGAATAATGTTCCAAAATCGGTCCATCTCCCAAGGGGTCCAATTTTTCTTCCTGGGTGTCAGCGAGCCCTGACTCACTACAGTGCAGCTGACAGGGGCTGTCATGCAAGTGGCCCCCTAAGCCAAAGCAAAAGACCTAAGGACGACCTTTGAACAATACAAAGGATGGGTATGTTTTGTCATTTTTCTTCTTTCCTTCTTTAAAAAAACAAACAAAAATCCTCTAGTCTGTTATAATAATTTTGTCTTAATTACTTAATTACCTTGCTCTGCTGTAAGACTATAAATTCAATTGCTTAATGGACACATTTCCTTGTTTAACTATTAAAAAAAAAAAACAACCTAAAACCATGCTCTTTAAATTTCAGAGATGATATTTGATGTTAACTGTTATTATCTAGATTTATATTCTTAAAAAAATGAAAACACATGCCTATTATCAATTGATTAAAAAATGAATTCTTTTTTGGGGGGATAACTTTTCTAAGTTGTTTTTATTTCCAGGTTTCAATGTAATTAGGCTACTGAGCGGATCAGCTGTAGCACTGGTTATAGCCCCCACTGTCTTACTGACAATGCTTTCTTCTGCCGAACGAGGATGCCCTAAGGGCTGTAGGTGTGAAGGCAAAATGGTATATTGTGAATCTCAGAAATTACAGGAGATACCCTCAAGTATATCTGCTGGTTGCTTAGGTTTGTCACTTCGCTATAACAGCCTTCAAAAACTTAAGTATAATCAATTTAAAGGGCTCAACCAGCTCACCTGGCTATACCTTGACCATAACCATATCAGCAATATTGATGAGAATGCATTTAATGGAATACGCAGACTCAAAGAGTTGATTCTGAGTTCCAACAGAATCTCCTATTTTCTTAACAATACCTTCAGACCTGTGACAAATTTACGGAACTTGGATCTATCCTATAATCAGCTGCATTCTCTGGGATCTGAACAGTTTCGGGGTTTGCGGAAGCTGCTGAGTTTACATTTACGGTCTAACTCCTTGAGAACCATTCCTGTGCGAATATTCCAAGACTGCCGCAACCTGGAACTTTTGGACCTGGGATATAACAGGATCCGAAGTTTAGCCAGGAATGTCTTTGCTGGCATGATCAGACTCAAAGAACTTCACCTGGAGCACAATCAGTTTTCCAAGCTCAACCTGGCCCTTTTTCCAAGGTTGGTGAGCCTTCAGAACCTTTACTTGCAGTGGAATAAAATCAGTGTCATAGGACAGACCATGTCCTGGACCTGGAGCTCATTACAAAGGCTTGATTTATCAGGCAATGAGATTGAAGCCTTTAGTGGACCTAGTGTTTTCCAGTGTGTCCCGAATCTGCAGCGCCTCAACCTGGATTCCAACAAGCTCACATTTATTGGTCAAGAGATTTTGGATTCTTGGATATCTCTCAATGACATCAGTCTTGCCGGGAATATATGGGAATGCAGCAGAAATATTTGTTCCCTGGTAAACTGGCTGAAAAGTTTTAAAGGTCTGAGGGAGAATACCATTATCTGTGCCAGTCCCAAAGAGCTGCAAGGGGTAAATGTGATTGATGCAGTAAAGAACTACAGCATCTGTGGCAAAAGTACCACGGAGAGGTTTGACCTGGCCAGGGCTCTCCCAAAGCCAACGTTTAAACCCAAGCTCCCTAGGCCGAAGCATGAGAGCAAGCCCCCTCTACCCCCCACGGTAGGAGCTACAGAGCCCAGCCCAGAGACCGATGCTGACGCCGAGCACATCTCTTTCCATAAAATCATCGCGGGGAGCGTGGCCCTTTTCCTGTCCGTGCTCGTCATCCTGCTCGTTATCTACGTGTCATGGAAGCGGTACCCTGCGAGCATGAAGCAGCTGCAGCAGCGCTCCCTCATGCGAAGGCACAGGAAAAAGAAAAGACAGTCCCTAAAGCAAATGACTCCCAGCACCCAGGAATTTTATGTAGATTATAAACCCACCAACACGGAGACCAGCGAGATGTTGCTGAATGGGACGGGACCCTGCGCCTATAACAAATCAGGCTCCAGGGAGTGTGAGGTATGACCATTGTGATGCAAAGCGCTCTTAAAAGCTGGGAAATAAGTGGTGCTTTATTGAACTCTGGCGACTATAAAGGGAACACGGTGCTCCCCTCTCCTTCCCTCTCACTTTGCTGGCAAGGTCCTTCCCTGTCCGTTTTAGTGCATTCATAATGCTGGTCATTTTCCTCTCATACATAATCAACCCATTGAAATTTAAATACCACAATCAATGTGAAGCTTGAACTGTGGTTTAATATAATGCCTATTGTATAAGACCCTTTATTGATTCCATTAATATCACATTTGTTTTAAGATAAAACTTCTTTCATAAGTAATCCCCCACACCTGCTGTTATTCTTTCTGGTAGGACTAAATCCACAGTTCTAGAAGGTTTGCTGTTCATTGGCAGATCAAGGAAAAAGGTGAATAATCCCAGGCACTTAGAGCTTGAAATGATTCTAGGAGATGACTTGATTATAGGAACATTTTAGAGACAGAGTCTTTAAAACAATGCCTGACTTAAGAGGAAAATTTCCGGAAACTATCGAGAAATGACGCTGGGTTACTGCAGATTCCAGAGGTGTGTGAATTACAATAAGGCAAGTGTAGGGGAAAAGTGCTGAAGGGTTAAAATGCTGTGAGTAGACAACTGCAAAATGTGAAGAGATGATAAAAATACAAAGTTTTAGACTTGAGGCCTTGTCTTTGAAACCCATGCCCGCAAAATCAGGCTAAAGATTTCACTGTCAAGACTACACATCTCCTAAATAAATTAAATAGCCAAGAGGCAAATGTAAGAAGGCAGATTTCTCCACCATTCTTCACATTAAAGAGTTTTCCAGAAGAGGTTTGCAAATGGCAAGGCAGCCTGCTACCTGTATGTGGTTGGGAGCTCACTAGAATTTCCCTTTCCAGCTTTTTCAAAGACCCTAAGGTAGTGAGTGGAAGCATTAGTTTTGTCCTAGTCTGTCCATGATTTGTCACACTGTCCTGTTGTGTTCCATTATGTGCCTGTATCCACCGGTCCTCCTCTAATGACCAACACTTTATCAGGTGTGTAAAGAGAGCACATTCCAAAACATGCTTTCCACCAACAGCCTCACTGAAAAGGATGACTTTGATAAAACTCAGTTAAATGTAAAAAAATAAAGGAAAAGGACCAATGCTGGGACAGTTCTCTTTTGCTCTGTTGCTGACATTACTGTGTCCCTGTGTTTGTCTGTATTGTGAACTCATCCATTAGTACAATTCTGTACAGACCTTGCTGGCACTCTGCAAGGTACATGCATGTTTTTATGTCACTGGTGAAAGTTTATTGACTGCAGCACAAATATCATAGATTCTGTACTTAAGTAACTAAAACCCCAGTCCATTAAGATTTTAGAAAAATATCTTTAGGCTGTATCTTTTTTCAACCTCCAAAATGAACAATTTTATTATAGGAACAAAAATCAGGAATTGCAACATTGACACTGTTTCATTTAATTTAGCTTGCCAAGTCCTATATCTTTAACTAATGTCTCTGTTCTTTCAAAACAGAATTGCTGCAGCAGAAAAGAAAAAAAAAATGAGTGATTATTTTTACCAGGATTTTTATATAGTTTGGAGGATTTTTCATATATTGAAAGGAAAAATCTAGACAGGTCACCATGAAATATCATTGTAAGGAAGTCAAATTATTAAAATCATACTTTGATAAGTAATAAACATTAGAGGTGGATTTTTCAAGGTACTTTGGTTTTCATTAAATCTTAAAATACATACCAGTTCAGAAAAGCATCATGGCTACAATGTTTTCCCATGAATAATTGTTGAATATACACTTACTATTGGTAAATAGTCACATATTCCCAATTGATTAATAATGCAGATTCTTCCTTACAGTACTGTGAAATGGGTGATGAGCTTACTGTGATGTTTTTCACTGAAGTTGTAAGTTTATATTTCACATTAAGTGCTAGAGAATACATATTCCATCTAAAAAAATAAATTTTCTTTGGTCATCCTCATTTTTATATGTACTAAAGATGATTGTATTAATTAAATGCAGTGTTAAAGTGAAAAAACCCATTTCTATTCTTTGACTTGAACTTCTGCCTCATTTGTGCTAGGTAGCAAATATATTTAGGCAAGGCACGTTTATACTTACATTTTTGAATTCTTGCAAATTCTTGATGCTGTGGTGCTACTAGTGTGTTTGAAACATGTTTGCTTCTGAAAACTATTTCTAAAATTCAAAGATACTTGGTGTGTAAAAACAAGGATATAAGATTAAAGGAATGACCAACATTTTGACTGGTCATTTTTTTAAATGCCTAACTTTACTTATAAAGTAACAGATAAGAATCAAAATAAAATTCCTTAGATGGTAAAATTCATTTTGATTCAGGACATGACATTAGGAAAAAAAAGTTCTTTCCTCCTACCACCACCTCCACTTTGGGAATGAAGCTTCTTGACTCAGTATTTTCTGAGCACAAATATGTAACTCACATAGGTTAGACAATAATAGTCCCTCATTGGAAATTCAAGAAAGCCAAATGGTAAATGTTCTTCTGATCAAAAGTTGTTGCTCTCACCTTCAACCCATGCTACTTTCTGGACAATAAGTCATATATCTTTTCTCAGAAGTATTTCAAAATCATTGAATATTAGAGAAATGCAATTGATATTCATTTTTCAAGTTCAAGTTCCATGAAATATCTGACTTCCTTCAAGGGTGACAACAGTTAAATAAAGAGCCTGACCTGTTGAACCATACAACAGAGACACATTCATACAGAATGGATTTAGTCAGTACTTCGAATGCTTTACCGAGCAGAGAGAAAAATGGAGTTTAGTCTCTCTGAACAGCGTGTGTGTATGTGTGTGTGTGTGTGTGTGTGTGTGCGTGTGTCTGTGTGTTTTTCCATTTTTATTAGCCCCAGTACACAAAATGCTACTGCGGTATGGAGTTAATAGTCCCACTGCTACAGTATCTAAGCAATACTTATGCAAGATATATTCCTTTTAAATTAGTTTGTATTTTTCAAGGATGTTGATATTACATCTTTTCAAAGAATTTAAACCATTTTTTACTTGATTTGGTGAGTCAACTACCTAAGTAGACAGGCAATAAACTCTATTTCTGTGGAGCAGCAGTGACCTCCAGTGGCAACTTAGACTCACCACAGCTATTCTTACACATTTTAGCTTTTTATCCTGAATCCTTATATAAACGTGGTTTACAACATACATTTATTGATCTGTACATCAAATTTAAAGTATCTAATTTCTTTCCATAGAAAATATGATTACAAAATAACTGTTGAAAGTTATATTTTACATATTGACATTTTTAGTATTGTTGGAATAGAGCCATAGAACTGGTACTAATGGCTAGAAACAAGTGTACAAAGATGAAAAGCAAAAATAATAATGCAATAATAATGGACATTTCAAAGAAATATTTTAATGTGCTTAGACTCATTGATGTTGGCTAAATAGTCTGATATTTTCATCAAATATGTTAATGTTGTTTGTAGATAGGATACTGAAATATAATGTAATTTAGATTGGGGGAAACATTTCAATATCAATATTGAAAGAATCTGTATCAGATAGTTATTGGTCCATCAGCAGGTATATCAGAGCTAGTAAGGCAGAGAGGTCTTCCCCTTCCGGCTTTAGAACTCTCAAGTTTGCTGAGCGTGCCAGTGACCTGTGCTTTGCCCCAGTGCATTCTCCCTCCCTCCCCCTTTTCAGCCAGCTGAACACTGGTTCTATTAGGCTCCCTGACAATGATGTTACAGTCTAAGAGGTGATGATTCATGGATAATGAAATTATGCTCTCCTTCTGGGGAAGGATAATGCAGAGTCAGATTCATGGATTTGGCGAGGGTTTTTAGGATGCTGTAGGTGCACAAAATATCTTCTCTTTCTTGACATTTACCAAGATGAGAACTCAAATAGTTTATTTAAAGTGCAGATTAGACTAGCATAAGAAACAAGCATCAGGCCATGATGCCTAACACAAAATGAGTTTCAGACATAACAAATGAAAATTGAGCCATGAGAAATGAAAAATTCAGAAACTGCAGTGCTTCTTTTATCCCTTTTTACCCTTGGTTCTCATTAAAATCTAGATCTGTAGCAAACCTGCAGAGTTTTACTATTCTTATATTCTTGTAGCTACCAACATTAAAAACCACAGGCAATTGGTTGAAATTATGAGCATAAAAAAAAAAGACAGTAAAGTTGAATGACAAATATTGGAATAGAAATAGAATGGGTAAAAGTTAAATAGCTTGTATTAAATGACTCTTGTAATTAGTAAAAAATAATAATAATGAAAATAAAAAAGTGAAATTGACAGTTTCCCCAATCAAGATAGACTACAGAATTAGACTCAAATTTTGTTTACCATCTAAAGTCATTGGTGTTTGGAATAGCTGGGTAGAACACAATATAAATACTAGACAGAAAACATAAATGAAAAGGTTTATAATTCTTTTTTCATTTGAGAAAATATCATAGCCATATATGGTGGAATATGGGCTTCAGAAACTAAGACATAAATTCACATTTCTCTGACTTTACTAATCATGTGACCTTATATTGGAAGAGAAATAGAATGGGTAAAAGTTAAATAGCTTGTATTAAATGACTCTTGTAATTAGTAAAAAATAATAATAATGAAAATAAAAAAGTGAAATTGACAGTTTCCCCAATCAAGATAGACTACAGAATTAGACTCAAATTTTGTTTACCATCTAAAGTCATTGGTGTTTGGAATAGCTGGGTAGAACACAATATAAATACTAGACAGAAAACATAAATGAAAAGGTTTATAATTCTTTTTTCATTTGAGAAAATATCATAGCCATATATGGTGGAATATGGGCTTCAGAAACTAAGACATAAATTCACATTTCTCTGACTTTACTAATCATGTGACCTTAGGTAAATTTCTTAGCTTTTCTGAACTTGAAGTTTTCCATGCGTAAAATGAGTATGTACTAATGACTGTCCATGGTATTGGGAGGACAAATCTCAAAACTATGTTGTAAACTCTAAAATGGCAACTACTTTTCTTTTCAAAGAGCACTTAGTGAGATATTCAGCTGTGTTTGCTGGTATTCCATGTTCGGCATGGGCCAAAAAGAAATCACTAACCTCTATGTTTGAACCCCAAACCTATTTTAAATCAATATGAGTTTAGAATTGAATTGTTTATGGGGCAAGATGATGTTATTATTTGTAAAAAAAAATAATTGCTCACAACATGTTCCCATAGGATAAGCATATATTTCAGGTATCAGTCAGATATCTGCTTTATTGTTTCTCTCCCTCACCTACTCATCCTAATGGAAGACTGTACCAATAGTAACTTCTTAGTGTAAAAGATTCAGAGCTTTATTAAAAAGAAATAACAACTTAATATATAAATTAAAAACTCATTGAAGAATGACCAATATATTAATAATAAAAAATTCTCTCCACTAGATATAGCTGATCTTAAGAAATATGAGGTAACAGATGTATTTCCAAATTATAATTTAAGTAGACACAAACTACTCCTTTTTGACAGTTGAATTCCTATGACATCTCTAGAGAGCAGAGAGGATGATAGCTTTTGAGGGGAAATAGCATTTGTGAATTTTATGCAATTTTAACTTTATAGAGTGATACATAGATGTTCTTGAGTTAAATCTCCTAAATGGGAAGAGAATTCCAGGAACACAGAGAGAACAGGAATATCTGGCTCATGGTATAAAACCAGGCAGAGGCAATTTATTTTACTACCATACTTCTTAATAAATTTTTATAAGTAGTAATAATCCATTTTATGAAGAAAAAAAGGGGGACAGCTGCTGGTGTGGTAGTTAAGGTGCCAGACTCCCACATAGACAACCACTGTTTGAGTCCTGGACCTGGTGTCTTATTTTCTCACTTTCCCGCTCTCTCTGGTCAAATTAAAAACTTTACTAATAAAATAATAGTAACGGGGACCAGCAGTTGGCAAATGACTATGTCGCTGGACTCCCATGCAGTCGACTGCAGTTCAAGTCCCAGATCCAGTGGCTTAAACTCATGCTGGTGTGCATGCATGTGTGCCCAAGATCCCGAGAGGAGAATGGAAGAGATGGGATTGTGGCGTGGCCATCCTCCCTAGGGGGTGATTTCTCGCTTTCTGTCTTTCTGTCTCTCTCTGTCTTTTTGGCAAATGCATGCACCCTATAGCAAAAATCTCTCCAAAAACAGAAAAATAATAATAAATAATTCTAAAAAAAAAAAAAGGCTAATATCTTAGCCTTTCAACCAAATGTTTTAATGAAAATTAATTATTTTCTTTACAATTTTCTGGTTTCTGTTGGTTTGTTTGTTTTCAGGGTCTCCCACTCCTCCCAAGAAGAAATTTCCTTTATTCTTTTCTACTCTTAAATTGTTCTATGTATATGACAGAGTCCTTTACTTCCTATGTCACAAAGAAGTCTTCCCTTGTATAAGTCAACTTTGGTCATTTCACTCAAAGAAATGGCATGTTTCCAATAGAAAAGTTATTTGCATTACATATTAGAACAAAACAAAATTAAAGCTGAATGACCCTTCTCTCTTTCCTTTACAGTCTATAAAACACCTCTATAGTATCTTCTGACTTGTAATGGAAGAAAGAAAACATAGTTGAATTACCAGTCCAGCAAAGTATTATCAAGCTCACTATTTTCCTACCTGATTAGCTCCTAAAAAACACAGTATAGGCCTTTACATATAGGCATTCTCAACTATATTTCACCAATCAAAAACACGCATACAATCAGAATTTTATCTTGTCAGAAATAAAACATAAATTTTTGGCTTCATTATCAAACAAATAGTACATTTTGCAAAGGCAATTTTTGTTAAATCTTCATTACACTGATTATAACTCTCCAAGGTATGAAATACATTTTACCAATAAAGAGCAAAGAACTTCAAATAAGTACAAATCTTTCTTTAGTGCTCAAGTATTAAGGCTTATTATTAAGTATGGATAGAAATGTCCTCAGACAGGGAGGCTATACTTTAGTGAGGCCATATTATAAGTGATTTATAGGGTTTCAACTGAGTGTTCCCTCATACAGGTAAAGAGTGCTTCTTTTTTTTTTTTTTTTTTTTGGAGAGGTTTTTGCTATTGGGCATGTGCACTCGCCAGACAGACAGAGAGAGACAGAGAGACAGAAAGTTTATTCTTTCTGATAGAAGAAACATACTTATCACCACCACCATCAACCCCCATTGAAGCAATCAGCAAGAATCCCACAAAAACTTTAAAGGAAACCTTTAGAATATATCATGTTGTTATTGTAGAATCAATGTGGCTTTAAAAACTCTGGTAAACCAGTGATATAACAGAAAAAAAACAGTTGCAATGAAAACTACAAAGTTGAAAAACTAACTCAACACTTTGAGATTAGTATTGGAATGTACTCATCAATTTATGAAAAGGATTTTGACTAATTTGTACAAATTTTAAAGTGAAAAGTTATAAATACTTAGTTTGAGTTCTTCTATATAGCCAATGGAAGGTTATTATTACTGAATTATGATTAAAATAGAATATTTAAAGATCTGTGTAATATGACAGAGGTCATAGTGCATAAATATTTTGTGTTCTTCACCAAGTTTGGCAGTTTATAGATACCTAGGGGGGAAAAATCCATATCCTTCATATAAGCTGATTATCTACATTTTACTATACATTTGTGTGTGTGTGTGTGTGTGTGTGTGTATGTGTGCTTGTGTGCATGTGTGTATTTGTCAGTCTTTACTGTGATCCAGGAATTTATGTATGTTATCTCATGATTTGATAAGTTTCTTATATCTTTCATAAACTCAAATAGATTTTCAGAACTCTAAGAATAGGGCTAGCCAGTGGGGAGGTGGTTAAAGAAGCTGGATCCCATGTGACCAACTGCAAGGTTTGAGTCCTGGACCCAGTGACTTGTGAAACACACCAGGTGTCTTGTGTGTCTTGTGTATGTATGTACGTGCGTGTGTGCACATGTGCCTAAAATCCCAAAAAGGAGGGAGAAATAGAGGAGAAGGGATTGCAGTGTGTCCATTCCTTCCACATGGAGATGCTCTCGCTCTCTCTCTCTCTCTCTCTCTCTCTGTCTCTCTCCAGTGAGCACAAACTCCCTCTGGCAAATAAAAATAAATATGTGTATATAAGAACAGAGCTCATATATTTACTTTGTCTTCCTGTAAATTTCATCCATTAATCCTTTATCTTTTCACTTTATCTTTTCATTATAGGACTGCCTTAAAATAATTCCTACCCTACTCATACAAGGCTTCTCAAGTCAAATTATATACCTTCCGTTCCCCTTAGGAAATGATTTACCATTCAGATAACCCTCTGCTAGCTAAATTCTAATCTGTAAGTATACTGTTCTCAGTCTTTGGCACCTATTCCAGTTCATCTCATGTTGTTAAAAGGCAGCATGCACTTAGTCCTATGGACTTTCACAGGGAGGACTGAGTTGTAAAATATAAAATTCTACATATATTTTTATAGGCTTTACTCTGATCGTTTTTATGGCCTAACACACAGAGATGTGTGGGGTTTTTATTAGTTTACACTGAAATACAAAAGCACTAAACTAGCTACAAATTAAGAAGAAAAGGTCAAGGTAGATTTCAAAATCAGTAAACAAACAAACTCACATGACCTGGTGGTTAAGGCAGCTGGATCCCATATGGGCAATCATAAGGTTTGAGTCCTAGACCTGGTAACTTGAGAAACATGCTGAAAGCATGTATGCGCATGCCTAAAATCTCAAAAGGAGAGAGATGGAAGAAGAAGTGATTACAGTGTGACCATCCTAATCTTAAAAATAATACCAAATAATGGACACCTTATAGTTCACTTTCTTGAAAACCGATCTACCCTCCAACTTTGTCATCATATTCTAGAATTTAAGCTTCACATTCTTTCGGTTTTTTGCATTTCTTATAGAGAGAAGGTGTTTTGAGTTTTTGCTTGTTTGTTTTGTGTTGTATTATTTTCTGCCTGAAGATCTGTTGGTTTCTTTGAGTAAACTGCTTTACTTGCCTTTCTATAATTCCCAATCAAATGTCCGTCCTGTCAGAAAGTCACAGGGTAATCTGCCAGTTTTATGGTTGGAGCAATCAAACAGACTGAGTTTATCTCTAGAGTGCCCTCTAGTCAAGTCTGGAATTTCTGCCTCCTGTCTTCTAGCCTTTCATTTCCATGCCTTTTCTCAGCTTAGAAGGATTACCCATTCTGAAATCCCTCCATACAGTGTTAGCCAGGATTCTCTTAGTTCCTTACACTGTACCAATTGTCTGTTCTCTGATCTAAAGCAGTATTATTGTCCCTGCCAAGAGCACTTATATATAAATAGAGACAAAAGTCATTAGCTGAAGGAGGAAAGGTTAACTCGTAAAGGCAGGTAGAAAGAGCTAGCAGGTTTGGGGAAAGTGCTTCTGGGGACACAGTTCTGCAAGCACCTCTGAAATCATCTGACATAGATTCCTCTGTATTTTTCTCTGATATGAAGTTGGGTCTTCCCCCAGGAACCACGTCAGGGAAAATAATCTATGTTTTATTTAGTAAACTATATTTGAGAGCTTTCTTCAGTAAATTCATTATACATGGGTTTTCTCCTTGCTTTTTCTCCATAGAGAAATAATTTTATATACTGGAAAGAATGTGAACTATCTATCCAGGAAGAATTAGTTTAAATTCTGTATCAAATTCTGGTTCTGGGATTTAATAACTTTATAACAGCAAAATTCTGAGTCTCAGCTTCTTCATCTAAAAACCAAGTATTAAAACAACATAATCATCACAGAAGAAAGTATAGAATCAGCATTTCTTGCATATTTTATGTGCTTTTATTTCTAGGCACATTTTTATATATGTTAATACTTACAGAGCTCCTTCAGATATTAAATAGGTGATGTATATAAAATCATTTAGTATAGGGACCTGCAGATGGCATAATGGTTACGTTGCTATACTCCCACATGGTTGACTGCAGTTTTGAGTCCCAGACCCAGAGGCTTAAAACTCACACCAGTGACATACATGTGCATGCCTTAAATCCCGAGAGAATGGAGGAGAAGGGATTGTAGAGTGGCCATTGTGGGGAGGGGGGTTGTGAATTCTCACTTTATGTCTCTCTGTCATTCTCTGTCTCTCTGGCAATTGCATACTCCCTATAGCAAAAATCTCTCATACACACAAAAAATAATTTAGTACAGTGTTTGGCACATAATAATAGTTTTTTCTTTCTCTTTATTAGTTACAACCTCTAAAAATTTTAGCACTCAATGAGTTTTAATAGTTGTATTCCACTATCTATTTTCATGTAGAATGATAGATTCCTGACAAATTTTTAAAAATAGAATCTAAGGGGCTGACAGGTGGCATGGTGGTTGAAGGCGTTGGACTTCCACATGACTGACTGCACTTCAAGTCCTGGACCTGGTGACCTGGTGGCTTGCTTTCTCACTTTCCTTTTCACTCTTTCTCTGTCTCTCTCTGATCAAACTGGAAAACAATAATAATTATAATAAATAAAGTTAAATAATTCTTAAAAAAAATAAAAACAATCTAAATACCATAAGGCATCTGAGCATCTGGCTAATACTGAAGAATGATGGTACTATATAAAACCAATGTCCTGTATCTCCCAACAAAGACTAACTATATACTATACTCCATTTTTTAAAATTTATTATTATTTTAAAAATTTTGGCCAGAAAGAGACAGAGTGAGAGAGAAAGTGAGAAAGCAAGCGGCCAGGTCCAGGATTTAAACTGTGGTCAGCCATGTGGGAGTTCAGCACCAGGCCATCTGCTGGCCCCTATACTGGACTTCTTTACTAGCCATTCTTGAAGTAGCAAGTATTTCCCTACCTGTGTGCTTTTACTCAAGTGGTTTCCTTTGTGAGAAATTCCTCTCTTTCAAATCCTGTCAATTTTGGAGCCTTTCTATAAGAGACTGAATTTAAATTCTCCTCTCTCTACAAGTTGTCTTAATTTTGCCCTTTCCTCTTTTCCATGGTGCTTTTTCCTTTCTTGGAGACTAGATTACAGGCTGATTTGTGCCCAAATTGTTAATCTGTCTGTAGGCCTTTTTGAGGAAATGAACCATCTTTTCTTTTTTCTTCCAATGCTGATTCATACAGTCTTTTATGTTGGTAGCTGTTCATCAAATTAACTCTCTGATCATTATTACAAAGTTATTGTTACAAATCTAGAACAAAAATGTCAACTCTGTGGAGGCTATTGTGTCAACTTCATACTAATTTTTATAAAATGGGACTTCGAAAAGTTTGTGGAAAGTGAAATTAAAGTGTAAGTTTATTTTGGTGCAAAGAAATGTGAAATTCATCAATAGTTTTTAAAATTACATATAATACACAGTTCCATGAACTTTTTGAAGACTCCCCTTATGTAGGTTAAGTATCCCTAATCTGCAAATCCAAAATGCTCCAACATTCACAATTTTTTGAGCACCAGTGTGATATCTCTTATCTGTTTATCCCCTTACCACTTTTCTCTAAATTCTTTTATTTTTAATTAGTCTTTTTTTAAGTTCATTTGTTTATTTCTTCCATGAGTAAAAAGACAAAGAAAGATGTAGCAAAAGAAAGATGGCACCCCTAATGGGGTCTTGGTACTGTGACTCATCCCTGGTTATAGCCAGCCCCAGATTATAGACATATGTGTGCTCAGCATACTCAGGAAGGTTTCTAGAAGTAAACCTGGAATCTTGTCATGTGGATCAGCCTCAGAGTGACACACATTACCACTATAGCGCTATCTATCTCCTGAATTTCTTTTTTCTCTCTTATCCCCACTTAAAATTTCTTATAATTTTTCTCTCTATCCATCTTTTATTTATAAGTCAATTTATACAGCTTGAATATCTACCTTTAGACTGGTTAAAAGGAAACTACCAATGATTTTTATGTGTCCGAAAAGCAGTAATTAAAATTTAATTTAACAGGGAGTAAAAAATTCTATTGGTATTCAGCAGCTTTGTTTGGATCTATAAATGAAGAACTATAATTTTGTAAATTGTAGCTTAATTTAAGAAATAGAAATGATATTCCTCCTAATAGGAATATTATGTTAATTATCATATTAATATAATACTTAATATCTAATATAAGTTAAATTGTAATGATGATTTGTAAGGTCAGCCAGATTTATAGATCATCCAAATATCCCTTTTTGTGCAAGGTATCTCAAGTTGGACTACAGTAATCTTTGCTATTAACAGAACAGAGAACAGATTTTTTTTTTTTTTCATGACAGAGCAAGTGAAAGAGAGAGAAAGAGACAGTCACTCCTTGACAGGGTCTTATTATGCCACAACTCCTTCCACCAGTCCTCCTGGCTAGCTGGCGTGTTTCATGTTAACTTGGGATCAAAACCGTCGGTCAGCCATGTGGCTTTCAGCCCTACAGAACGGTGCTACTGCCTGCATCACACTCCTGGCTCCATATATATTTTTAGAACCTATGTAATATGATCATGGAAATTAAACTTTTCTTTAGTCATACAAACTTGTCGATATAAAGAATGTTTAGAACTTTCCAGTCTGGTTTCTTACCTTCTGTTTGAAATTCTAAATACTAATTTAATAGTATTCTTAAAGTCTTCCAAGAACTGCGTTCCTGTTTCTATCTTACCTGTTCTAAGGTTTCACTATGATTACTGTATCATCTTTTACCTCTGACCTATATACACCCTCTTGCTTAAGGTATATCCAAAGTTTCCTTAGATTTTTTATTTTATTATTATTTTTTTCAGAATCTTTTGGTTTTCATTCTTATTTAAGAGGAAGAGGTAGAAGTGTTTGAGTTTTGTAATTGTTTTTATTTTCAGTCCTAAAATCTGTTTGGTCTAGCTAAGCCAGAGGGCCCTGGGCTTCATAAGGCACAGTCTGAAAAGATGAAATTTATGTTAATCTACTTTAGATCAAAAATTCTGCACAGAATGTCATCACATCTGAGTGAATGAAGCCCAGCGGTTACCTAATCTATAGTCAATCACAGAGGCAGAACTTCCCAGCAAGATATATTTAGCAGATTTCAATATGAGGCCCGCAAATTATATTCCCAGGGGTCAAATTTGCATAGAACTCCTTGAACCACAACTATCTCCTCATATTCAACTCAGTTTAAAGATCCAGCAGTGTGTTGTCCAAAAATAATCATTGGTTAAACGATTCCCATATTGTTGACTCAGTTCACAGTGGTCCACTGATTAGTTACACACACACACACACACGCACATGCACACCAAAAGAAAAAAAAGAAAAAGAAAAAACTATCTGATTTTTAATTTGTATTTCAACTGGACCCAAATGCAGATGCCATCCCTGGTGAAATGATGAAAACAGATTTTGGTTCCTAAATTTTTCCATGGGCTGCAGTAACAGCATGCATCCTACAGTAACTATAGTATAGCTCAAAGTATTGTAAAAAAATGCTTCTGAGTTTGTTGAGAATCATTTTAGAGTTAATTAAACCTTCTCCACCTGTAATTTAAGAAAAAAGAAAAAGCCCAACACTCTTAAAGACCACGGGGGAAAGGCAGTTTAAGAAATAGAAGTCCTCTGTTTATCCAGGGAGGTACTTTACAAGGCAGACAGCTACACCACAGTAGAGAGACAACATTTCCTCAGCTGATTCGGTTAATTAAAATGCACAGTTACAACAGGCTTTCTTAGAGCCTGCAGCTGAATGACCGAAGTCTCCATTTTACTCCAGTGTCACACAGAACATGAAGAGGCAAACATACTGCCGAAACACAATTTGACTCACTAAAATCCAACACTATAAACACAAAATACATTTTTCAGGCACGTTTTAAAAGATGTATTATCAAGATTTATGTCCAAAGTATAGAAATAATTTGCAGCTAGACACTGCCAGGAGAATATCCTAGGTTCCTCTCAAAGTGGATTTAAGTAAAAATTTGCAAATAAATCTTAAGGATAGAATCCACTTTGAATGCAGGGATCTTTGACTCTTTCCTTTCAAAGGTATGGAATTTGAATTTTACAAACAGCCCGTCTGTTGCCGGAATTTATGAGTGATATGAAAAAAATCAAAGGCCACAAAAGCTATTTGTCAAATAAACTGCAGAATGCAATATCGGTCTGCAGGGCTCATTTGCAGAACTCATGATGAGCACGGGAGGAGGGGATGCTAACAGCTGCAGCCTTGACCGCACAGCCCGTGCCAGCCAGAATTCAAGCCGCATGAGTTGAGTGTGGCTGAAAGAGGGAACTGACAGATGAAATTTAAAGAAAACAAAAACAAAAAGAGCAGAATAGGTGATTGCATCCTAGTTTTTATAAAATCAGTTCATCAGCATATAGAGATGCAGTGCCAGTTTAAGATAGATGGGGCCGGCAGGTTTAAAAGCCTGCAGGTTTTTAAATCAAATCTGGTCATGGAAGGATACTTTTATTTATAGTGTGGTGCAGGGGAGAGATCACAGACTTGGAATCAATTAAACCTGGAGTTAAACCCAGGGTGGAGTCCTAGTTAGCCTAGTGACACAGCATAGCATCAGTTTTCTCATCTGTAAAATGGAAATAGTAGTTCAGGTCCCAGGGCAATTTTGAGGATAAACTGAGATAGCATATGTTTTTGAGCTCAGCAAGTAGTCAATAAAAGTTTTCTCTCTTTTCTTACTAGACATTTTCACAATGCAGTAAACGGATTTGACTAGTTATTAAAGTGAAAGTTCTCATATTAAACATTTAAATTCCTAAGTCTAAAAATCTATCAAAAATAATAATTAATCATTTAATCCAATATTCTTGGAGCTTAATTTATTCATCCTTAAATTACATCTGAAAGGGAACCAGCAGTTAGCGTAATGGCTATGTCGCTGGACTCCCACGTAGTCTGACCGCGGTTCGCGTCCTGGACCCGGTGGCTTAAAACTCACGCCAGGCGCGTGTGCATGCATGCCCAAGATGCCGAGAGGAGAATGGAGGAGAAGGGATTGTGGCGTGACCATCCCTCCTGGGGGGGTGATTTTTCGCTTTCTGTCTCTATGTCTCTCTCTGTCTGGCAAGCACACGCGCCCTATAGCGAAAATCTCTCCCCCCAAAAAAATTACATCTGAAAAAGGTCCTACCAGAAATTGGGAAGCCTTCTGTTAATATCCTTTAATATACTTACTCTGTAAGACTTATCCTGGAATAATTTTGCTTACCACTTCCACTGAAACATTCTGAGCTTAATATTGTCTTTTTCTAATAATTCAGCATCACTTCCATTTTGTAAACATTCTTGAAGAACCTGATTCAATTGTCTGTCAAATCTCTCTTTAATATGCTTTCTTCCTCTGTCTCTTCCTTCACTTCACTATTGTTGTTGTTGTTGTTGTTGTTTTAATCTTTCATGTTTTTACTCAAAACTGGATAGATCACATCTCCCCACCCTCAGTGCTCCAGACATGTTATTACTTTCGTAGTAAGCCAAATAGCCTGCGTAACTAAGCACATCATTCATTTCTGGTGTGAAATAAGTTATGCATTTGGAAGAACACGAATGTAACATTTATATTTTTAAAAATTCCATTTTAGTTTGTGAAATGATGGCTAAATCATGCACAACCAATTTTTTTAAATAGTAACAAAGGAAAATTTCTAATTAACATTTACTGAGCACCTAGTGTGTGCTGAGCTACAAGATGATTTTTCTTTCAACATAACGAAATATTATAAATGTCAAGGGATATCACAAGAAAAGTCACTAAGTATTTGACACTGAGAATTTTGGAAATTCACCCCATAAAGAATTAGATTTTTCTCTTCTCAGGTGAGAAATTTGATACATATCCTTCACTGGAGACATGATAATAATTAGATCTTTTATAAAGACTTTGAAAAGAGCATAGATGAAAAGAGCTATAAGTTTCTAAATAACACAAAATCTGTGAAATGGTAGATGTTTAACATAAACTTCAAAGAGCTGTTATGTGGATTCATTAGTTAATTAGTTAATGACTTTGAAGTGTTAAATCGTTAGACTTTTTTTAACACTTGAACACAAGTGAGAGAGAAACTACTCTGTCTGAAATTAGAAACTGACTTATACCATTAAAACATATTAGATCCATTCATGATTTACTTCACATGCTTTTTCCTAGTCTAAATTACTTATTGTCTGGACAACTTCTGAAAAGCCTATGTAGACTCTAATTCCCAGCCCCTTTATTTTTTGGTATGAAACTTACTTCAAGTTAACATCAAGCACAGCCTTGAGAAACCCTTTGGGCAAGGTATTTTGGATAATAATACAAAGGTGCTACTTGAAAATTGCATCAAGCACTAAGTATGGTGCTTAAACACAATTTCGTACCTCTATTTCACATAGGAAAACAAATACTCTGCTGGATAAACCTGAGAAAAAGTAAAAAAGGGAACAAGTTTTTGAAAGCCAATGATAAGTATCTAGCTTTTTTTGGAAATAGTGACCAATTTTTCTCCTTTTGCTGGGAGGCTGAAAAATGATAGCAGAGGCATAACTAAGTTAGCAATATTCTAACATATGGGAGATGTTTCTATAGTCTAAACAAACTTTGTGTTGATGTTACATAGAGTAAAGTGCACACATACTTGATATATAGCTTAATGTTTACCTGAGCACTGTCATGTTCTCTGCACTGGGATCATGTTTGAACGTTAGCTACGCTCCAAAGCCCCCTCTAGTTCTTCCCATTACTGGCCCTATCCTCCAAGGTAACCACTACTGTTAACCTCTAACAGTAAAGGGTATCTTTATCTATTTAGGTACTTGATGGAAATAGAATCAGTAAGTATGTACACTGCTTGAGTCTCACTTATTTCTAGCTCGACATTTTATGAGATTCATACCTGTATTGTTGAGTAGTTCTATAACTAACTACACATTTCTAATCTCTGTTCCTTTCCCCTTTCACTACTCACCCCCTCAACAGAACTTTTCCCTTTCTTATTCAAAGAATAGATCCTGGTACTAGGAAGTCTTGGATGACCTTCCTAGCTCATGTATTCTACAGCATGGCTGACTCAGGAAATGCTGGAGAGAAACTTCCTCCAGTGATTTTCTTCCTATTGTTTCTTTCCTCATTGTTTTTGTTACACAAGGAAATATAATGCAATCTTAGGATATTTTGCACAGAGCCAGCTCTAAGGAGAATACTGAGGTCTTTTTCAGTCGCTGTTGTGTTTAGCCCCAAATTCCATACCCAAGCTCTTCTCCCCAACAGTGCCTTCTGTCTCTGACCTTCCAAGGTGTTCACATCCAAATCTTTAGCTCTCCAAGATATGGCCCCAAGTCAGTGATGTATCAAGAGGGCCAATTACTCCCAAATTATTCTCTAACAGGTTTCTTGTAGAGCTACATTTTTTTGAGGTCCTTCTACTTTGAAGGATTTGAAGAAACAGATCCATAAAACTCAATGCTGTTTTCACTATTAAACATAATTGGAATTGTTATTTTACTACATCATAAAGTATTCTCTTTATGGCATTTGAGTTTGTGAAGTGATGGCCCCATAAGGGACAGGAGAATAGTTCTGTCTCTTCTAAATAACTGTTTTAAAGTATCTTGTATTCATGCCCTTGATCATCCTCTCCTTGTCTCT
>NW_006159730.1:3648059-3724093 GCF_000334495.1 Tupaia belangeri chinensis | reverse complement strand
CTTTCCCTCTCTTAGTTTCTCGCCCTCTTTCCTACTAAAAATAACAAAAGCATAAGAGACACTTTTAATAAATGTTCAAGACTTTATAATTTGTATTTTAGGTTTAGCTTCCTTCACCGTTGGTTTTATGTGCTTATTCTTTGTTCTCTGTTCAAATAGCTTTGTGTTTTTTAAAATTCTGCAGAATTTCAGAAGGAAACAGATGAATTCATTAAGATATACTAAATCTCAAAGGAAAAATTTCAGTCACTGGTATTAGGCCAGGCTGGCCAATGGAGAAGTATTTATTTATTTTCTGCAGAGGATTGTAACAACAGCTCTCAAATTATGCCCCATTGGTGGGCTATGATTAGAGGGATTAGAAGAGCTGATATTTGAGGCACTGTATGGTATGTGCCTTATACAAAAAGGCTTTAGTAAAGCTTGCTGAATGCATTTACAAAAAATATTTGTCCTAAAACGAAGTGGACAGAACGGAATAATGTCTAGGAAAAACCTAGATCAAGAGTAGGATAAAAGGCCCAGCCTCTGTGATACAGTTGGTAGCCTACCCAACTGTGAACCCAGAAGCCACATGCCAACTGCAGTTTATGTCCCCATCCTGGTTGGCCTGAAAACATGCCAGGTACATGCACACAGTGCCCAGGAACCTGGTCCTAGGACTAAAGAAAGCAGGTCATGGTGAAGAGTTCTCTCTCTCACACACACACACACTGTGATGAGTTTAAAAAAAACAAAAAGGATAAAACAAAACAAGATAAAGGATAAATGTGTTGTGAGATAATAACCAGTTGTGTTTTCAAGAAAGCAGAACTGTTACTACATTTATTATGTGATACTTTGCTACTATTGGCCTATTCTTATTTTCAAGGCTGTCACTTAGAGACCTACTTGGGAGGATTTGACGAATGCATTATTTACCTAAGAGTCATTGATTTATGGAGCTTAGCCATACAATACAGCACAGCTCATTTTTTCCCTAATATTTTTTTTTTTTTTTTTTTGCTATAGGGCGCGTGCACTCACCAGACAGACAGAGAGAGACACATAGAGACAGAAAGCGAGAAATCACCCCCCAGGGGGGATGGTCACGTCACAATCCCTTCTCCTCCATTCTCCTCTTGGGGTCTTGGGCACGCAGGCACATACGCCCGGCGTGAGTTTAAGCCACTGGGTCTAGGACACGAACCGCGGTCGACTACGTGGGAGTCCAGCGACATAGCTATTATGCTAACTGCTGGTTCCCTCCCTAATATTTCTATCTCCAGAAAAATACCAAAATGACATAGGTGTGCTATTTCCTTGGCTGGTAACCCACATAAGAAGTCACACAAACAAATGATATAGAAAATATCAAATGAGAACCAATTTGTTATTTGTTACTTTTAGTTCTAGGATTCTATTAGATTGAATATAAACAGTTCCCAGAAACTAAGTGATAATACATAAATTATATTATAAAATAGTCTAATATGTATCCTAGTGAAATGCCCTTTTCTGTGAAATAGGGGGAGGAGAAAGTGTTAAATGTGGATCTCTTAATTAAGCTCTGTTATTAATTTTAGATCAAAGGAGTAATTCCAGCTCAGATAAAGTTTTTTGCTTTGCTATTAAGGCTTTTTGATTATGATAGTCTGGGAAAAGCATATATTCCTACAAAAATAAAAAGAAATGTATTATCAAGAGATTTGCAAAGATACATAATCTGCATTGATGATATTCCTAAAGTATTAAAAGGAACCATTGAACAATTTAACAAAACTCATTCAGACTCAGGTAATTTTTATTTATTCAAATATATTTTTCCAAGTTCAAAATAAATTATTGAGAAACTGTCATTTTGGGAAATATCATGGTAAACCTTCTCTTTAAAAATGACTAAGGCTGAGCCTACCTGTGGCCTGGCAGTGAAGGCAGCTGGATTTCACATGGCCCACCACCTGGTTCTAGTCCCAGATTCTGGGACTAGAAATGGAAAATCATCATACTAGATAGCTGGGTGGTCCAGAATCAGGGACTCAAAAGCCAGACATTACCTAGTGAAATTATCACTTTAGAACTCAGAAAGTTTTAACATTTTTCCATGACTTATCACAGTCCATTCAGTCTAGTCTTCCAGATTCTCCTGTGCAGTTACCTGTAATACCAATATGCTGCAACAAAACCACAATTTACCAATTTCTGAACATTTCTCTCAGAATCTACATCTAATCTGCTTGTATTTTTTTATTCTACTTGGGACAATTCTTTTGCCAAATTCATCTTAAATTATATGACCAAATTTGACTGTTTCATAACTGCTTTCCAATTATTATAGCTGGAAATAGCTAGCTTGCCTTCTCAACTCAAACTATTTATTTATTATTATTATTACCAATATTATCTTGCACCTAAAGCATTATCATTTTCTAATTTGTGTTATATTTACTATATTCACATATCATCTTTCTTTTAGGGAAATTTTATAGCAAAGAAGTATGTCTTGCACATTTTTTAAAACATTCTGGGACCAGGCAGGCAGGTGGCATGATGGTTGTGGCACTGAACTCTCACATGGCCAACCGTGGTTCAAGTCCTGGACCTAGTGGCTTGCTTTCTCACTTTCCCTCCCTCTCTCTCTCTTTCTCTCTCTGTCTCTCTGGTCAAGTTTTTAAAAGTATAACAGATAAAATTACATTAAAAAAATCCCGGGGGCCAGCAGGTGGCATGGCAGTTGGGGTGCTGGACTCCCACATGGCCAACCACAGTTCAAGTCTTGGACCTGGTGGCTTGCTTTTTTACTTTCTCTCTCTCTCTCTCTCTCTGGTGAGCGCATATTCCCTATAGCAAATTTTTTTAAATGATAATAATAAATAAGAGTAAATAAATAATTCCCTTAAGAATCCCCAATCATGCAAAAGGCAGGATTTGGGATATTGTATATGTGTGTGTGTGTGTGTGTGTGTATATGTGTATATATACACATACATATATACATTTTTTTTGAGAGGTTTTTGCTATAGGGCTCGTGCACTCACCAGAAAGATAGAGAGAGACAGAGAAAGACAGAAAGCGAGAAATCATCCCCCAAGGGGGATGGCCACGCTACAGTCCCTTCTCCATTCTCCTCTCAGGATCTTGGGCATGCATGCAGATGTGCCCGGTGTGAATTTAAGCTGCCAGGTCCAGAACTCAAACCATGGTCAACTACCTGGGAGTCCAGCGACTAGCCATTATTCTAACTGCTGGCCCCGGGATATTGTATATATTTAATAAATGTATACTTAGGGACTAGCAGGTGGTTTAGTGGCTAAAGTGCTGAACTCCCACATGGTTGACTGCAGTTCAAGTTCCAGACTCGGTTGCTTCAGACTCATGCCAGGCATGTGTGCATGCACGCCCAAAATCTCAAGAAGAGAATAGAGGAGAAGGACTTGCAGCATGGCCATCCCCCCAACAAGATGACTTTTTGCTTTCTGTCTCTCTGACTCTCTGGTGAGCACATGCACCCTATAACAGAAATCTTAAAAAACAAAATGTTTTACAAATTGAAGTGTGAATAAATGAATGTCACACCTGTGAGAGTTCTCTGAAATTCTAATATGTTAAACGAAAGATCCTTATACTCATACCCCTGCCAAAATATTCATTGGAGGTTTAGGGTCTGGTTCATATCATAAAACATTGTACCTTGTATATTTCATGTTTTCAACACATGTTTAACCATTTCTCAGTTATGTAAATGACTCTATATGGCAAAGGAAGCATTGAAAATAAATAAAATCATGATCTTATGAATCATAAAATATTCTTGAAGTATAAGCAAACTTAGTAGCCACATGCAAAAACATTTATTCAGTTGCAACCCCTGAATCCTTACCAAAAAAGTTCATATAGAGGCCACACTATGGAGAGCATTGAATGATGGGCATGGAGAGAGATTTTAGAGGTTTCATTCAGTGTAGTGAGTTGGGTCTTAGCCAATTTTACAGGTAAAGAAATTGAGGTGTAATCACAGCCAGAATTTGAATTCTGATCTGTCTCAATCAGTACCTCTCTCATAGTCACTATACAATAAATCTATTTATTTTCCCTTTGAATAGATGCGATGTTTATTTAAATACAAAAGAAGTAATTTTGCCCTGATGCATAGTATATAGCAAGCATAAGCACATTGTCAACTTTCCTCGTAGCATTTTCTTTAAAAAAGAACAGAAGAGGGCAAGCAGGTGGCGTGGTGGTTAAGACACTGGCCTCTCACATAGTCAGTCATCTTTCTAGTCTCAGACCTGGAGTCTTGAAAATCACACCAGGCACATATGATATGTGCATGTTTGCCCAGAATCCTGGGAGAATTGAGGGGAAGGGATTGTGGTGTGGCTGTCCCCACTGGGTGGTGATTTCTCACTTTCCCTTTCACTGTCTTCTCTCTTTTTCTCTCTGGAGAATGTACATGCCAAAGTATGATTTTTTTTTTTTATATTTTGTATGGCAAAAAATTTTAAAAAAACAGAAGGCCTATCTTTTTTTAATGGCTTAATATGTTTGAGATGCTGTAGTAAATGCTTGCCTTACCATATTTAATTATTGTTTATAAAAAGAATTATTTAATTTAATTTATTATTATCATAATTTGACCAGAGAAAGACAAAGAAAGAGAGAGATAAAGTGAGAAAGCAAGCTGCCACATCTGGGACTTGAACTGTTTTCAGCCATGTGGGAGTCCAGAAACTTCATCACCATGCCATCTACTGGCCCCACCATATTTAACTCTTACAACAACTCCATGAAAAAAGATACTGTTTTCTCATGGTACAGATAGGGAAATTGAGGCAACAGAGCTTTAAGTATCTCACTCAAGACCATAGAGTTAGTAAGGGCAAGAAATGGAATTAGAACTCAAGTTTTTCTTGCTTCTGGGTACAATTTTTTAACCATTCTATTATCTTTATTTTTTAAAAAACTAATCCTAGATGTGATTTTTATTTCCCAAAAATTTAAACTGGATGTTTAAAATGCTCACTGTTCAGAATATTTATCTTAGCATAGAAAACATTTAATACTACACTAGAAAGGGATCTAGAGGACAGAAAATGGTCGTGGTGGGTGCATACAGAGATTAGGCTCATCTCACCTGACCTGCCAAAGCTATTCACAATTTTCCAGGCAGCCCATCTCCAAGCCAGTCTTAAAAAGACAGGAAACCTTGATCTTTAATGGACACGAGACTCTATCCAGAACTGTTGAGACAAACAGAGCACACTGCAGGAAAGTGCTCTTGATGAATAGACTGACTTGCCTTTCATTCCAGATCCATGATTTTCAGCAGCTAAATGTAATATGGGAAACAAGTCTTATTTTTCATCATGCTGAGTCCATTTATTCCCCCACAATATTTTTAAGCATAAGACAGGTGCAGAAATCACTTCAGCCCCTGCTAGAAGGGTGCACAGCAGCTGTCATGCAGCCACACAATGGCAAAAGTCTTTGGTAAGATCCACAATGAAAAGCATACATACTGTAGTTGAAACTATGCAAGGGACAAAGCTTGCCAGATGCATACAAGAATCCCGAGGGTTTGGAAGGGGATGGATGTCACTTATACTCAAGCCAAGATCCACCACCTTTCAACAGCTCATGAGGGGATACAATCAAGCCTCCAGAGAGACAAGACAGAGCAACACATCTGTAACAGCTAAAAAGTAAATCATTTTTTAAGCTACAAGAGGCCTTATAGGTGATGCAGGGTATGCCCTTTTGTTTTTCATTTGATGACAACAAGGTCCAGAGGGTTAAGACTTGTCCAGGATGACCGAGTAAACCTTTGGCAGTCAAAGGCCTTGAAGCCAAATTCATAAATTCTTTATTTCTTCTGCCCTATCCTGCTGCCATTTATTTGCTTTGTTTTGTTCTATTTTGTTTTATCTTTTTGGTTTGTGGTACTTTGTTTTTGAGGATTACATAATGAAAGGCAAGCATGATCTAGCACCAACATAACAGGAAATTTTTCCTAATATAAGGAGTTCTATACACTGAGAATTCATCTACTGACAAAGGCATTTAATTGCTACTGTATCTAAAACAGAAGAGTCATGAATAGTTAGAAGTTCATGGCAAGGAAATAAACTTAGATAGGTATTCCACTAGGTTGTAACTGAAGTCAGCTCTTCTATTCTGAAAGGACATCCAGTTTTCTTTATGAAATCTATGAGTCTTCTCTGACAGAGACATAATTTGTCAAACCACTACTCTGTTTTAAAATTATTCGTTTCCGTAACAGATCATGAAAGACTTATGTATTTATCAAACCAAATAGGCATTTGGTGAGTGCCTGTTTTATGCCAGACCTGATGGTAGTGATATTATTAAAATGTTTGACATAAAATGCAGCCATTTAAAAAAGATTAATCTAGCTACATGGGTACAGTAGTATACTCTATGATACTAAGGCCACATTGGAAGGTTCAGGGTTCATGTCCTGAAGTTTCTCTATACATGATAGTCATGTATACATATGCCTGTTTTCTGGCTATCTGAGGCTGGGGGTGGATTATTATCTGAACATCCTGTTTTAGGGATGCCCCCCTCCACCTCTCTCATAGAAGAAGATAAAAATAAACTTAAAAAATACAAAACTGATATCCTGCTCTGTAGTATAAATGGTCTTAGTCAATGGTTATCTACTCACTAGCAATCAATTAATATACATTTATCAATTGGATTCTTATAAAAAGGCTTTTAAGACTGACACTGTAAAAACATATCAAAGCATAAGTTCAAACAAAGTGGAGAAGGTAAAATGTACTCTTAATGAAATGATATAAAAACAGAATGGTATTTCTCTTTTTTGCCTTAGGGTGTGTGTACTTGCAGGAGAGAGAGAGTCAGTGAGAGGGAAAGTGAGAAATCAGCCTCCAAAGGGGTATGGCAACAACACAGTCCCTACTCCTCCATTCTCCTCCTGGGATTTTAGGCATGCACACACGCACACACACGCCCAGTGTGATTTTTTTTTTAAGTAATTATTTTTTTCAAGTCATTTATCTATCTATCTATCTATCTATTTATTTTAGTTTGACCAGAGAGAAGAAGAGAGAAGAAAAATGAGAAAACAAGCCACCAGGTCCACGACTCAAACCAAGGCCAGCCATATGGGAGTCCAGCAACGTAACTGCTTTGTCATCTGCAAGCCCCTAGAATAATATTTCAATAATTAAAATGTAATGTATCAAGGACAGCAGGTGGCATGGTAATTAAGGCATTGGAATTCCTACCTGGCTAACTGCCTTTTGAGTCTCAGACCTGGCGGTTTGTTTTCTCACTCTCCCTCTCTCTCTCTCTCTGTCTTTCTCTAAAACTCATGTGAAAATAATAATAATAAATAAATAAATTAAATAATTATTTAAAAAAAGAAAAAGAAAAAAATGTAATGTATCAGGGTGAAGTATTACAAAGCGAATTTGTCGAAATGGTAGAATTATATAGTGTAAACATAGTGAAAGCAAAATAAGGAGGGCTTCCTGACATAAGTGTTTTGAAAAGAAATTAATGAAAAGAATGGATAGAGAAAAGAAAATGTAGGAAAATAGAAACAACTGTGGATTTGTAAAATATTAATTTTATAAGATTAATTGATTAGTTGAGATTTAATTAAACTATCATAAGTAATGGAAAAAGTAACTCCTGTGTGTGTCTGTGTTTGTGTGTATAGTGATGATGAACTGTTTACACAATAACAGGCTATAATAAAGAATAAATCAATTAATTCTAAATTGGTATTGTCATGGTCAGATGAATTCAGTGTCTCTCTACAAATTTATTTTCATTTATAATCTTATTGGCAATCAAAAGCAAGTAAGAGTCTTGCTTATAGCCAGAGACTCTTCTGTTTAACCAAAACTTGTGTCTTACTAGTTGTTACATATTTTGAATATTAGTCCTGTTTATAGTTGATTATCTAATTTCAACAGTTTTCAGAAAATTCTGATAGAAAAACAAATTCTTTCCTGGTTAGCTAACTTAGAGACACACTAGCCAGGAAAGAATATAGCCATGCAGAATGCAGAGTATCCTTTGAAATACTTCTTGAGAAGACCTCGAAGTATTGGGGTCATTGGAAAAGACATGACATATTTTTCTATGCAAAAATACATCATGACTTTCCCGATGACCCAGTAGTTTTCAAAAGTCTGGAGCCATTAATATGATTCTCACCTTATTTCCTTACCATCCACTATAGAAAACAGAGCTCACTGAATAAAACAACTCCAAGAATACAAAGAAACCGCTCAGCAAATCCTAAAGGAAGTTCCCATTCAAGTCTGACCTCAGTTAGCCGAAATATGAATTTAACCCAGTTATGTTTCCCTGATGGGATAGTAACTTAGCTCTTAAGATTTTTCTGACTTTTCTGGGATTAACACACAAATCAACCCAGAACACCATTTCCAATATCATGGAATAGTAATTGTTATTTTTTATGAAGAGGAAGATCACTAATTGTCATTGAATGTGCCCCTGCCAACAATTCAAGTTATTAAAAAACAAAAACCTTTCCTTCTAAAGGCTTCTTGCCAGTTGTGTCTAAACTGAGAGCTGGAAAAAATAAACAAGTCGAGGTTTATTTTAACATTTTCCATATTTTTATCAAGTGTTGGTGATTATATTACCTTTTTTTCCTGCATATTCTCAACAGAAGTAAATCATACCATCATGTTCTTCCAGAATGACTCTTTTCTTAAAACATCATCTTGCTGGTGCACCATTGCACCACGGTTAGTTATGACTCACAGATTTTTTTTTTAATAGACATAAACTTCAGATACATTCCCTCATAAAAATAATAAAAGAAAATTTTAAATATTGCAGAGAACTTAATCTGTTTCCTACATAATAATTTCATCTTTGAAACTTAAAATAGGTGTCATTTAGATAGTACTTCTGGTACCTTTTATGACGTATGGACATTATCCTCCTAATATGATAATATGATAGCATCTAAGTTTTATTTTTTAAGTGTTATCCAAAAGTTTTGTAGCCTTTTTTTTTTTTAAAGCGATTTTTGCCTTAGGGCACATGTGCTTGCCAGAGAGAGGGAAATAGAGAGACAGAGGCAATGAGAAGGAAAGTGAGAAATATCCCCTGTGGGGATGGCCATGCCATAATCCCTTTGCTTTTATTCTCCTCCCGGTGTCTTAGGCATGCGTGCACACATGCCTGGTGTGATTTTCAAGTCACCCAGTCTGGGACTCAAACTGCAGTTGACCGTGTGGGAATCCAGCAATGTAACTGCTACGCCATCTGCTGGCCTGCTTTTGTAGCCTTTACTTAACACTGTTAAAAGTAAAGTATACAGAGACAGATTTGTTCACTCATCTCCCAATTGGAAGAGCTAGGTAACCTTGGACAAATAACTTAACCACTCCGAGCTTCCATTTCCTCTACTATAAATCAGGATAATAAAACATACCTAAGAAAGCTATTAAGAATATCACATAAGTTTTTGAAATCTAAAAGGTTAGAACAAGACAAATATTTAGTAAGTGCTACAGTTAATTAGCTATAGTTTCATTCCTGGATAACACATAGCATAATTCCTAATTTAAATGTTGGCCAAGGTGCCAGCCAATGGCATGGTGAGTAAGATGTCTTGATTCTTTGTGACTGACAGCATGGTTTGAATCCCAAACCCAGTGACTTGGAAAATGTATCAGGTATATGTGTGTGTCCAAAATACTGGAAGGAAGGGAAAGGTGGAAGGAGAAGGGATTGTGACATGACCATTACCTATAAAGGAGTGCCTTTTTTCACTTTCCTTCTTTCTCTGTTCTCTCTGGCAAATTAAAAAAAAAAAATGCTGGACAAAAATCAGATTTAGTCCTCCACTATTTAATAATTCAAATCTCCTCCAAATATAAAATATTTACTTCAAATAAGTTTCTAGCATTACACTTAAAAAATACTGACTTTTCTTTTTTTTTTTCAAAGAATTATTTATTTAACTTTATTTATTCATTCATTTTAATTTGACCAGGGAGAGACACTGAGAGAAAGAGACAGAGGGAAAGTGAGAAAGCAAGCCACCAGGTCCAGGACTTGAACTGTGATTGACCATGTGGGAGTGTCCAGCACCCCAACCACCACACCACCTGCTGGTCCCAATACTGACTTTTCTTAATACATTCAGAAATTGATATTGTAAACTGGGCGTAGCCATGTATTATTTGTCAGATAGACAAATGTGAGTCATATAGATACATGTGAATCATGTAAATGATATATTTAAATTTTTTCCTAAGATTTACCTTTTATCTGGTTAAATACATTTTAAAATCATTTGCTCCCTCATGAGCAACTTTTACAGGGTTTCTGAGTGACTGCAGAGGAAAAACCAAAGCAAAAATGGCGACATTAATGACACCATTCAGTCAGAAGCGAGGCTACCATGTAGAGGGGAGCAGGAAGTACGCTGCATTTTTCACATAAATCACAACGTTAATGCTGACCCCTTTAGGGCAAACAGTATACACTGGCCACGGTCAAAACATGGATAAAAATTCATCACCTTGGCTTCCAGTCAAAATTATGTCAGATTGGGACCAGCAGTTAGTGTAATGGTTATGTCACTGGACTCCCATGTAGTCGACTGTGGTTTGAGTCCCGGACCCAGTGGCTTAAATTTATGCCAGGCGCATTGCATGCATGCCCAAGATTCTGAGAGGAGAATGGAGATTGTGGCGTGGCCATCCCCCCTGGGGGTGGGGTGATTTCTTGCTTTCTGTCTCTCTGTCTTTCTCTGTCTTTCTGGTGAGCACACATGCCCTATAGCAAAAACCTCTCCAAAAAAAAAAAAAAAAATTATGTCAGATTGCCAACAGAAGGAAAGAAGGTCTAAAGCCATATTGAAAATTATTTTAGATAAGTTTGGTTTAAAATCCTAATGCATATATTTGCCAGCACTTATCACTTGTATTATCTTGGCCTACTTAGTTAACATCTCTGAATCTGTTTCCTCAAAGGCTCTCTTTCCTGTTGAATAGGGACAGGGGTATTCCATTGCAAAATGTCTACTATATATTTGATAACAATTTAATGTGCATTAGAAGACCTAAAAATGTAGCTGATTTCCTGAGAAATTATCATAGCCTAGGTAGACCCTATTCTGGTATAGTCAATTGTTACTTTTTTTGTTTGTTTAATTTTTGGCCTTGAAAGCCTTACTACAAAGAGCTGATTAGCAAAGTCCTTCAGCTAAGAATAAATAAGCGACTAGACTAGAAATTAGGAACTATGAATTCTGGTTTAACCACTGTCATCTCCTTAAAATGTAATTTTATGTAGTTTTCTTGCATATAAAATGAAAGTAATAAGCTCTGATCTCAATTAAGAAAAGAATCAAGATAATAAATGTAAATGTAGTTTGAAAAAAATAAAGCACATTTATATATATATATATGATATTATCAAACTCTTCAAATTTCTAATCATATAACACACTGTAAACAAAGAAAAATAAGAAAATTTCTTCTAATCTTTGTAAAGTAAGATATTTTTCTGAATGCCTTTGTGATTTTAGTGTGATCAGAGTGTTGAAATAATACTCTGAATGTTGTTACTCTGAAAAGATCCATTTGATTCTGGTTCACATAGTACAGAATATAGGAAAATAGATATTATACTTATAGATCATCAATAAGGAACAGCACAAAATTATGATTATTTTATGATATCACTATATCATGCCTCTAAGTAATGCTGATCAATTTTTGATTATTTACTATGTGCCAAGCCCAGTAGGCACTATAGAGATGTATAGTTATTCTCTCAGTCACCTTCTAATGTAGATGAAAAAAGACATTCCAGATGAAGATGACAACTCGGGAAGTTAATCATCTTGTGTAAGGGCATGCACACATGTAGCTAGGAAGGTGAGAAAGCCAGGATTTAGTCACAGACAACATCTCTAGTCTCATATTACTTCTGCTTCCACAGATGATGAGAGAGTTTAAATGTTTAAAAACAATTGTGCCTCACCTCCAACACTAAGATCTGACTGGAGGCCTCTCTCTAGGAAAGTTAAAACATGGCGTTTGTTATTTGCTCAAGCAGAATCTGGTGCTTCTGGTCATGGGGCAGCACTCAAGACTAACTCTCACTAGTTTATGAGGGAATTTTGCAGAAAATCCCTCAACTATAAAGACCCCAGTGTCATGACACTTGGTTTTTGTATTTATGCATTTTATAAATGGACCCAACAGCTGAAGGAAGAAGAAATTTCTTAACTTGCTAGCTTCCTCACTTCTTGCATGTGTGGGTAGCATCCACTCAAGGAGTTCTTCTGTTTATAATTTACACAGGAGCAATATATTTGCCAGTGGTGGTACTACTACTCTAGATTGTGTTTTAATAAGCCAAACCCAGAAGATGATCTGAAGCGTGATAAGGTTTGAGAACCACTAATACAGATATTCAGGAAGCAGAGAGGATTCTTCCTATTGGAGGCGATTGCTGAATTGTGTCTTAAAGAATAAATAAGCATTACCTCCTCTCTTGTTAACAGTATGGACCCCTAAAAAAAACAACTGATATCTAGGTTTTACTGGTTTACAGAGCTTTGGCTGAGAATCTTTGCATGTTATTGTCATGTAGGCAATAAATAACAATTATATTATTTCTACTCCTTAGCAAGGGAGAGCAAACTTTGCAGGCAGCTGGTTAGAGTTGTCAGTTTTCCTCTAGTGAAATGTTTTCAGTAAAAAGTCAACAGTCAACAGGCATAATGCTGTCATGTCAGGGTGAAATTAATTCCTCTTATTATTTTTACCTGCTGCTTTGCTTCCATACAGAGCAAATCTCAGTACTCTGGCTGTGTTTAAAATAGATGCATCTGTATTTTTCCAAAGTGGTTGCTTAACTGCCTTCAACTGAGTTCAGCCAATAACAACACACACTTTCAGAGCAGGCTAGAAACTGAGTGACAAACTCAACAGCAAGCACTGTCCTGTTTATGCCTAACCCTCAGGAAACCAGATGGAGGGCCTCACCACCTGAAAGGATGAAAGGAATGTACAAGTTTTTTGAGGAAATGAAGTAGTGAGAAGCATCAGAGAGTGTAGATCCTAATGGCTTTGTCTTTGGGAAAGAACAGTAATAATACAACCGATGGATGTGGTTCATCATAAGAAAGGGAAAAGTGGAAAAAAGGTATAATGTTACCCAGCTCTGTGGAGATAAAATTTATGACACGTATCATTCACACATTTCCTGGCACACCATCTATTGGTGAGCAACTGAGAGCAAATAGGATAATATTGCCCATAAACTTATGAGAAGGCTTTAACATTTTCTTTCTTGATCACCTAGAACCCAGTTTTATCAAGGATTCAATATGTTTCCTCTCCCTCCACAGTCTGGCCTCATCAAGTTGATAAAAAGAAGTGCAATGGAACTTTTCATTAACATTTTATCTTACATTTACTATTTGCTCATTTGCTAAAATAAAATAATATATTCCTTCTATAGTCAAAATAAAAGAAAAATGAAAAACACTTTAAGAGAAATACATCCAGAAGTTTTATAGATGCTTATTCAATCTGGAAAGGAGAACTCGAAAGAAATATGGTCTTTCACTTAGTCATAGAGGGAAGGGTATTCAAAGGAAACCTGAATTCCAGTCCTAAACTGGTGCTTACTGAGCTGTGCCAGTCTGGATTCTGGCAAGAAATTGATGACACACTCCAAAGGTGTGACTCAAGAGAGTTATGCAGCAAACTTTTGCAAAAGTGTGGGCAGAGTAAAGGGGAGCCAGCAAGGATGGTGAAACACTTGAGGACAACAATGGCAGGGTGTCATTACCACCTAAAGCAGAAGAACAAGAGAAAAAAACTTGCCAGGACTGCTAAAAGGTGTCCATACAGGAGACGGTCACTAGCAATGCAGCCACTACTAACCAGGCCTGGAGGGAGCTAGAGATATAAAAATCCTGTCCTCTCTCTTCTTCTATCTGCACTTAATGCTTGTGAGCCTTAAATATGGCCATACCCAACCAGAAGCAGCAAGAGGAAAAGGAGCTCCCCCGCCCCTGGAAACATCCATAAAGCTGAGTTTCTGTGGCCTGGAGCAGGATGAAGCTAGAGGGAGCATCGACTCAGGAGGTGAGGAGGAGGGGAGGGAACAGTGATTACTGAGTACTCTGGCTACACAGTTTTGATCTCTCATCCTTGCTGGCCTTCAGCACTGCCTTCCAAAAAATTCAGTATGAGTCAGATTATATCAGAAGTTTATACCATTTGTAGTATCATTTGCCAAAGTAGAATAAAAAAGAAGAAAATAAATGTTCTAATTGACCCAACTAATTTATTTGAAAAAGGCAGATTTAGCAACTTAGCTTTTACTGGTTAACAAACCAGGAGGCTTTTTCTCTTTCCCCTACCTGCTTTCTTGTAAGAAAAACTACCTGTGCCTCAAGGTTATTTAGAAAATCTCCTGTAAACTATTAATAGGAAGCAGATTTAAGCCCAGTCTCTAAAAGGCTTAACTTTGTACACTGTAGTTCTGCCCTTGTAGAAATTTTTTTAAAAGCTTTTTTTTTTTTTAAAAAAAATACCATATAGCTGAGATTATTAGCTATATCTTGGTCACAAACATGCAGCTGGGTTCAGAATTTGCATGTTTCCCAGGCAAAAATACTCAATAAGCAAGTAAGCGAGTCCTGCCATTTTATTAAATACTTTCAGAAAACAAAAGCAAAGCAAGCTTTCACTCAGCCAGAACCAGAACATAATCCCCAGAGCCAATAACACATGCTAAAATTCCAGCACTAGAGCCAAATTTGACAAAAGAACCTTCTCTACCTTACTATCCCAGGGGCAAACTACCCTAATTGTGATTCTCACACACTTTCTTTTTGAGATCCTTCAAACTTGGGTACTCAAACAAGTGAAAAGGGAATTAAAGTGGAGAGAGCTAATGCTTGAAATTTAAATGCACTTTCAAGATACAGATGTGAAGAAATCAGAGGTTCTTGAAAGCTCTCTTTATAGGCCAGTTATCATTTCACTTGTCCCAGTAGTTACCTTTCTCTTTGAGGGTAGGGGGGAAGAGTACAAATCAATTATCTTCTTCTCACAGCCTTTCAACAGATCCTTCTCTCTTAATTAGCCACAGAAATACTGCACAGGTCCTCCTGAGCACTGGTAGATGGTGAAGAACTCATAATTACCATGTTCAGTCCACTGCCATTATACTCGCAGACTCAGGGCAAAAACAGGGCAGAGGTTGGCTCAATGTCCTAATGTAGTGGATCCATCTTTCTGACAATCTTTTATTCTCCTCAAAACCTTTTCCTTTTATAGAATTTCAGAATCCCACATTTTCAGTGATAATGGTGGCATTCTCAGGGAAATATTCTAGAGCATTCAAATGCCTGGATTGATACTTAGGGAATTCTTTGAGATAGAAGTCAACATAGGATTTCTATTTTTATTCTTGTTTCGACCTTCATACTCAACAGATATAATAAAATCTTTCTTAAGCTCATTAATTTTATTAAAAGAAGTCTAGATTATCTTTTTTTTTTTTTAATTTCTGTGGCAATTGGGTTAAGAGAACAAAAACACATGAGAAGATTGAGTCTCGTCCTCTGCATTTAAAGGACTCTGCTCCTGGTTATTTCCATGAATTTAGGAAAGAGACTTAAACTCACTCAGCCATCTAGAAATGAAGCATTTAAAGTATTAAAGAGATGATTTATACAGCTTATATAGCTACTTTCAGGTTCAACATTCTATGACTTTTTTTTTTTTTTTTTTTTTTTGGTCCAAATGCCTGTGAGTCCATGTCTTCTACTCCTAGTGCTATTGAATCTACTCCCATTTCAATCTCTAATTTCTTGACCTCTTTCCAATTTCTTGGCATACCTTTCTTTTTTTTCTAGTTTCACTTTTCGCTTTACCCAGCCTGAAACTCTAGTGTGAGACACTTGGCTGATACTCACAAACTCCTATCTTTCTTTGCTTTGTTAGACCAACTTCTACCACGGCAAATCAGTAAGTCCTCAATCTTGTATAAACTCTCCACATCTGCTCTTATGTCTATGGCTCTAAGCATGAGGTGGCAACATCTCAAACAACAGATCCTTAGTCTATACTGAGTTTGTAACTGCTTATTTTTCAAAGTCTCTTTAAGTCAAGTATGTAAGCTTCCTGAATTGACCCTTATATCTATTTGGGAATCTTTTTTATTTGTCTCTAGTAGACTCCTTAAATATATTTCTTGCTCTCCTCAAGCTCTCAGCCTTCTCTCTCTGCAGACAACTTTATTTCTTTTAGTAAAGTGATTATAATAAAACCATTTTCATAATAAAAACGTTTAAAATAAAAAATATAGCAGATCATTTTTAGTTCTATTACATTAACATAAAAATGATCACAAGTATTCTACAGAAATCATGGAGCATTTCTGCATTTCTCCGTCACTTCCAAGGCAGCTCTATTTTGATTTATAATCTTGACTACAGATCTAGCTGTCAGACCAGATGTTGTATGGAAAATACCAGCTAAGTCTGATTGGATTTTTCAGTCTTCCTCATTTGAAACCCTACAGCAAAACAGAAGTAAAGAACTTCAAAAAAGTTTTAGGGCATAGCACTAATTGCTAATTGGAATTATTTTTTCTCATAATATGTAGCATGAAAATACAAGTTAATCATTCATAAATGCCTACAAAGAAAAAGAGAGAAACAGCAAACATTTAACTTAATCAAAATACTGTTAATATGTTACAACTTTAACATTCTGAAAGTTATTGGAAGGTTCATTTCAATCTATAAGTATCTTGTCATAGTACAATATTCTAAACCAAACTTTTAAGGGGTAAATATGAAACTAGGTGGTATAGGATGTATAACAGATAGAAAATGATCTTTTTTTCTTTTTTTGCCCCTATAGGGCTCGTGCACTCATCAGAAAGACAGAGAGACAGAAAGCGAAAAATCACCCCCCAGGGGGGATGGCCATGGCACAATCCCTTCTCCTCCATTCTCCTCTCAGAATCTTGGACACACACACACATGCACCAAGTGTGAGTTTAAGCCACCGGGTCTAGGACTTGAACCACGGTCGACTACATGGGAGTCCAGCGACATAGCCATTACACCAACTGCTGGTCCCAGAAAACACTCTTTTTAATTTTATGTTGTAGCCACCACTAAAAAAAGAGGAAGGACTGTAGGGTTAGAAATAGTGGCAGTGTTAGTGAAAGGTTGGAGAAGATAAGGAATTACAGAAATCTTTTTTTTCCTGTGAGTAAATTTTTATTCATCCTCTTTTTGTTTACCTTTTGTCAAAACTCAGTGTGATGGATTTGTAGACGTCTATTTATTTTTTCACTTATTTACATTTAATCAGTGTATATCTTTACAGTGTACAACATGGTTTTCCCTAGCATGAATACAGTGCATATTAGTCAAATCAGATATTACCATATATTATTATCAAGAGATAACTTTTCATTTTTTATCTATTAAATGTTTTTCCCCCTAATGCTCTCCCTCCTATCCCCTCCACAGAAATCTTGATAGTGACTCTAAAACAGGGATAGTTCTTAAGCTTTTTTCTTTTTTTTTTCTTTCTTTTTTTGGAGAGGTCTTTGCTATATGGTGCATGTGCTCACCTGACAGACAGAGAGAGACAGAGAGACAGAAAGCGAGAAATCACCCCCCAAGGGGGATGGCCACACTGCAATCTCTTGTCCTCCATTCTCCTCTCGGGATCTTGGGCACACACGCACATGCGCCCGGTGTGAGTTTAATCCACCGGTTCCGGGACTCAAACCACGGTTGACTACGTGGAAGTCCAACGACATAGCCATTACGCTAACTGCTGGTGCCAAGCTTTTTTTCTTTTTTTAACTCAAGGATACCACCCACTGCTGTCTGTCTTCTACCTCACTGAACAGTTCTGAAATTTCCTTGACTGGTTCTTTCTTCTTACCAACCTCTTAACATTGGAGTGTTGCAGATTAGTTTTTGAATCTCTTTGTTTCTCTGTCTAAATTTACTTCTTTAGTGATTTCATTAATATTAGTGATATAGATATACCAGATGACTCTACATTTATATCCAATAGCCATGACTTCTAGACTTACATATCCAATTATCTACTAATATCACCTTTTAAAGGAGTAGTAGACATTTGAAACCTAAAATATGTGAAATCATAACCCAGATCTCTACCTCTACCCTCTCTCCACTAAACCTGTTCATCTTCTTATATTCTCCACTCAATTAATGGTATACTCAGGACAAAATATTTGGAGCCGTCTTGATACTTTTCCTTTTCTCCAAAATGCACTTCCAAGCCATCACCAAATTCTATTAATTAGAAGACTCTTATGTTTTAAAATGAACTAGAATCTTTCATTTTACCAACTCTACTAGTACCATCTGGGTTGAAGCCACCACCATTTCTGGTTTGGTTTACTGAAGTAGTCATCTAAATGACTTCTACCCTCACCTCATCTCAAAATGTCAGCTAGAGTCATCTTTTAAAACATAACTCATTGGGGAATGGCAGATTGTGTGGTGGTTAAGGTGCTAGACTCCCACGTGACCAACCATGGTTTGAGTCCCAGACCTGGTGGCTTGCTTTCTTATATTCCCTTCTCTCTCTCTGTCTCTCTCTGGTCCAATTTAAAAATAATAATAATAGTAAATAAAATTAAATAAATAAATCTTTAAAAAAAAATCTTGCAAAAAAAGAAAAAAAAAACACCATAAGTAATAGCATGTCACTTTTCTACTCAAGACAATTCAATGACTTTTCCATTTCCCTCTTCATAAAAGGTGAAATCATTACAAAGCCCTCAAGGCTTTACAGAATCTGAAACACAGTTTCTCAATGAACTCATCACCCCCGATTCTCTCTCTGGCTCATTACAGGCAGGCATCTTCCTCAGGGCCGCTGTACTTGCTATTTCCCTGCCTGTGATTCACTTTCCTCAAATGCCCACAAAGCTTATCTCATCACTTCCTTCAAGTCTTTATTCAAGGATCCCTTACAGTAAGGCTCATGATTACCCTGACTGAAAATGTTTATTTTTCTCCTTTTTTATTGTTCTGCAGAGAAATTACCACCAGGTAGCGTAACATTTATTTTATTTATCTGTTTGTCTATCTTGCCCAACAATGCATTCCATAAGGGCATAGATTTTTATCTATGTTCACAGATCTATTCCCAGTGCCTGATATAAAGCTGGCATTCAAAAAATAGTTGTTGACTGAAAGAATAAAGGTGTTCTTTGGAATCTTATCTTCTGTGAAGTCTAACACATTTATTCATTGCAGTAAGAAGTATACACAGTCCTACTTGCCAAAATCATATCATATTCTGTAAATTAACTGAGATTATTTAAAATGTGATACTTGAAATGAAACAGAGCCAGTGCTTAGTATTGGCAATAGAAATACCGTAAGCACTAATTAGTGACTGATAACCACATGGAGCAGTGCACTCACAAAAAGATCCTGCATTATGTATATTGCGGCAAGGACAAGAGCTTTGATGCAAACATAGCTTTGAACTCCAGCTCTGCCACTTGTGAGCTACGGAATGCTGGGAAATGATTTACCTCTCTAAGACTCAGTCGTATGTCCGTAATACAGAAAATGTCAACATATGACTAATGCATCTTAAGTGATGTGATACAGCCAAAGTGCCTGGACACTGAATATGTTTCTCACTTCAAGCCTCACCACATGCCTATTACTATCCAACTAGAAGTGAGTGAATAATAGGGAGTTTAAAAAATGGTCAAAGAAATGCGAGAACAGGATAGGTCAGACTGAGATGAGTCATCTCAGGTGGTGGTTACAGGAGAGAGGTTTATTGCGTTCACCCTATATCTGACAGTTCCTATTGAAATGATATTTAGGTTTCTTTTCAGGATAAGGCATAGATAATGTCTAACAAGTAGGTCTAAAAATAAAAGGAGGGCAGGACTCTATCCTTGAGAGAAAGTAGAGTGAGATGTTATCATCTGAGAAAGCAGGGGGAAAATGAAAAAGTAGAAGTTAGGTGAAATTGAGCTACAAAGTGAAGTTGCCTATTTTTGAGAATTTGTTGTTGAATTGTCTTATCAGTAAATAGACATTCTTCTTGTTGTTTAATTTGCTCTAGGGAACAAACACTAGCAAGAGAAACAGAGAGAGAAAGAGAGACAGAGAAAGGGAAAGTGAGAAATCACCCTCAGGGGAGATGACCACCATCTGGGGGTAATGACCACACCACAATCCCTTTTCCTCCATTCTCCTCTTGGAATTTTGGGCATGCACACACATGTCTAGTGTATTTTTCAAGTCTCTGGGTCCAGAACTCAAACTGTGCAATTGGCCATGTAGGGATCCAGTTGCCCTAAACAACATACCACTGGCTGGCCCAATAGACATTGATATTTTTCCACAGTAATGTCATAGAAACATTTTTAAATGGTTTTGAGATTCAATAAAAAGATTTTACCATTTCCTTTTTGCCAATCTAGATTTTTTTGGTTGCTAGGGAAAAAAGACTTGTAACAGTTTGTTTTTCATAAATCACTCTACATTGTTTCTCTTATACTTTAAAATAACATATTTTTTAAAGATGGCACAAAGGTACTGTCTTGGGAAAGGCAAGAAAGTGGAGAAAATGTTTTTCAGCTGATAGCGATTGTTAAGTTAGGGACCAGAAATCCTAGTTCTCATAGAGAATGCCCAGCTGGGCAGAAGTCTCTCATTAGACTAAAAGGTGGCTCTGGGGAACTCTTCATCATTACACTTATGCCACATCATTACACAGTCAGGTGTGTCTGTTGGGCGATTTTTGATTTACATCAGAGAAATGGCATCTTTGATGACATTCAACAATTCCCTCTGAAGCCTACATTTGATCTTCTTCTCTTAGGAAGTTGTATGTTTCCTTCCTAAAATTGATAAGGCAGCATGGGAGTAGGAGAGATGGCAAGAGAAAGCAGAAGAGCTACAGATCATAAACCCAAACCAGCTTTGTGATTACAGAACACCCAAGTTCAAAGCAAACCTCAGAATTAAACTGACAAATATATGGGACCAGTAGATGGGTAATGATTATGTCACTGGACTGCCATGTAGTTGACCACAGTTCGAGTTCTGGACTCTGTGGCTTAAAAATCTCACACCAGGCACATGCACATGCATGCCCAAAGTCCCAGGGGAATGAAGAATGGAGATGGAATTGCGGCATGGCCATCCCCCTCACCCCCGGGGATCGTGATTTCTTGCTTTCTGTCTATCTGTCTCTCTGGCTAGTGCACATGCCCTATAGCAAAAGAATTCTCTAAAAAAAAAAAAAAATACTCATGCCAGGTGCATGTGCATATATGCCTAAGATCCCAAGAGGAGAATGGAGGAGAAGGGATTGCAGTGTGCTGCATTCCCTTGCAGGCGTGATGTCTTGCTTCTATCTGTCCAGTGAGTGCGTGCGCATATAGCAAAAAACAAAGAAACAAAACAAAACAAAAAAACAACTCTCTTAAAAAAAAAGAATTAAACTGAGTAATGTAAAAACATATGCTTAAAAATACATTTAACAGTAAAATCATATTTTTAAATGGAGGCCAGCAGGTGGCATGGTGGTTAAGGGCCCTGGACTCCCACATGATCGACCATGGTTCAAGTCTCAGTCCTGACATCCTGGCGGATTCTTTTTTCTCTCTCTCTCTCTCTCTCTCTCTCTCTCTCTCTCTCTTCACCCCCCTCTCTCCCTCTTTCTTTTTTTGTCCCTCTCTGGTCAAATAAAAATAAATAAGTAAAGTTAAATAAAATAATCCTTTTTAAAAAATTTTTAAATGTGTAAGATAAGATTAATTCCACAATAAAGTTACTACATTTCTTTCTTGAATTAGAGAAAACAGGTCCCTCTTATAACTTCCTATCTCTATACTACTGGCCATCACTTTGTGAGTGACTGTGGGTCAGGCCCTGATCTTTCTTTGTCCCATACCAGAGCTGCAATTGGAAGTCAAAGGTGGGGGCAACTGTCCCCTGGATTTCAGCACTAGTCTCCTTTGGATTGTGTTTAGAGTTAATTTTTGAATAATGAAACCAAACTAAATACTTCCCAGGAGAGTAAGACTATTCCTAAAATCTTTAATGTCTATGTAGACAGGTTACTGGTTGTGCCTCCAAAGCAAAATTATTACAAATCCCTTCACAAAATTATTTCCTTCATCTTCTCTTTATAATGGCCTTGCTCTGCCAAAGCATGTATTTATTTCAAAGAATGCAAGATATAGGAGGGTAGAATATGAGTTTTAGCTGCAGACCTTTTCTATGTTAAATACAAATAATAATTTCATAAAGTGTACCTTCTTCTGGTTGTAAAACAGTTTTGAGAGAAATAAATACTCCCTGGCAATTTCCAAAACCTGTGGATTGCTCTGCAAGAGTTATGTAAGTCCAGGTATTACAGCTTTTTGTTTTTGGCATTGTAGTCAGGGCTCAAGCTTTGAGACTAAAAAGCAGTGTTCGGCATTGTAGTCAGGGCTCAAGCTTTGAGACTCTTCCTTCACCTTGATAAGTTACTTAAATGTATTTTTCTGGTTCTTAGTTTGTGAAATTGGCATAATAATAGTTCTCATTTCATACTGCTGTTGTAAGCAATAGTGAATCATCTGGCACAAGAGTTTAATAATGCTAGCTATCACTGGCAATAGTAAAGGAAAAATAATTATATTTCTAAGATACATAAAAATTTCCTATTTCCAGTCAGAATCTAGTAAAAGAAAAATAAAAAGTGGTTGATGCACTGGACTCCCACGAGGCTGACTGCAGTTCAAGTCACAGACCTGGCAGATTGGTTTCTCACTTTCTCTATCTTTTTCTCGTGTACATATGTGCCCTATAGCAATTTTAAAAATAATAATAATAAATAACATTAAATAAATAATTCTTCTTAAAAAGAATTCTTCTTTTAAATTTTATACTTGGCCTATTAAATTTATCTTTTAAGTAAAGAAATTCTTATTTTATTTTTGATGTATAGATTTTTAGCATTGTATAACTAATCCTTAAAGATTTTTGTATGGGAACCAGCAGTTAGCGTAATGGCTATGTCGCTGGACTCCCACGTAGTCGACCGCGGTTCGTGTCCCGGACCCGGTGGCTTAAAACTCACGCCGGGCGCGTGTGTGTGCGTGCCCAAGATCCCGGGAGGAGAATGGAGGAGAAGGGATTGCGGCGTGACCATCCCCCCTGGGGGGCGATTTCTCGCTTTCTGTCTCTATGTCTCTCTCTGTCTGTCTGGTGAGCGCACGCGCCCTACAGTGAAAATCTCTCAAAAAAAAAAAAAAAGATTTTTGTATGATGAAATAGAAAATAAATTTATTTGGATTATTACTTTTAAAACAACCAAATGTCATATAATTGTTTATCATTCTAAAGAGTTAAATGCAGCTGGGTTAACTCAACCATGCAAAATATTTTTTCAAGAAATACCTTTCAGTTTATATTTTTAAAATAGCTCAAAGTAAGCTATCAGGTTCAAAGAAGCATTTTAACATAGCTAACTGTGGGTCCATTTTAAGTGTCATATATCTAATGTAGCATATATTTCATTTTCAAGGGGGGATGAGGAGTGGTAGCTACAATAAACAACAAAAATGCTTTTCTCCAACCATTAACAAAATAATAAAATCGCAAGACAAAAATGCTTTTCCCCAACCATTAACAAAATAATAAAATCGCAAGAAGTTTGAGATGAACACTGACCACAAACCATGTACTTAGAATTTGCTAGAAGAAAAATCAGTTTTTATTTACATCTCGAAACCTCTGTTTTTCCCCTCCAACAGAACTAGTAGTTTTTCTTTAAATATGTTTAGTAGTTTTTCCTATAGTTTCCTAATAAGTTCCTAATTTCAAACTCAGAGAAATGGGATAAAGAGAATAGAGATATTTTGTATTTAGGTAAGGGGACCTATCTTATATCTATATATGCTGTTATAATTGTAACATAAAGAGATATTGGCAGAGGGGACCAGTAGATGGTGTAGCGGTTATATCACTGGACTCCCACATGGTCCACTGTCATTTGAGTCCCCAACTTGGCGGCTTGAAAATAACGCCAGGTGTGTGTCTGCATGCCTAAGATGCTGTGAGGAGAATGGAGGAGAAGGTACGGCATGGCTTTTTCCCCGGGAGGGCGATTTCTCACTTTGCCTCTCACTGTGTCTGTGTGTCTCTCTCTCTCTCTTTCTCCTCCCCCCCCCCTTAATGGGTGCACACACTCTTAGGCAAAAACAAAAAAATAAATATTAGGTAGAATGCAGAAATTGGTACTATTATAAGCTGAAAATTATTAACAATTCACTAGAAAAATTGATAGTTGCAATAGAACAGCAATAGTGATTAAAAATACATTATTTTTCCGGAAATGTAAGACTTCACTCATGTGTACAGGCGCAAACATAACCCTTGACATTAACCATAATCTCCCATTTGTTTATCAAAATACTACCTCCTATGTAAGAGCAGGTCCTCTACTTATGTGTATATTACACACACATACATACTCACACTATACAAGGGGAGAATACAAGTCCATGAAAAAAATGGAATTAAAGTATGCATTTTAGTGGAAAGAATTTTGTAATCCATGTATAGATTTTCATAATATACATTTTCCATAAACTTTTTTTTTTACAGGTTTTTGCTAGAGGACGCGTGCGCTCGCAAGACAGACGGAGACAGAGAGACAGAAAGCGAGAAATCACCCCCCAGGGGGGATGGTCATACCGCAATCCCTTCTCCTCCATTCTCCTCTCAGGATCTTGGCACACATGCACAAGCGACCGGTGTGAGTTGTTTTTTGTTGTTGTTGTTGTTGATTTTGAGAGGTTTTTGCTATAGGGCACATGCAGCGACCGGCGTGAGTTGTTTTTTGTTGTTGTTGTTGTTGTTTTTGAGAGGTTTTTGCTATAGGGCACATGCACTCGCCAGACAGAGCGGCGTGAGTTTTAAGCCACTGGGTCTGGGACGCAAACCGCGGTCGACTACGTGGGAGTCCAGCAACATAGCCATTATGCCAACTGCTGGTCCCCGTAAGCTTTTTGAAGATTCCCCTAAAACACACATATACAGCATTTCTATGAATTATATTCAATCAATTAATAACTATCTCATTTAACCCCCCCAAAACACACATATATGGCATTTCTGTAAATTACAGTCAATCAATTAATAACTTTCTCATGTGATGAGATAAATTAGAAAACAAAATTTTTCTCAGCATTGTTGATATTCCCACCCTCTACACACCTTTGAGCAGTTCACAAACAATACAGGCTTATGAGCCAGGACTATATAAAACAATCCATTTAAAAAAATCACTCTCACACCAGCAGGCGGTATAGTGGTTAAGGTACTGGACTCACACATGGCTGAGTGCATTTCAAATCCCAGAACCAGAGGCTTGAAAACTATGCTGGGCATGTGTACATTAGTACCCAAAAACCTTAGATGAGAATGGAGGAGAGGCAACTGTGGCATGCCCATTCCTCCTGGCAGGATGATTGCTCACTTTTTCTCTCTCTGTTTTTCTCTGTCTCTCTGTTGAGTGTATGTGCCCTATGATTTAAAAAAAAAAAATTATCCTCCCGGACAAAATAACAACAAATAAATTTTTAAATTAATTAATAAAAAATAATTTTAATGAAGATTCTAAGCACAAAATCTTGAGAATATTCTGCGTTGAACCATAAATGGTTCAAGTCTTGGACCCAGTGGCTTAAAACTCATGCCGGGCATGTGTGTGTGTGTGTGTGTGTGTGTATGCCCAAAATCCCAAGAGAAGAAGGAAGGAGAAGGGATTGCAGCATGGCCATCCCCCCTGGTGGATGGGGGTGATTTCTTGCTTTCTGTCTCCTTGCTAGTTCTTTAAAAATAATGTCTATTGCTTTATTTTCTGATTGCAAAAGCAGAAATTCTCATTACAGAATATTTTTTAAAATAGCAAATATTAATAAAAAAGTAAACATATTAATAAAAAGGTAAAAACTACCAGCAAATATGCTTATGTTTATGCACAGGTGTGTATATTTACAAACTTGGAAGCACACTGTGAATCAATTTTATGTCTTATTTTTATTACTTATTACATTATAAGCATTTCTATGTCATTACAACTTCAAAGTCATAAGTTTTAATGGCTTCTTATTGTTTCATAATATAAATAAGCAATAATTGAATTATTAGACTATTGATACAATTTGAGTAATGTATAATATCAGAAAATTGGGGGAAATTTTTAAGTAGCTTTGATCATAAAATTCTGATTGTATTTTTGACTATTTCCTTAGGATACATTTCTATATACGAAATGACTATATTAAGTTTTTTTTTTTTTTTTTTTTTAGATTTTTACCATAGGACTCATGCTCTCACTGAAGAGACAGATACAGAGAAGGAAAATTAGAAATTACTCCACAAGGGTGATGGCCATACCACAATTCCTTCTCCATTCTCTCAGGATTTGGGGCATGTATATCTGACATGTTTTTCAAGCTCCCAGGTCTGAGACTCAAACCCCTCATTTGGCCATGTGGGATTCAGCCGCATTAACCAACATGCTACTGGCTGGCCAAGATTTAGCATTTTTGATCCATAGCATCACATTATTTTCCTATAATTTGTATTACAACTGCTCCTAGTAATTATGAAAGTTCTTATTTCATGATACTTAGAAGTAGACATTTTAAGATCTCTTTTATAGTTTGGTAGGCCAAATTGACATAATTCATATTTGATTACTGGTGAGGTAGGATGTGTTTTGGAATATTTATTAGCTATTATATTTTTTGTGTGTTATCTGTCTCACAATGGGGGTGGGTGGGAACTGCTGCTTACAACATTCACAAGTTTTCATGATCCTGTAGACCCTCTATATTTTTATCATGGGTAACATCCATCAATCAGAAACACCTTACTGAAACAACATGAAAAGGTTATGTATCTGAGTTATCCCATGAATATGAGAGTAATGCTAATGACCTACCTCAAAGATTTCTCCTACAACATGATTATTATGAAGTATTTTGAGATTAGAACTGACTGGGAATCAAGGCTTATTCCATAAGTATAATGAGTTACAGATATCTCAACAACTCCATTGCAACCTATAGTAAATCTCTGGGGTTCTGATGAATAGCCACATGTTTAAACATACAAAAATACAGATATCTGAATCATCTGATATTTAAAAGCCCTGATCATTATCAGATGTAAGTAGGTATTAGGTTCAAGTATCAGTGAAAGTTTATAGTCTGTCAGTCATAAATATGGCTAAAGGGGGATCTTTACAGTTATTCTGTTGTATTTTGTAAGTTTATACTTTGTTTTAACAACCCCATCTCTTAGGAAAACATCCATATTTTCTGAACACATGAATCAGCTTCTTTTCTCTATATAGCAGGTATTTAGCAATTATTCTTTCTTTAAAATTGCAAAAATTTTTAAAAGAATTTTTTTTTCTTTTTTTTTTTTTTTTGCGAGGTTTTTGTTTTTGATAGAGTTAGAGGGAAAATGAGAAATCACCTCCAGAGGGGATGGCCATCCCCTGAAATCCTGTCTCCAGTCTCAAGATTTGGGGCACACATGCACACACCCCCAGTGTGATTTTCAAGCCACCGGATCTAGGACTTGAACCATGTAGTCCGCCTTTGGGATCCAGTGTCTTGTCTTAACTTCCACACCACTTGCTAGCCCATGCTCAAAGGGATGTAATTGTGCTAAACAAGTTAATACCAGTGAAGCTATTAAAATAGTGCATTAAGACATGGAAAGGACTCTTTTCAAAATATTAGTAACGGGGATCAGGGGAAAGTGAGAAAGCAAGCTGCCAAGCCTGGGGCTTGAACTATGGTCAGCCATGTGGGAGTCCAGCGCCCTTAACCACCACGCGATCTGCTGGCCCCAATGATTATTCTTTTCTTCTGAGAAATGCATGGTAATATTATATTCGAGTTCAGTGAAGTAATTGATGGCCAGAAACCACCTGATTTTCCTTTACCTCACCCTTAGAAAAACAAAAAATTCCTCTTTTAGGATAATTTTTAGTGCTTACATATTTTCATATAAAAATCTAATAATACAAAAAAAAAATATATATCAAAGTGATGGCTATAGAAATTTAGAGATGACCTGACCTGAGATATCTATTAAGTATGACCAGAAAATCTCTGTCTAGATAATGACAATATTTTTCAAAACACTGAGATGACATCTTAGAAAAGCCAAAATCTGTTCTGTCTTTGTCTCCAGGCACAACTACTTCAACATGTGATTGCCAAAATGATATATGAATTACTTGAATTCTTTTAATTTAATTTAATTTAATTTTTTTAGTTTTCTCTACCTTGTGTATACTCACAGGAGAGCGACAGAGAGTGGACGTGAGAAACTTTCCCGGGGGACAGCCATGCCACAAATCCCTTCTCCTCCATTCTCCTCGCAGGATTTTAGGCACACATGCATGTCTGGCTTGTTTTTCAAGCCACCAGGTCTGGGACTCAAACCACTGTCAGTCTTGTTGGATCTAGTCAAGCCCCACCACCATGCCACCAGCTGGCCCCTTAATTCTATCAGAAAGGAGGCCTAAATGACCACCTTACTGTCTGTATGCATATTATTTACTCTTGATAGTTGACCATTTTCTCAAGATAATAGAAATAAGATCTCAAGAAGTATTAATATTCAAATAGGAAAATTTCCTCAACTAAATGAAATAGAAAAAAGTTATCTATTAATTATACCAATATTCTAGGTATTTCCCTTCCTATCTTTTGTCTTCCTTTTATTCAAATTTATTTGAATTTTTCTGAGTATTTGCATTATTTGTCCTTTTCTAGCCTTTCCTTCTTTCTGTGATCTTAACTGAAAAAAAGTGAAGTACCAGTTTGGAATTTCCTTAACTATGTGGGGTACAGCAAAGAGGCAAGATAATGAAGTAAAAAAAATAAGTATTAGAATAAACATAAGACTGTGCTTAAACCCAGTTGTACCCTTTATCATTTATGTGACTTTGTGACATTTATTTAACTTCTTTAACCCTCTTTAAACTAGAAGTACAACTCACTCATTTGCTCTGAGGATTACTTTGTGTAAAACATCTAGCAGAGTGCCTCTTAACAGTAAGTGCTCAATAAATGGCAACTGTCCTCGTAATCGTACTGGTAAGAGCAGGTAAGGGGACAAACCACTCCCATGTCACCAAGTTTGCATGTAAGCCCTGGTAATTGTGGACTTCTGACAGAAAATATACCAATAACATAATTTAAGGACAAGAAACCCTAGCACATCTATTACTCTTATAAATTTACACTATGTTTATTTTTCTTCAATATTCCTCGTTTCTTGACCAAGATTATTTTTCATTTAGAGAGGTCAGCATATAGATTGTATTAAAACATTCTAATGCACTTCAATATATTTGCTTCTGCTAATATTTATTTCAGGAACTGGAAATTAAGTGGAGTTATTTTCCCCCACTTAGCCCCTATTTCTCATTACTCTTGAAACTATGGTCCTTAACAGTCTTTAAAATATCTTGAACTCTACACTTCATTGAATTTTTAAGCTTTTTTTAGTGTTGTCATTGCACAGCTACTTTTATCTTGGACTATCACTCTTTCAAACTTGACAATATATTATCAATTTATTGTGATTTTCCAGTTCCACTTGGGTGAACAAAGATTTATTTCTCAAGCAGGTTGAACTTTTACCCCTTCTTTGTTATTCTGCATCAGAGTTAAACTTCTTCCTAAACAACAGGACATGATCAGTTCAAAATTTCCAATATAGATACAACATCTTAGAAGACAGTAACTTAAAAATAGTAATTCTAATTTTCATCATATGATATTTTGGTCCATTATCTCTTAGAAAATAGTTAATTTTGGCATTTACAGGCCCATCTAGATTGTTTTATTACTTCTTTCCATTGAAAAACATCTATTTCATAAATTACTTTCTCAGGGCCAGGCAGTGGCATAGCAGTAGTACAACTGGACCCGCATGAGAAAGTTCTAGGATTTGCATCCTGGGACCTCTCTGAGCATGCTAAATATGCAGGTGTGTGCCGGGGATCTGCCTGGTTGAGACTGAGGGCAGATCATGGAATGAGGACCCTGCTGGAAGGACCTGGTTTCTGTCATGGAAGAAATGGATAAATGAACTTTTTAAAATTTAAAATTAAATTACTTTTTGAAGATATTAACATAAGCATACCCATTATAGTAAAAGCTTTACATAGATAGTATTTAAAGGTTATATCAAGTAGAATTTTTAAATATGTTTCTTAGATATAAAAAAGTAGGATAAATAAATACAGTAGAGAGAAATAAAGACATTTTAGAAAATTCAGTATTAAAAATTAAATCAACTACAAGCAATTTTGAATCACATTTAAAGAATAATGCTATTCACAGGAGGATAACTAGAGTTAATAATTCATTGTATATTTCAAAATCACTAAAAGGATTTTGAACACGAAGTAATAAATGTCGAGATAATGGATATACTAATTACCCTGATTTTATCAGCCATTCTGGAGTACAACACCTTAACCACCATGCCACCCACTGGGCCCCACTCATTTCTTTCTAAGGAAAAACTTACTCCAGTTTAGTTCAGCAGAAGCTCTGAATGAGAGTGAGCCTAAAATCTATAGAAGCAATTCTGAAAATTAGGCTTTGAATAAAAGGGAATTCTTGATGAAGAGAAGATAAGTAATCTGATATTTCAAACTCCATTAAGACTTGCTGTTTTCTAACTGACCAAAAGCATCATTCTTTAGTCCTATTTAAAATCATCATTTCATCATTTAGAAAAGCCTCATTCTATCTAAGCTAATCATGATGTGATTCTGCAATTGATAGCTTGTCCAAGAACGGATTTGCTCGCTTAGAGAAAGCATTTACAAAACACACAGCTCACACCTTTCTAATAAAGGTTTTCACATATGATTAGTACTAATAAGTAGTTCCAGTGAGTACCATACACAGCATACATGCTGCTTTCCTCTGAAAAGTATTAAAGTGAATAGCTAAGCATTGTGGGTAAGGATGCACTTGACTTAAACATGATTTGATGAGATGTTCCCTCTTCACAATGGTTTCCAAGTCAGAAGCTATAGGTATAAGTAAAATAGAATCTAGGAAAGTTTCCATTTCTTAAGGACTTCTGAAAAAGGTTGGTGACTATGTGGCTGAAATCTGCAAAGAGAAATCAAAAATGATTCGTCTTTGAATTCTCTTCACACTCTCCAATTCTCTGAGTCAAGTACAGAGCACTTGGCTTAGTGATTTGTGAGTAACTTTTCAGGATTAATGGCGGCTTTGTGCTGGTTTACACATAAAGTAATCTGGCTCTCCATCACACTTTCAGCCAAGGTCACTCTGTAGAGTAGACACAGCCTTTCTGCTAGTCCTCAACCTCCCTTTTCTTTGCTATTTTATTCAATTTGTGTTTATTTTTTCTTTCTGTTTCTCCAAGTTAACACATGAAACCTTTTGCTTTTACAGTCAGTTTATCAATACCTGCTTACTGGGCAATACATAAAATTCATTTATTCTAAAGCATAAAAAATAGACCAATCACTGCTTAATGTGCTACTGAGATTAAAATTTTGAGTTATATTTGACTTTCCTACTCACTCATCTCCGTCATTTCCCTATATATTGAACAAGTAGGTTCCATATACAATAATGAGTAGCTCAGTTAACAAACGTGTTGAATACTTACCTGGCAGTCCTAGGTACTAGAAGTATTATATGGATAAACAATGTCCCTGCCCTCCGAAAGCTTAAAAAAGACTTTAAGAGGGACCAGCAGTTGGTGTAATGGCTATGTCGCTGGACTCCCATGTATGTAATCGACCGCAGTTTGAGTCCCAGACCCAGCGGCTTACACTCACACCGGATGTGTGTGCATGCATGTCTAAGATCCCTAGAGGATAATGGAGGAGAAGGGATTACAACCTGGTTATTTTCCCAGGGGGTAAAGGAATTGCAGCATGACTATCTCCCCTGGGAGGGCGGGGGCGATTTCGGGCTTTCTGCCTCTCTGTCTCTCTCCTATTTCCCCAGGGGGTAAAGGAAATGCAGCATGTCTATCTACCCTGGGAGGGCGGGGGTGATTTCGGGCTTTCTGCCTCTCTGTCTCTCTCTCTTTCTGGCATACATGCCCTATAGCAAAAAACTCTCCAAAAAACAAACAAAAAAGACTTTAAGAAATTAGTGCAAATAAATAATTAAATACTTATAATTGCTTCTAACTGCAAGGTAAAAAACATACTATTGGAGAGCATGCAAATGGAGTAAAGCACTAATTTAGCAGATTGGAACAATGTCCATTGAAAAGGTACCTTTCAGTGAGATGCAAAGTTAAGAAATTAGTAAGGCAAAGAAAGTGGAGAAGAACATTTTGAACTGCAAAAAACATGTCAAATTTCCTCCAGGCTCTGAAATATATATGATCCTTTCCAATTTTCTTCACTGCCACTTTTATTCCTGCCTCATCAGATTTTCCACAGATTACACTGATAACTTTATTAAAAGCTTGCTCTATAAAATGTGAAAATCTCTTTATATAACATTGCTATAATGAGGTCATCCCTCATTGAAAGAAAAAAAATCAAAAATGAATTTCCTACAGAAAAAATGGTCAAATTCCCAAGTTTGCCATTTCCAAGCCTCTTTAATCTGAATCAAACTAAATTTTCTAGTTTTATTTTTCTCTGCTTTCTTGCCGCACTGTTGTTTTCACCTTATTCTTAATACAGTTTTATTCTCTGGACTAGGTGCTTTTGTTTTCATTATTAATTTTATCAAACATAAATCTTTAAATCTCACATAGACAAGGATTTATTAGAGAAATGTACAACAAATCACAACCCTCTTAGCAAAAACCGTACTTGGGATTTGTTTTGTTTAAGACAGTTGGTGTTTTTCAAGTAACTAATGGACTTATCATTTGGTTACTGAAATAAATCAACATTAAAATTTTTATTATAGAGAAGTTTATTGGGCCTTTCAGGTGAAACTCAATATTGTTTTGATGTCAAAATGCTTCAATGAGAGTCAATGGTTAGTAGTTCCATTTTCTAAAATAATGACCTAATATAAATCACTGGGAAAGTATATTAAGGGCTTCAAATGGCAAAACTTTTGTAAAGAACCTAAAATCCATGCAATATGTAAAGGTCTTATGGCAGGACCCTGAGCCTAAACTTAGTGATAAAATTTTAGGAACTACGAGTGACCCTAGTTCACAGTGGCAAAAAATGATTATCTGTTGTTCATTGTCACACATAGAACAAAGAGAGAGAATAAATCCAGCATTCCTAGCTAAAGAACTTCCAAATGCACTCCGTATTTGTAGAATTAAACAAGGCTTTGTTTGTTTTCAAGGTTTTAAAAAAACAAAATACCAATTTATCATTGTTAGATAAAGGAGTCGATTTTTGTTGTAACAAAGAGTAAAGAAAATGAGGTTCTCTTTCTAAGTTGGTTGGATAGTTGCTACCCATAAATCCTATACTTGCACGGTCACTGAAATATAGGTAAGTCCCACGCTAGAGCCTCCTATATGTTTCGATCAATTATGTTTAAATTCTGAGACCAAACAATATAGTTTGTAAATTTAAGTACTCTTATTCAATATTTGTAGAACCAACATGAATTTAAAAAAAGTGACCAACAGTCAAACCTTTATTTCTAAGTGTGAAATAGCCAAGTCTGCATGTTGAAATCCATGCTTTTATATAACATCATAAGTGACATAAATTTGCATCCGTATATATACAATCACGACATTCCTGAAAACATGGTCCTGGAAAACCAGGAACAGTGGGAGGTGTTGTTGAGCAGGTATAAAGTTCCAGTTGTGCAAGATGAATAAGCTCTGGATACCTGTCATACAACGCTGAGCCTACAGTTAGCAATACTTACTGTGCACTTAAAATTTTGTTAAGGAAGTAGATCTCATGTTATGTGTATTTTTTGCCATACGCGCTTAAAATTTTGTTAAGGAAGTAGATAGATCTCATGTTATGTGTATTTTTTGCCATATTTTTAAAAGAGACTAAAAATGAGTGGAAAGAAACTAAAAAAAAAAAAGTGAAATGTTTGTAATTCAGAAGATTTCAATGAATGCCTCCACTAAACCTATCATACTAGTTTATATTTTATTTTTTAAAGAATAATTTTATCATTATTATTATTATTATTATTATTATTATTTATTTGACCAGAGAGAGACATAGGGAAAGTAAGAAAGCAAACCACCAGTTACAGGACTCCAATCATTTGGAGCCATGTGGGAGTCCAGCGCCGTAACAACAATGCTGCCTACTGGCCCACATGTTTTATATGTTCGGTTAAATAAAAACATGAAAGCAAGGCTTGACTTTTGCCACAAATACAGTTCTTAAATTATTGCATACCCTGAATTATTATAAATCAATAAAACATTTATTATAAATAAATATTACATTTTATGTGAGTACACAAAACCTATTTTTCAAAGGAAGTCATTACAGAATCTAACTGACAAGCATCTGGTCCCTTATTAAATAATCACTCCTCACACACTTATTCTTAAATATGCCCTTTAGAATTGGGTCATTCTAAGTGAGAAGAACACTTTGGTTAAAATGGTATTTGATCTAGGGGCCAGCAGGTGGCATACTGTTTATGGCACTAGACTCCCACATGGCTGATGGCAATTTGAGTCCCAAACCCCATGGCCTGAAAAATCATACTGGGCACGTGTGTGTGCATGTGAAAAATCCTAAAAGGAGATTGGAGGAGAAGGGATGCAACATGGTCATCCCACCTGGGTGTGTGTGTGTGTGTGTTGGGGGGGGTAATTTAGCATTTTCGCTCTCCTTGTGTTTCTCTTTTTTTCCCTTTCTGATAAACACACATGCACTCTGGCAAAAGCCTACAAATAAATACATAAAATGGTATTCCATTACTTTTTAGTTTGCTCACAGTATTAGAACATAGCTACAGATATTTGCCCTATTTATATATTTTTATCTTTATGTAAGAGAGGAAGTGAAAACATTTAGTAAATGTATGCATTTCCAATATGAGAGTCTATCTATAGAAGCAGGAAGGTCTAGGTCCACAGTGTAAACTCCAGCGTTAACCTGCTGGTCTCTGTAATGAGTCTGACACACTCCACCCATGTGACCTGGAAGAGTTAGGTAACTGTTCCATGCCTCATCAGTAAAACAGAGAATGAAAATAGCACTTATGGCATAGAATACTTGGAGAATAAATGAATAATATAGGTAAAGCATAGAGAGTACTTCTGGGCATACATTGAATGCCCAATAAATGTTAGCTATAATCTACTTTATCATCATGAGCACCATCATAGAAATCTAGATTTTTTAACTTTTCCAAAATTTTCTTCTGTGGAAAAACCCCTTTGAAATGGCACTGTTATTTCCTAGATTTTGAAACACAAGACTTAAAACAAAAACTATTTTTGTTTTGGTTTGCTTTGCTCTGCTTTCTGAAGCACTGATGGAACAACAGCAGGTGGTTCCATCAGGGTGTGTGTGTGTGTGTGTGTGTGTGTGTGTTCAAAAAAAGAAAAACAAGGTAATACCTTGTGAGCAGAGACAGTCTGGAATAACCCTTGTAACTCATAAGGCACCAAGTATGTCTTCTGTTAATAATCAAATCTGTTTCATTTCTGAATCAGAAGGCACATACAAGTTACAAGTAAAGGTCAGGAGATTTGACTGACCCATGATGATTAATAAGCAGTCTTTCCTTCACTGCACCAATGCTGTCAATTTCCAATTTAGAGGCCATTGTGCTCCTTGACTGTTCTAAGCCGAGTATACAAGACAGCAGACAAAGACATTGGTTTCAGGCAGCCAAACACCAGGGCAAGGAAATGCTTACTGTCTGCTTCTCCGTTAGCAGCAAACATCATGGGGGGAGGCCACCTTCTGGCTCACACAGAGGAAAGAGAACCCTGGCATTGCCACAGCTGTCACTGGCCTTTTCTGCTTCCCAGGCAGGAGTCAGAATTGAATGAGAACCAAAACTATTGAGACCTTCCTACCCACCTGTGACTAAATGAGCCAAATGAATAGCAAAAAGGCAGATGGCCCAGGAATTAATGAGACTCCCACAAGCCCACAATTCTGTTGAAATAAAATTTTGCCACCTCAGTGTTCAGTACAAAATTGTACTGACTGAACCTTCCAATGCTTTTCCCAAAAATGAGAACAGTTCATCTCACGAGGTTCCATTACCAAAGGACAGTCTTCAGTCCAAGGGTGTTCAAGGTACTTTCAAATTTTCTAATAGCCTGGGTTTGCTATGACTCCTTCCATACCAGAATTTGTTCCCAGACACTTATCACTTCAAGCATCCATAGTTTTTATAGCAGCTTATTCTTAAATCAATAGCCTGACTACAGTGAATCCTAAAGATAAATTATTACACTTACAGCTATTTTCCTATGCTTTCATTTATATCCCTTAAATATTTTTCTCATTAGATTTCCTGTTCTTCCTTTAAAACTTCATCAGCTCCCTAAGGTATCAATCCTATATTCACTCTTCCTGGATTTCAAGCCCTTTTGAATTGCCACTCACCATATGAACTGCCTCCTCTCTGTTCTATCTTTTTTTTTTTTTTTTTCTGGTAGCTTGACCTCACTTTTTTGTCTCCTCCTCCTCATTTACAGCATATTTCATTGCACTCTGGCCAGCTTACATGCACAACATTTTTTTTTCCCTGCTGGAGCTAAATCTACCTCTGCAGCTGCTTTAATATGGCATCTGTGGTTAATTTTTGGTACAATGTTGCACATCTTGAATGACAGTAATGTCCAGTGTCACTGCACTATTATGCAAGATTTCAGATGTATGGAACGCATTAACTACCTGTACGCTAATGCATTATGAATATGGCATGGCACTTAGCTGCAATTTACAGTACCTGAATGAAGCTACTCCAGGTGCCTTTGACCACTTAGGAAGTAAGGACATTGTACCACTTTCCTGCTGCTGCAGTGTTCTATCATTTTACTACTTACTTGCTCCCAAAGTAACATCAAAGGAACAAAGAGAAAATGAAATCCACACGAAGCTCCCAAAGGTTGCCTATTTGGCTCAACTATCTGTTCATTTTTCTAGATTATGGGATTGCCCTTGGTGACTTTTGACAATGTGAGAATACCTTCCTCTACCTTTAATGATGAGACAAGACACTCCACACACATAACTTTAGATAAATGAGAATTCGGTAAAAAAGAATAAGTCAACCCATATACTAGGGTAGAACCAAAATCTTGAAATACATCCGTTTGCATTCTGGCAGTTAGAATGAAAAAGTTATATGAAATTGTGGCAGTAGAGAGAATGAGCACCTTTAAGAGCAGCCAAGAGCTAGATTTGGCTATTTAAGCACTTAAAGTAAATCAGAGGCCATTGGATACATTGTTTTGTACCGAAAAAAGGAAACACTGGACATTGGAGTCAATTAGTTTCAAATATCAATCTTGCTCTTCTATAATTGTGTAATTCAAGAGGGTAAATTTAACCTTTCTAGATCTCAGTTTTCTTACCTAGAACCAGTCATAATACATTCTTACATGTTTCTTAAGAACATAATTTGATATAAAGCACCCAGGACAATGCCAAGCTTATAGCAGTTACTTCAGTTTTCTAAAGGTGGCATATGAGCATAATTACAGCAGGGGTGGCAGGAAGAGTATAAAATGTTGTCTTAAGAATTGAGAGAGTAGGTGCTGAAATTAGACAAAGACAATTAGAATATAAAAAAGAAACTTTGTTCACTTTGTGAAGTTATAAAAGACAGAATAAGAGAAATCAATGAATAGACAAGGCCGGATGGCAAAAGACAAGCTAAATAAGTAAGAGGAGCTCAAGGAAAAAGAAAAAGGTTAGAGAAAAGGAAACAGCAAATAGATTAAAATGTCAAAAGACAGGTATAAATGGAGCCTTGCTTTTCCACCAAGATATTATGAGGACATTAGGGACCATGGGAAAGAAGCTGAAGTCCTTCAGCTGACCTGGGAAGGAAAAGAGACAGGGAAAAAGCCTAAGAACCCAGGGGGATAATGCAAGTTACATCTTAAACAGTCAGTCTGCAGAGGGCTTGAGCCTCCCAGCTCTGGCTGCGCCCTTGGCTCCGGCAGCACTCAAGGAAGGGCACTAATGAGCAGAAGGGCAGGGTGCTGAGAGCAGCGACTGACTGCCAAGCTTACTGGTCAGGCAGGGGTTTTTCATTTCATAAATCAATTACAGTGTGCTATATTGATGTCACAAAGTCAGCAGGACTTAAAAAGTTAATGAGCAAAATATTTTTTTATTATTTTTGAAAACACTGCAGTGTCTACGACTTAGCACCTGCGGCAGAAAGACAAATGGAAGCTTTGGCTGCCACAGATTTCACCCCATTCTAGCCCCCCTCCATGTTCCTCATCTCAGCATCAGCAAAGACTGTGGGGCTGGCATAAGACCCTGTTGTGTTATGCCAACAAAACTCTCTCTGGTATCTGAGACAGAGGCAGCCTCAACTTAACGTGTCTGTGTTTAGGCACTAGTGAGTTTCGTATGGATGCCCAGGTCTCTCCAGATGGAGAAAGGGAAGCAGTGAGAAACCTACCTAACCAAGGATATAGAATTCCAACCTGCATTTGTGATTATGGTTCTTGGTAAGTAGTTATGTCATTCTACTTTTAAACTGTAATAACATCTAACCTAGAGTTTTTAATGAACCACATATTTTAGACAACACCAAGTATTGGAAAATTGCTGAGGAGTCTATTTTTGCCAATCAACCCTTGGTTCAGTGCCCCAAATAGCAGAGATACATCTCAGATGGAGGAAGGCATGGATAACTTAGTCTTTCTCGACAGCAAGAGAAGTTGTCCCATGCATACAATTTTCAGGAAAGAAATGCAAATGGAAAAATAAATAAACATGGTAATTGATATCACTATACTAGTATATAAGAAGCTACTAGTCACATTTGAATTTTAGGTATATTCACACCAACACAATGTATCTTAACAAAAATGGCAACTTTGTTTCAACTAACCTATCTAAAAATTTTGGTAGGATCTCTTCACTTTTTATAGAAACTTTTGAAATACCATAATTATATATATATATATATATGAGGTTTTTGCTATAGGGTGCATGTGCTCGCCAGACAGACAGAGAGAGACAGAGAGACAGAAAGCAAGAAATCACCCCCCAGGAGGGATGGCCACGCCGCAATCCCTTCTCCTCCATTCTCTTCTCGGGATCTTGGGCACGCACGCACATGCACCCAGCATGAGTTTTAAGCCACCGGGTCCGGGATGCAAACCGTGGTCGACTACATGGAAGTCCAGTGACATAGCCATTACACTAACTGCTGGTCCTGAGAAATACCACAATTATATTGAAAGAGAGAATTTTTATGAATCTTTCCATTGAAATCACAATTATCATTTACTAAATGACACCAAATGTGAATAACTTCAAGGTCTTCTTTTATATGTTTTCCTAAAAAAAACAAAACAAAACAAAGAAATGATCTTTTCTAATCACATTTGGCATTTTAGATAGTATGGGCCAGCAGGCTGCATAGTGACTGAGGCTCTGGACTCACACAGGGCCAACCTGGTGGCTTGTTTTTTCACTTCCTCTCTCTCTCTCTTTCTCTCTCTCTGGTGAGCACATGAGCAAATTAAAAACAATAATAATAAAATTAAATATTTTTAAAAGATAGTATATAATTTTTTCTTAAAATATTCTATGCATTGGCTATTGAATTGACTTTCAATTAATTCAGCTTTATTTATGAAAACAGTATCTTTAACTTTCCTCATGAGCTCTGGAAAATTGCTATGTGCAAGTTTTCTGTACTTATTAGATCTTCCAATATGCTGCTAGGAAATAGAACCTATAATACCTAGTGAAATGGGATTTCAATTTTCAAAGTACAAAAGTATATAGTGAGAATATTGATTTCCTCCACACTCCCCACCTCACACTATCCCTGTTCATTCGGGTGTCCTATCACTGACAGTCCAACACACATTCACAGAACAAAAAATATTCCTCAGAGCCATAGTGCTTTTGTATAAATAGACAAAAGCGAAAGGATTGAAATATTGAGGCTGATTATTCAGATTTTTTTTGACAACCTCATATAACACAGATATTAGTTAACTGGAATCAAAGTTAATTCCTGGAATAATTCTTGCTAAAACAGGTCTAATTAAAATATAAACAAACATACATTTAGTATTTTTAATCTAGTTGGAAGCAAAATGATAATTGCATTCTTCATCTAAATACTATGCCATTCATGAATTAGAAAAAAAGAATAATATCACTATTTAAAAATCTATTCACAAATAGATGACAAATGAGAACAAGGTTTAGTGCAATTTAATTTATATCTTGGATATTTTCACTTTTCATGCCCTCACCCACTATTAAGTTAATGTTTATTCTTACATTTTTTTCTGATAAAGAGTAAAAAATTTAACAGTAAGTAAATTCTGCTGAAATTTTACTCCTAAAACTCACTCTTGAGACCAGCAGATGGGGTAATGGTTATGTCACTGTACTCTCATGTAGTCGACCATGGTTCAAGTCCTGGACTCTGCAGCTTAAAGGTCACACTGGGCCATGTACATGTGTGCCCAAAATCCCAAGTGGAGAATAGAAGAAAAGGGACTGCAGCATTGCCAACCCCACTTGGGGGTGATTTCTCTCTTTCTGTCTCTCTCTCTTCCTGGTGCGCCCATGCACCCTATAGCAAAAATCTCTCTAAAAAATATAAAAAATTACTCTCTATTAAAAATGTACTCTTCTTGTATCATAAAATAATTAACGTTGATATTAACAACTACCATTTGAGTGTTTTGCTATGTGCTAAGCTCTGTGCTAAGTCCTTTCCATGCATTATATCATTTCATTCTTAGAACAATCCTGAATAATAAACACTATTATTTACTCAATTTTATAATTGATGGTAACTGAGGCTGAGATAGGCTTAATATCTCTCCCCCCGCCCAGTGTTTTACAGCAGAGAGAAATATTAAGTTTCTTCTCTTTACACTAAAACCTGTGCTCTCAAACATTCATAACATCAGCAAATATTTATTGGATAACTAACATATGCCAGGAACTATTGTGTGCTATTCACTACTATAACCACTATTTAATTCAAGATAATATATTTAACAGAAGTGAAAATATTTTGGGGAATAACACCATTCTTTCTGAATGTGGTTTCACTTATTGTTAGGATAAAGAACCAAAAACCCAGAAGAAAATTAACCAATTTGCTAAAGGAAAGTGAAGAGATTAGCAAAATTATTCTGAGTATGTGAATACAACAAACTAGAGTGGTAAATAAGAGGGTACAGGAATGAGAAGAAAGTTAACAAGTCTAAGAAGTTAAATTTTTTCTAGCAAAAAATGAGGCAGATGAAATTGATCAAATGGGAGAAAGATGATAACAACAGGTAACAAAAGGGGGTAAAAATCTGTTTCTTAGGAAATCATTTTGGTGTCACAAACACAAGAAAGTAATGAAGACAGAATTTAAACTATATGAACTTGTCTTCAAATTACTTCTCGATGAGTTAATGATTCCTTTTAATATTAGAGTAAATAGAAAATATAGCCTGCAGAAGTTTTACCCTATTAATTATTCACTTCCTTCGTGCTGTTTTTCTTTTCATAATACTTAAATGGCTTAAGAAAATGTGCTGTGAATAAAGGAAAGTGAAAATATAAATAATTTATTTTTGTAATTTTCCTTCACTCCTTCCAGAACTGACAAATAAACAGAATTAGGTGAAGACAGTGCCAGACAATGGTGCAGTGGTAAAACAAGACATTCTATGAAGCAATTCCACATGGAAAGGTTTCTGGTCCAAGTCAGGAGACCTTCCTGAGTACAGTAGGCATGCACTTGCCCCAGCCCAGGGCTGGGGAAGTGTAGGAGAAGATTACATTGTCCAAACTCTACTGGAGGTACTTTCTCTCCTCCCTTCTGTCTCTCTCTCTTTTTGTCTCTTACGGAAGAAATAAATACACTCCCCCCAAAAAAAAATTAGATAAGGACACACCACAGATGAAATATTCCTTTTTTTTAAAAAAAAAAAGTTTTTTGCTATAGGGTACATGCATTCACCAGAGAGAGAGAGAGAGAGAGAGAGAGACAGTGAGAGGAAAAACGAGAAATCATCCTCAATGAGGAAAGCCATGCCCCAATTCCATCTCCTCCATTCCTCTCCTGGAATTTTGGGCATACATACACATGTACCTGGGGTGATTTTCAAGTCACTCATCTGGAACTCAACTGTCATCAGCCATGTGGGAGACCAGTGCCTTAACTACTACACTACCTGCTGGCTCCCAAAATATTACTTTTTACTAATATATTTTTGGTTTTCTGTTTGTTTTTTTTTAAGTTTATTCAAGTATTTCTTTCTTCTGAGAATTAGAGAGAAACAAACACCCACAACAAACAAGCATCCCTCCTCACCTCAGCCAGCTCAGATTACTGATATATGTGCACATGCCCAGCATGTTCAGGATGTGGGTGCAGCATCACAGTGTTATATTCCACTGTGCCACTGTCAAACCCAACTGATATCTATATATCTATATCTATCTATATCTATCTCTATATCTATATCTATATATATGGCTTTGTTTTGTTTTTATGAGTATTTTAAGTATAAATAGAATGCTAATTAGAGGTGAGAGATCTGGTATCCATCCTCATTTCTTATAGTCCTCTCCCATTTGAGCCCAAAATCTTTCATTCTACAAACATTTAGTGCTATCTTTGTCTTTGTTCCGGTGTCTCAGACGTTCCCTTTGCCTAGAATGTTCTTCCTCGGATATTTTCATAGTTGCCTTGTGCAAGACTCACAGCATCTATTACTTAACCAGAGAGGCCTTCCTTAACCCACCTTATCAATCATGGGTGAATAGGAAATAAATGATACCCACATGCAGTTGAATTAATAAAAGGAACTACTTGTTAAAATAATATTTATTAATGTAAAGGTTAAAGAAGCCAGGTCAAACATAACCAGAGGACAATGGCAAGGGAGCCCAATCTCACAGTCCGTGAAAATCAGCCCCCTGGAGTACAAAGCAGGATGGACAGAAAGGGCAAAGACTCCCTACCTTCTAACTATTTTATCAATAACTGCTCTTATAACTCTGATATCTTCTTCGTAATCTATGTAACTCTTTCACTAATTATAAACTCCCGATTTATCCATCTTGTTCATTCATTTGTCCCAGAGACTAAATCAATGCCCACATACATTAGGTCGTAATAAGTATTTGTTGAATTAATTATTTTGCAAAATTTTGTAATAAAAAAAAATTACATTCAAAAGCCAACCATTGATGAGAAAATACTCTGTAATTTACAGGAGAATGATGGGATGATGTCTCATTTTACCTAACAGGAATTTTAAAATGAATCGGTCACTGTCAACTATTAGTTGTAAGTCACCTTTACAACTGTTAGGTTTAGCACTTTGATATATCAAGTCTATCAAATAAAGACCATACTATCTATTTCAGAGTTAACATGGCAGTTAAATGACATGGATGATAGTCATTCCTTTCCTAATCCATTAATTTGGTCATTTAACAAACATTTACTGAACACCTACTAGGGCATTATATTAAGCACCAAGGATTTAACAGTGAACCAAACAGCCAAAATTCAGTGTTCTTATGAGGGTCACATTTGAGTTAGTGATCAAAGTTAGGTAGTCAAAGCAAGCCTTACCAATAAGCTGAAATTTGAGCGGAGATCTGAAGGACATACATAGAAGAAAAATTACTAAATTCAAAAGCACTGGTGTGGAGTCCACATTGCGTTTTAGACATCAAGGAAGCAAATTTGTCTGGAGCAGTGCAAGACCAACAACAGATGGAGCAGAATGTGTTGTGAGGGCTTAGCTTTTCCTCTGAATGAGATGAGTGGCCACAAAGTGACACATGACATGATCTGACTCACATTTTAATAAGAGAACAAAGCAAAGTTAAAGACAGAAGAGTATGGCATTAATTCAGGTAAGAGAGGGTGGTGTGACAGGGGTCAGTCTGTGGACTGACCATTTCACCTCTTTGAAGGTAGAGGTGAAATGATTTCCTGATGATAGACTGTGGGACTGAAGAGTCAGAAGGATGATGTTAAGGTTTGGGGTTTAACCAAATTGAAGGTGCTCAGGAAAGTTTTGTTTGTTGTTTAATTGGTTTTCAACTTGACTCTAAAAAAAATGGGCTATTTGTCCAGTTATTCATCTTATTAACATGAAAACTCCTCAGTTACCAGGGTCATTGCCACAAATCACTGTGGAGATATCTGGTTTTTACACTTTGGAAAGTTAAACTTGGAACACCACTTTTTGCCATTCAGAAAAACTTATAACTTAATTTACAATAATTTAATTCCTTTTTATGTAAGTTTTTAAAAATCGGGTTTTCTCAGATCAAATTGTTTTTTTTAATAAGCATTTTTATCATATCAAGCATGGGTTACCAAATTATAATGAATTAGGATATAATAATGTACAATATGGACTGGCCCAGTAGCTTACTGGTGAAAGGAAGCCAGATTCCACTGAGTCAACTGTGGTTCAAATCCTGGTCCTGGGAGCCAGGTGCATATTCGTGTGTGCCCGAGATCCCAATAGGAAGGAGGAATAGGGAAGAAAGGATTATATCATGACCAAGCCCCATTGGGAGGGTGATGTTTTCCTTCTCTCTGTTTTTCTCTGGTGAGTCCACATGCCCTCTGGCAATGAAAACGATATGCAATGAGCATTGAAATTTAGTCTTTGAGTCAATAATTCATTGTGCTTTAGGGTGGTAGAGTCATTGTAATATAGTAAAGGAGCACAATTTTTGAAGACAGAAACTAAATTCAAATTTCCATTCCTTCCTCATTTCTGGTGTCATAAATTTGAATCATAAATTTCCCCCAATCTTTATATTTATTTATTTATATTAGTTTGCTATAGGGCACATGAGCTTGCTAGAAAGAGAGAGAGAAAAGTCAGTACCAGGAGGAATGGCCACACCACAATCCCTTTTCCATTCTTCTCTTGGGACTTTGGGAACACATGCACATGTGACTGACATGTTTTCTGAGTCACTGGATCTCAGACTGGAAGCAATTAATCAGCCATGTGGGATCTAGCCATCTTAACCACCACACCACCTGGTTGACCCACATTCTCTAATATGTTAATCCAAATATCTTTATTTGTTTAAACATGATCCCCAAAGTAATACTATCTCATAGGATCATTAAGACAATATTTAAGTTTTGGGGTTTTTTTTGTATACAGAACATTTATATTTTACTAATGTAACATAGTTTATCACTTTGGTAGAACTCCATCAAAATAACATTCAGGTCAATACAATGATTTTTCTAGCTATTACACAGATATTTATCTAAAGTTAAAGTATATATCTATTGGCACTTTAGAAACTCATTCTGACTAATTTGGGAAGCTCTGACCCTTGGATACTGTGTGTTTTTTATTTGATAATCAGTGTAACAATTTTATTCAGAAGGTAAATACATCTTTAGACCACCTTATCATGTTTCATAGCATGGTGAATAAGCTGATAGTTTCCTTATGATTTATCATGTTATGCCAGAATCTGCCAGAAACTATCAGTTCATGTTTAAACGTTTTTAAAACATTCATTTTGATCAAGTCTTCTCTAAATACTAGAGCTAAAATAAGGCTATAGCTAAAAAGAAAGAAAAGAGGGACAACTTTTTTTTCCTACTAAAGCTCTTTTCTTAATAGCATTACTTACAATGGATGGATAATTACAAACCTTTTTCCTGAACTGCTGCCCTGCTTCCTGTTCAGCATCCCCCCCACCCCCAATGACAACAAGTTCCCCTCTTCACTGCAGACTCATCTTTCTGTTTCCCTAAATAGTCAAAGTGCTCCCTGAGGTTTGGTCTTCAGTTTTTACCCCTCACTTTTAGAAAAATCCCTTCACAACCTCTCTTTTAGCAGTCTCTACCTCTCTTGGCAATCAAAAGTGTTTCATCCCTTCCTTGAATTTTCTGGACATTTTATCTATTTCACTTTGACAGGTCTTATCTAGCAGCTAGAAATGAAGAATAAGATAGAGATTTGGAGTGAAAACTCTTTGAAGCTGATGTCAAGATCTTATTCCTCTTTTCTCTCCCATTGGTCCTAGCAGAGAGCCCTCAAAAGGCTCCATTAGCTCTTGAGTTAATCAACTAATATTACAGGGGATGGCATGAAGCTCTCACATTATTAATACCCATCAACTTGCTCCCTGAAAGCCCACAAAAACAAGCACCATGGCAGAAGAAAGTTCATTAAATATGAGATTTTGTTTCTAAAACTTTCTTGGTTATATTTTTTTATGAGTATCACAATTAAACTAGTTTGAAGACTAAATTTATGTTTACTTCATTTGTAGAATAAAGTAAGTGCTGCACATGCCATACTATGGCTAGATTGTCATGCACGTCTAGTCAGGTACAGTTAGACTGATAACGCGCAACCGCTCAAATGTTCACCTTAGCTGACAAACAAAGGAATGAGTAAAGAGTTATACCCATATGAAAGAGTCTTTTTCAAACAGGTGTGAATAGCTTATCTAACATAACAGTTTTTACAACACAAGCCTGCTTATTTACATTTTAAAAGGATTCACCTCAAGATTGGTTTTTGAGTGAATTTCCTTAGAAAATCATTTCCATAGCACAGAGGATTATCATATCTGTTCTGAGCCCATCTAGGAAACAGAGTTGAGTACTTTTATTACCCACTGGAATGTAAATTTTCAAAGAACAGACATTACATTTTTTTTTTAAATGGCACTAGGACTTAGCACAATTCCTGACAATGAGTGCTCATTGGACATTTGTCGAACTAAATTAAAAAATTAAAATAAGAAAATCACTTTAACACTTTGGTTTATACACACAATTTCTTTTTTTAAAAGGAATTATTTATTTAATTTTCTCTCCATTGACAAAAATCAACTCAAGGTGGTTCAAAGATCTAAATCCATGGGAGCAGCAGTTAGTGTAATGGCTATGTTGCTGGACTCCCATGTAGTCGACCGTGGTTCGCGTTCCGGACCCAGTGGCTTAAACTCACGCCGGGCGCGTGTGCATGCGTGCCCAAGACCTGAGAGGAGAATGGAGAAGAAGGGATTGCGGCGTGACCATCCCCCCTGGGGGGGGGTGATTTCTTGCTTTCTGTGGAGAACAATTTGGAGATTCCTCAAAAATCTACAGATAGAACTACCATATGATCCGGCAATCCTACTCCTTAGTATTTACCCAAAGGACAGAAGAAATCTTAACCAGAAAAGTCCTTGCACATTGATATTTATTGCAGCATTATTCTTAATTGCTAAGACATAGAACCAACCTAAATGCCCATGAACAGATGAATGGATTGAAAAACTGTGGTATATAACTTTATTTATTTACTTATTTATTATTATTATTATTTTAATTTGCCATAGGGTACATGTGTTCACCAGAGAGACAGAGAGAGCAAGCAAAAGCAAGCTACCAGGTACAGGATTTGAACCACAGTCGGCCATGGGGAAGGCTACCATCAGATTCTTTCCCTTGCTCAGGTAAATCTTCATGAACTAAGTCAGGGTCAGTTCTTTCCATGGTAAAAATAATGAAATATACTCAAAGTGTTCTACTGACTTCCAATACCCACAGTAGTCATCTGACATCCTGTAGAGCTATGACCAAGCAAGGGAACTCAGAAACTCCAGCCCTGCCCTTTGAGATAGTCGCAGTTCTACTCTGTTATTCTGAATAACCATATCTCCATTCCAACTAAATAGGAAAAAAGTACAAAGGCCCAACCTATCCATTATTTCAAGATTTCAAAAAATAAAAGATATATCATACAGTTGTTGCTAGCATTTTGTTTATGGAGTTTCTAATCCTCATATGATTCCAGCGTTCCAGAGAGTATTTGCACATGTAACAGTCCTAGATTTTTTTATGCATGGACACCTAGAAAATCATGGGAAAAAAAACTAGAAATAAACTATTTCTGGTCTAATACTTACATTTGGCATTCATGGTAAATGAGAAATAGAAAGGTCAAATGTTGCTCAAAATTATCTGGCAAGTTAGGAGCCAGGTGTGGCCCAGAAAATTGTCCTTTCTTCTATATCACGTGGATCCTAGATGTTTATAGCAAAACAACATGAACTTTCAGGATCATTTGGCCAATGTGGAATTTGTACATCTCACGACATAATAATGAGCATAGGTTGAACTATGTAACCAAAATCTGTCTTCTCCAACATGGATTTTTTTTTTTTGGTCAGGTTTTTGTCATAGGGGGTGTGTACTCATCAGAGAGAGGGACAGTTAAAGGAAACGTGTGATATCTTCCCCCAGCAGATGGCCACGTTGTAATCCCTTCTCCATTCTCTTCTCAGGCAGCACACATACATGCCTGGAGTGATTTTCAAGCTGCCAGGTCTAGGTCCAGGATTCATACTATGGGTAGCCCTGTGGGAGTCCAGTGCCTTAACTTGCTGGCTCCCAACATTGATATCTAATTTAATGAAATAAAAATTTAACTAGCATTATAGACATCTTCATTGTTTCAGTTCATGTAGACCAAGCATATTCTGTAGTTCATTTGCCCTGAATGGTGGGGCCTTAGCAATTTTTAGGTCACCAAATGACATGTATTGAACATTTCAGTAATAAAAATACCTGTTTGTGATACAAATACATTTTTTTGGTACAAGTTTTACAAAATACTGTGCATAAAAGCTTTCCGAAAATATCTCTGACCTTGCAGAATAGATATTCTAAAATGCACACAATGCAGAGATTTCTTTTTTAAAAATTATTTATTTTACTCGATTTCAGTGTTAGTATTATTATTATTATTTAATTTGCTATAGGGCACTCATGCTCACCAGAGAGAGAGAGACAGAGAGAGAGAGGGGGAAAATGAGAAAGCAAGCCACCAAGTTCAGGACTTGAACTGTGGTCAGCCATGTGGAAATCTAGCGCCTTAACCACCACACCACTTCCTGGTCCCCAATGCAGAGATTTTGTATGTAAACATTACTTCAGAGTTTTCCCAACTTTGCAAGAATTCAATGAATTAAGAATGTCATTATGCCATTTTCAAAACTTTTGTCTTCTCAAATGAATATAATTTTAAAGGAAGTTATTGGTTTTTAGATGATTGCACGTTACTCACAAAGACATAAATTTTATTTTGTTTTGTTTTTTGAGGTTTTTGCCTAAAGTGAGTGTGTGTGCACTCACCCTACAGAGGGAGAAACAGTGAGAGAAAAAGTGAAAAGTCACCCCGCTCCCCCATGGCAGTTGTCCACGCTGCAATCCCTTCTCCTCCATTCTCCTCCTGAGATTTTGGGCATGCATGCATACATGCCGGCATGATTTTCAAACCACCAAGTCTATGACTCAAGCCAGGGTTGGCCACGTGGGTATCCAGCACCTTAACCACCATGCCACCTGCTGGCCCCCAAGACATAGATTCCCAAGTGCCAAGGTCTGGGAAGTAGTTGGCTTTTCTGAAATAACATATCCTTTAGAAGGGTGTATTATCAATACCAACAGTCTATCTCAGAAAATTATACTAATGCAAAATAACAGGCTATATAGCCACATATATATAATTCTTTTATTTTGGTTTATGAAATAGTTTAAATGTGCTTTTTTGATCACTGTAAAGTGACACTAACCAATAAGTATAAACAACGAAAACAAAATAGTTTACCCACTGTTGGTAACATTTGCCAGAACTCTGTGCTATTTAAACTTCATAAATTGTATCATCACATCTAGGATATATTCTAGTCATTTCTGTATATAATTGTCAGGATAATCTCAATACTTTGAATTAGGACTGATTATTTCATATTAAAAATAGTCCCCTACTTATAGAAAATAAGGCCACCTATTTACTATTTCTGTTGGTCTTTGGTCTTCACAGATCTCTTCTCAGTGTTCTACCTTGGATCTTCCTCTTTCACTGTATGTTTTTTTACAGTTGGTTTGATCCAATCTCTGTTTTTAAATACATTTTAAATGTTTTTGACTACCAAACCTCCATCTCTAGCACTGACATCTTTTCAATCTGCCTTAGAACTTCAATTGTATTCCCTCCCATATCCTTAGTGTCTTGCTGTCATCTCAAACATGACATGCTCCAAACCGAACTTTGCAACTCCATCTTTGCCATCACTTCCACCTTGCTTCCTGCCTAAGACATCTGGCCAGACTGACCTTTGAACAGTAACTGGGACATTGAGGTTATTTATCATTCTTTTCACTGCTATAAACCACTCTGCAGCAAATGCCCTTGTATGTCTCCTTAGGTACTTGGACAATTAAGATATGGACTTCCTTGACTTTTCCAGATGTTGCCAAATTACTCTCCAAAGAACTCATATCAATTTGCATTCCAAGCAGCAGTGAATGAAAGTTTCAGTTTCAGTAACTCCAGACATTTGGTGTTGTCACACTATAATTTTTAACCTCTAAAGATTGTGAGGAACAACTGATTTAATTTATAGTTCCCTAATTACTGGTGAAGTTAAGCATCTTGTTATATGTTTATTTGTCCTTTGCTTTTCTTCTTCTGTGAAGCTTGTTCATATCCTTTGCCTAGTTTCATGTTAAGTAGTTCAAGGTTTTTATTCCCTTTCTCCTTCTATCCTTCTACTTTTCTTTTTTTAATTTTTTTTGACATTTTTAATTATCTGAGTTGAAGCCAGCAAGAGGTGTGGTGGTGAAGACGCTGGACTCCTACATGGCCAACTGCGGTTTGAGTCCCCAGACCCAGTGGCTTGCTTTCTCACTTTCCCTCTCTTTCTGTCTCTCTCTGGTAAGCACATGTGTCCTATAGCAAATTAAATAAAACTAATAACATTAAATAAATAAATATAATTCTTTAAAGAATTATCTCGATAAAATTCTTTGTCAGTTCCAGTTCTTTACATTACAGATATCTTTCAGTTTCAGTTTGTAAACTGCCTTTTAACCTTATTTATGTCAACCTTTAAACATACAGAAATTTAAGTACTAATGTATTACATGTATCAATCTTTTCATTTAACACTTAACACCTTGTTTGATGATTTAAAAAAAAAAAACTATAGGGTACATGCACTTCCTGACCTATGTAGGGGGGAGAGAGAGAGGAGAGAGAGAGAGAGAGAGAAAGTAAGAAATCACTCCCAAGAGGAATGACCACAGGACAATCCCTTCTCCTCCATTCTCCTCTTGGAATTTTTTTGGCACACACGCACATGTGCCTGGCATGTTTCCCAAGCTGCTAGGTCTGGGACTTGAACCGTGAAGTCGGTCATGTGGAATCCAGCTGCCTCAATCACCATACCACCGGCTGACTATTTTCCCCCTCTTTAAGCACTGTGAACCTAAGAAAAAAATTATTTTGTGTGACAATAAACTGTGATTCATGAAATCACTCTTTGATCATCCTTATTTTAACCCTCCAGTTTGTCTGTCTGTCTGTCTGCCTCTTGTGCATACTGACTTACATTGGGTCCCAAGGACCCATTGCATGGATGGGACTTGGCTCAAGATTTCTGCTATTCCTGTCTGGTCCTTTGATCAAGGTGAGCCTCAAAATATCCTCACCTGGAAGAGTTTTACCACGTGAAGTTTTACATCTGGAGCTAGGACCTGTTTTAAACTAATTTTGGTTTATTCTGTGAAATATGGGTCAAAGCTCTTTCACTGTCATTGTTTCTTGGGCTGGGCCTCAGGGCAGCCATCGTGGCCCGCCCTGTGCCCTTTGGTGCCCAGAGTGGTGGTTGCACCTGGTTCTCCACGATGTGCTTCTGCCGGTGCTGCTCCATCCTCCTCTCCAGTTCCAGCTCCTGCACCGACAGCACGCTCTGGTGCACCTCCCACAGCCGCACAGCCTCCTGGAAGTAGTTGAAGAGGTCTGCACTCTGCCACTCTGTCTTCTTGGCCAGGGCCTCGAAAGATTTCTGCAATGGCAGAACCCCGAGTAGGGCCTTGAGGGCTGAGCAGCCCACAGCCAGGAGGAAGGCTCACCACAGGGCCCCCCAACATCTGAGGACTGACCTTCTCTGCCATGGCACAGTGACTTCTGGGCCACACTTGGGCTCCTGGCCCTCCCCCTATGGTCTACTTGAGGCCACACCCTTAGTCTGGCTCACCCTGAGGTCCCATCTCTAGACTGTCCTGTGTCCCACTGCTGTAAGTGACAGGTCAAAAATGGAGCTTGGGCCTAGAAGCAGAAGGCCAACCACAGAAACCAGCCTGGGCCTTCAGGTGGGCTGTACAGTCTCAACCTCAAGCATCTTTCCTTCTTCAGTGTTCCTGACTAGGCATCTGGGCAAACCCTCACCCGCTGCTAAACCTCCTGTACGGCTCCCCCCCACTCTCCCGTTAAACGTATATGTGAACTGTGCCCTCTGCCAGGGACTGTGGCCTGAGGGCTGAATTTGGCTTTCTGCTTGTTTTTATTTGGCCCTGTGAACTAAGTGCTAATTTTCTAGTTTCCAGCAGTTGAAAAAAATTAAAAGAAGATATTTAATAACAGTAAGGCCATATGAAAATCAAATGTCGGTGTCCATCCATGAAGTGGAACACAGTCACGCTGCATGTCTGCATTGCCAAGGGCTGCTATGCTGTGACACTGGTAGAGTTGACAAGTTGTGACAGAGACGGGATGGCTCATGGAGCCTAAAATATTCACTCCCTAGCCTTCCATAGTACATGCAAGCTGGCTACTGCTTGAGATTTTAAGAACCTTGGAACCGGGGGGCTGACTGCTCTTCTGCAGCGCATCAGGGCCCAGCAAGGGTTCAGGAGCACTCAGGGCCCGAGACGGTTTCCCAGAGTTCTGCAGGGCACCTCCTGCAACGAGCAAGCAGCTGGGAGGGCTCTGGGGGATGAGCCTGGACAGGTCAGTGCAGGGGACTGCTCTGAGAGGGGCTGCGGACAGCAAGTGTGAGTGGACACACCAGGAACAAACATGCAAGTTAGAGGCCCCTGGACACCCACTCTCCTTACAGCCTAGTGCCAGGGTGCCCTTCCTGCCCTGGCTCCCCAGCTACGCGGGTCCCCACCATAAACGCACGTCCAAGAGTTCCAGGTCCTTCTCCACCTTGCTCTGGAGTTTCCCCACCATCCGGAAGAAGGATGGGTTTACCAGCATCTCGGCCTCCTCCTCGGTGAAGGCTTTCCAGTCTAGCAGCTGCTTCTAGGGGAGGACACCAAGGTCAAGCCTGGTAAATAAAAGATATATCATACAGTTGTTGCTAGCATTTTGTTTATGGAGTTTCTAATCCTCATATGATTCCAGCGTTCCAGAGAGTATTTGCACATGTAACAGTCCTAGATTTTTTTATGCATGGACACCTAGAAAATCATGGGAAAAAAAACTAGAAATAAACTATTTCTGGTCTAATACTTACATTTGGCATTCATGGTAAATGAGAAATAGAAAGGTCAAATGTTGCTCAAAATTATCTGGCAAGTTAGGAGCCAGGTGTGGCCCAGAAAATTGTCCTTTCTTCTATATCACGTGGATCCTAGATGTTTATAGCAAAACAACATGAACTTTCAGGATCATTTGGCCAATGTGGAATTTGTACATCTCACGACATAATAATGAGCATAGGTTGAACTATGTAACCAAAATCTGTCTTCTCCAACATGGATTTTTTTTTTTTGGTCAGGTTTTTGTCATAGGGGGTGTGTACTCATCAGAGAGAGGGACAGTTAAAGGAAACGTGTGATATCTTCCCCCAGCAGATGGCCACGCTGTAATCCCTTCTCCATTCTCTTCTCAGGCAGCACACATACATGCCTGGAGTGATTTTCAAGCTGCCAGGTCTAGGTCCAGGATTCATACTATGGGTAGCCCTGTGGGAGTCCAGTGCCTTAACTTGCTGGCTCCCAACATTGATATCTAATTTAATGAAATAAAAATTTAACTAGCATTATAGACATCTTCATTGTTTCAGTTCATGTAGACCAAGCATATTCTGTAGTTCATTTGCCCTGAATGGTGGGGCCTTAGCAATTTTTAGGTCACCAAATGACATGTATTGAACATTTCAGTAATAAAAATACCTGTTTGTGATACAAATACATTTTTTTGGTACAAGTTTTACAAAATACTGTGCATAAAAGCTTTCCGAAAATATCTCTGACCTTGCAGAATAGATATTCTAAAATGCACACAATGCAGAGATTTCTTTTTTAAAAATTATTTATTTTACTCGATTTCAGTGTTAGTATTATTATTATTATTTAATTTGCTATAGGGCACTCATGCTCACCAGAGAGAGAGAGACAGAGAGAGAGAGGGGGAAAATGAGAAAGCAAGCCACCAAGTTCAGGACTTGAACTGCGGTCAGCCATGTGGAAATCTAGCGCCTTAACCACCACACCACTTCCTGGTCCCCAATGCAGAGATTTTGTATGTAAACATTACTTCAGAGTTTTCCCAACTTTGCAAGAATTCAATGAATTAAGAATGTCATTATGCCATTTTCAAAACTTTTGTCTTCTCAAATGAATATAATTTTAAAGGAAGTTATTGGTTTTTAGATGATTGCACGTTACTCACAAAGACATAAATTTTATTTTGTTTTGTTTTTTTGAGGTTTTTGCCTAAAGTGAGTGTGTGTGCACTCACCCTACAGAGGGAGAAACAGTGAGAGAAAAAGTGAAAAGTCACCCCGCTCCCCCATGGCAGTTGTCCACGCTGCAATCCCTTCTCCTCCATTCTCCTCCTGAGATTTTGGGCATGCATGCATACATGCCGGCATGATTTTCAAACCACCAAGTCTATGACTCAAGCCAGGGTTGGCCACGTGGGTATCCAGCACCTTAACCACCATGCCACCTGCTGGCCCCCAAGACATAGATTCCCAAGTGCCAAGGTCTGGGAAGTAGTTGGCTTTTCTGAAATAACATATCCTTTAGAAGGGTGTATTATCAATACCAACAGTCTATCTCAGAAAATTATACTAATGCAAAATAACAGGCTATATAGCCACATATATATAATTCTTTTATTTTGGTTTATGAAATAGTTTAAATGTGCTTTTTTGATCACTGTAAAGTGACACTAACCAATAAGTATAAACAACGAAAACAAAATAGTTTACCCACTGTTGGTAACATTTGCCAGAACTCTGTGCTATTTAAACTTCATAAATTGTATCATCACATCTAGGATATATTCTAGTCATTTCTGTATATAATTGTCAGGATAATCTCAATACTTTGAATTAGGACTGATTATTTCATATTAAAAATAGTCCCCTACTTATAGAAAATAAGGCCACCTATTTACTATTTCTGTTGGTCTTTGGTCTTCACAGATCTCTTCTCAGTGTTCTACCTTGGATCTTCCTCTTTCACTGTATGTTTTTTTACAGTTGGTTTGATCCAATCTCTGTTTTTAAATACATTTTAAATGTTTTTGACTACCAAACCTCCATCTCTAGCACTGACATCTTTTCAATCTGCCTTAGAACTTCAATTGTATTCCCTCCCATATCCTTAGTGTCTTGCTGTCATCTCAAACATGACATGCTCCAAACCGAACTTTGCAACTCCATCTTTGCCATCACTTCCACCTTGCTTCCTGCCTAAGACATCTGGCCAGACTGACCTTTGAACAGTAACTGGGACATTGAGGTTATTTATCATTCTTTTCACTGCTATAAACCACTCTGCAGCAAATGCCCTTGTATGTCTCCTTAGGTACTTGGACAATTAAGATATGGACTTCCTTGACTTTTCCAGATGTTGCCAAATTACTCTCCAAAGAACTCATATCAATTTGCATTCCAAGCAGCAGTGAATGAAAGTTTCAGTTTCAGTAACTCCAGACATTTGGTGTTGTCACACTTTAATTTTTAACCTCTAAAGGTTGTGAGGAACAACTGATTTAATTTATAGTTCCCTAATTACTGGTGAAGTTAAGCATCTTGTTATATGTTTATTTGTCCTTTGCTTTTCTTCTTCTGTGAAGCTTGTTCATATCCTTTGCCTAGTTTCATGTTAAGTAGTTCAAGGTTTTTATTCCCTTTCTCCTTCTATCCTTCTACTTTTCTTTTTTTAATTTTTTTTGACATTTTTAATTATCTGAGTTGAAGCCAGCAAGAGGTGTGGTGGTGAAGACGCTGGACTCCTACATGGCCAACTGCGGTTTGAGTCCCCAGACCCAGTGGCTTGCTTTCTCACTTTCCCTCTCTTTCTGTCTCTCTCTGGTAAGCACATGTGTCCTATAGCAAATTAAATAAAACTAATAACATTAAATAAATAAATATAATTCTTTAAAGAATTATCTCGATAAAATTCTTTGTCAGTTCCAGTTCTTTACATTACAGATATCTTTCAGTTTCAGTTTGTAAACTGCCTTTTAACCTTATTTATGTCAACCTTTAAACCTACAGAAATTTAAGTACTAATGTATTACATGTATCAATCTTTTCATTTAACACTTAACACCTTGTTTGATGATTTAAAAAAAAAAAACTATAGGGTACATGCACTTCCTGACCTATGTAGGGGGGAGAGAGAGAGGAGAGAGAGAGAGAAAGTAAGAAATCACTCCCAAGAGGAATGACCACAGGACAATCCCTTCTCCTCCATTCTCATCTTGGGTTTTGGGGTACACATGCACACACGCCCTAAGTGTTTTTCAAGCTACCAGTTCTAGGACAAGAATTATGCAAATTAATCATGTGGTATCCAGCCACCTTAACCTCTGCACCACCTGCTGACCTGATAAATTCTTTTTATCTTGGGACCAGCAGTTAGTGTGATGGCTATGTCACTGGACTCCCATGTAGTTGACCACAGTTCAAGTCCCGGACTCAGTGGCTTAACCTCATGCCAGGAGCGTGCACATGCGTGCACAAGATCCCAAGAGGAGAATGGAGGAAGGGATTGTGGCATGGCCATCTCCTCTGGGAGGTGATTTCTCACTTTCTGTCTCTCTCTGTCTTTCTGGTGAGTGCACATGCCCTATAGCAAAAATCTCTCCAAAAAAAAAAAATACAGAGGCAATTATCTGTTATAAAAATATGTTTTCATAAATTTTGTTATCATGGTTTTAACACTTTGTAGATTGACTTTAAATCTTTAATCAACCTATTGTTTATTTTTCTTTATAATATGAATCTGGAATTCATTTTAATTTTTCCTTTTAGATGCCTCTCATATATTAATCAATCCTTTCCACCTTCCCCCCAATTTTCAATGCCTAAACTTTTAGTTATACATCAGGGTCCTTATGAGTGAGGACCTCGTACCATTATGAGGTCCTTATGAGTGATGTCCCTTGTACCGTTATCACATTGCTTCAATTACTAGATGGGAAGTGTTCGAATTGTGTTTCAATTCATATTTAATCATTGTTTTCCATGATTTTGTGGGTGACCACAAAATTCTGCTTCCTAGGGACTCTACTAAGGTACTGGGACAAAGCTAAGGTCCAAAATAGCCTCACTCACATGGTCGACATTGGTGCAGACTGCCAGTTGATAACTCAGCTGAATTATCAATCAGAAGCCTTTATTTTCCTGCATGTGAGTCTTTCTATGTGGTTATTTGGGCTTTGCAGAGAACAGAGAGTCCAAGGAAAATGTTTCAAAAAGTAAAGGCAGAAGTTGCAAATCTCCTAAACCCTCACCTCAGAAGGAACCCAAAGCTGCTTCTGCTTTGTTGTATTGGTCCAAGTAGGTTCAACAGAAAGCAAAATAGACTGTACCTTTTTTTTTTTTTTTTTAATTTACAAGAGGGCACCTATACCCACCATAGAGAAATCAAAGGAGAGAAAGACAGTGAGAAAGTACCCTCCTATAGGAGATGGTCACTCAACAATCTCTTCTCCTTCATTCCTCCCTCCTTTTGGAGGATTTTAGGCACATGTGCTCATGTGCCCAGCATGTTTCTCAAGAGGTCAGGTGAGGACTCAAAGTCAGCCATGTCAGATCCAGCTGCCTCAACCACCAGGCCACCAGATGACCCCAGACTGTACCTGTTGATGGAGGAGTAATAATGTCACATTGCTATGAGGCACATAAGAAAGAAAATAAGTGTTGCAGCATCTTTGGGAATATCTATCACATTGTGGCAGGGCAAGGCTTCCATTTTCATTATGCTTATTCAACATCATTTTGGATGTGCTTTTCTTTCACCTATGAATTTAGGGGTCAACTTGTTCATTTCCATCCCAATTTTTTTAATGGGATTTTGAGCAAAGCTTCAGATAACATTCATTCAACAAAAGTTTACTGAGTGCCTACTATGTGCTAGCATTACTGATGTGTAAATGAACAAAACAGACAAAATCCCTCATCTCTCATAGACTTTATGTTTCATATAATATAGAGATGTAGAAATCTCAATTTTCTTGGGACCAGCAGTTAGCGTAATGGCTATGTTGCTGGACTCCCATGTAGTCAACCGCGGTTTGCGTCCAGGACCCGGTGGCTTAAAACTCATGCCAGGCACGTGTGCGTGCGTGCCCAAGATCCTGAGAGGAGAATGGAGGAGAAGGGATTGTGGCATGGCCATCCCCCCTAGGGGGTGATTTCTCACTTTCTGTCTCTCTGTCTCTCTCTGTCTTTCTGGCGAGCACACACACCCTATAGCAAAAACCTCTCCAAAAAAATAAAGTTAAAAAAAATCTCAATTTTCTTAATTCTTCTAATTAATGAACATATTTTGTTTCTCATGTTTACCCAGGTTTTCCTTTATGTCCTTCATTGAATATCTTCTTCCAAAATTACATATCTTTTATCTGATTTATTCTTAGACAACTGACTGTCTTATTTCCCCTGCTATTTAAGACTAAGCTCCTCAAAGGCAAACGTTTTAATGGCTTTTGTCTTCTCATACCATCAGATACATCTCCAAGTATTGGGTGCATCCCAGAACAATGTAATTTGCTGAACAAATTGAATGAATAAAAGCACACTAAAGTAAATGGTCTTATTATTCATTTGGAAATTTTTACCATGACAAGCCAAACTATCCAAACTAAGTTAAGCTCCTAAAAATAAGCAACATTCACGTGACAAGTGAACTGCTTGGCTTGTCAAGCTCTATGCTTATGGAGAATTTTTTAAATAAAAATAAATCAGTAAGGGACCAGCAGTTAAGCATAATGGCTATGTCGCTGGACTCCAACATAGTTGACAGTGGTTCGCGTCCCGGACCTGGTGGCTTAAAACTCAAGCTGGGCGCGTGTGCGTGCGTACCCAAGATCCCAAGAGGAGAATGGAGGAGAAGGGATTGTAGTGTGGCCATCCCCCCAGGGAGGTGATTTCTCACTTTCTGTCTCTCTGTCTCTCTCTGTCTATCTGGCGAGCTCACGTGCCCTATAGCAAAAACCTCTAAAAAATAATAAATAAAAATAAATAAATAAATCAGTAAGTCACGTAATGGAGCAACATATCCATTTACTTCAAAGATGAAAAAGAACAGGAAAGAAGGAAAAGAAATGTTATTCCATCCTTACATGGACATTTAAAGTAGTTAAGAATTTTAAAATATGTTTGCCAGATCTTGGTTAATCACGCCTTTAGTAACTTCACATTTTGTTTCTAAATTGGTTACAATGTGGAACAAAGTACCTCACTTAATAAATGGAATAAAGTTCAGTGTGAGTCTCTCCAAAAACAGAAATCTATTAGCATTCTGATTCTATTACCAAATACCTACGATTCCTAGTTTTACAGGCATGTTGAACTTGTAAATGTTTGAAAAAGGCAACTGAAGTAATGTTACAACACCAAATGATACAAAAATAATACAAAGTACAAAGAAGGCCTTACATTTATATATCAATTTTTTTAAGAATTATTTAATTATTTTTCATTCTTTCATTTTACTTTATTTTAATTTGACCAGAGCGAGAGAAAGAGGGAAAGTGAGAAAGCAAGCCACCACGTCCAGGACTCAAACCGTTGTTGGTCATGTGGGAATGTCCGGTGCCTTCACCACCATGCCACCTGCTGGTCCCCCTATATATCAATTTTTGACTCTCAAGATGGTTAGAATCTGACACGGTGTCACTATACTATCAAAACTGCCATTAAAATTATGACTTGCCATTAAAATTATGACTTGCTACTAAAGAGTATTTCCAAACATTTCAAGTTTTCACACATAAGGAATAGACTAATAACTATTTTACTACATTTAATACTGTTTATATTATTCAACCACGGACCTTTGTGTATGCTTGTTCTTTGAGAAGCTCCAAACATTATAGTCATTTAAAATCGTCAGAATGTTGCAATGTAAAATGTAAAACTAGGAAACTAGAATGGAAGGGATAGCAAATGGGTGTAGTTCATACCATGACACTCTACCAAGATGGAACTCTACACTTGCATCCTGGTATTCCCTGGCGTTCTCATCTTCTCATTCCAAGTGCATGTAATGCATCCTAAATCGAGATGTCTAACTCAAGATCTGTCACTTGAGCAACAGATTTGTGCTTCCAATGCCTTCACTCCTCCAGAGATACTCCTCCATGTGTCACTGCTTGAAAATCACCTACACACTGCAGACCCAACAATTCCAAACCAAACTCATGATTTCGGCCCTTGCCCTACCTACTCCTCTGTATCTCTTATCTCAGTGACTGGCATCACCCTTCACTTGGCCTCTAGGACAGAATGCTGGGTGTTACTGAAAATCTCTTTCTGTTTCTTATTTTCCGCATCTAAACAATTACCAAGACCTGGGGTTTATAGGATCTCATCCTTTAATATCACATTGATCAGTTTCCTCTTCTTCATATTCACCACTGTATCCTTTCAGGTTCTCATCATCTCCTACATAGACTTGGTGGGGGTCACCTCATTGGAACCCCTGCTTCTAGGTGTGCCTCTTTTAATCCATTCTCCACACATCACCAAATGATCTTTAAAATGCTAAGCAGATTGAATTACTCACCTGTTTACTATCTTTCAAGAAATACCAATATTCTCACAAGATAAAATTCAAATCCTAAGCACAATTTGCGAGGTCATTTATGACTTGGTTCTTGTCTATATCTCTAACTTTCTCATTAAGTCCTGGTTTTCTCCTCAATCTGCTGCCTATCTGTGCCAGACTATTTAGACTTAGACCAATTAACTCATAGCTTTGCTTACATTGTCCCTTCTGCTTAAAAAGTCCCCTCTCCACTTGTAACCTAATAAACTTCTCATTGTCAAGGTTTAATATAAGCATTAAAATTTACGTTCTACAAAACTTCCCAAAATTCACATGTAGAAGTATATGCTCTCATTTTTGAGTCATAAATATAACCAAAGCTAATATTTATGGAGTTTTTATATGTTTTAGACATTGTGGTCAGTAGTTTATTACAATATTTCATCATTATATTCTATAAACTATAATTCTTTTACCTACCTACTGTACCCTACACAGTAAGACAGTTATACTTGCAAACAAATCCAATATGCTTTATTTTACATATTTATTTTTTTAAATTTTCTATTGACTTGAAAACTACTTAAGACTGAAGTGTGTTTTATCTTATTTTCCATTGCCTAACAAGTAGGTCTCAAAGTTCTGTTGATAAATGACCTTTAATGGCTCCAAGGAGATTGATATTGTAGGAATAGCTCTGATGACCTTCTACCTACTTAGAGGTTCTCCTAACATAATTAGAGAAGCTACTAGATACATTTGAAAGTTTTAAAATGCATTCTGAATGAAAACAATTACCTATCTGCCTTAACAGTTCTACAACAAAGAAAAAAGAGCACAACTGCTATTCATTATATCAGTTTCAAAGATAAGCTACTTTAATAATGCATGTTTGTATCAATTACTTACATTGTTTATCTGAGCTAGTTAGAATCTATGCAGATTTTCTGCCTACTCAACTTATTGTAAGAAATATTTTTCTAACGGCATATTTCAAAATACTACTGAAAGTAGCATTTAAAATATTTATTCTAAAATAACATTGTTCAACACAGTAATTCTAAACCATTCTCTTTGAGCTAAAACCTATGAATGTTCAGCATCAACTCACCTGTTGAAAATCTGTGGTTCAGCCTTATGAATTACTTATTTATGGTATTAAATAGATTTAATATCTAGGATTAAATGCAAAAGCCCATGAAAAAATAAGCCAGGCATGTAAATGTCTGATATTAGGGAGGTTATAGATCTATTGATACTAAAACTAATAGAGAGTCATACAACTTCCCAAATTTTTTAGGTGTGGTGGCGAGAATAAGAGTAGAAGATGATTAGTATATCAAATAGCTTCTTTATCCTTGCTTAGTGTCAAATGTTTGCCAAAACAACCCTTTGTCTTATTTTAGCATTTTAAGAGTCTAATTTTCCATAGTTGTGACTAACTTAGCCTGTGCCATCCATAGGCTGAGATCTTATAAAAATAAATATTATCTGAGATACAATTTAAGCAGAAGGTACTTGTTTATTTCCAAATAACCATAAACTCTTCTTGTTAATAAAAATTGACTTACTATTATAAAATTATTTCAACTAGAATTTATTTTAAAATCAACTCTGTAAGCATGATGTGTCCCCTCAACAACTAATCAAACTCAGTAAAATTCCTGAAGCGTATCTAGAATATTTTAAACCATAGTCTTATCCACTCATAACATTCAGCAAAGCCTTTAGATGACTAACAGTGAACTGAATATATCTTTTAATATTTATTCATATAATTTATATAATTATGTACTCCTCCTCTACCTTGTTTTCATTAAATTCAGGCTTCTGGACATTCTTCCCTCTTTATTAGGAAACTATCTTTTATATTCTTTCCTGAGCATATTTGGCATTCATTGCCTCATTAAATAATTCTATACCTCATTCCATCATGACAGTATATAAGAGAAATCCTCCCGAAGTAGAAGAAATTCCAAAATTTGTTGCTATTTTCTATTCTATTCTTAGTTACTGGCTCAACCATGTACTCAGTCAACCAAGCCAGAAACCTGCAGTCATCCATTCCATTCCATTTCTACACCCATAATTAGTCATTAAGACCTATTGATTCTTTCTCCTGAATGTATTGAAAATCTATCTGTTCCTCTTCCAGTTTACTACTACTGCTTCATCATTCATCCCTTCGATTTTGCCAGTGATTTTCTAATTGGCCTCCCTGCCCCCAGTCTCAGCTCTATATCCTCATTTCTCCATACTTCCCCTTCCTAATTCATTCTTCTGTAACAGTTGTAATTGTATTTCTAAAAGGAAATGGATGATGCCATTCCCCTACATAAATCTTTCACTATTGGCAATAACCCATAGGATGTAAGACAAACTCCTAGCATGACATATCAGCATGGCCTTTAGGTGTCTCACTAGACTTATATTTTATCCATCTTGCATATACTTCCATGCTGTAATTCTCTTACTATAGGCAAAAATGAGTGCTTCCTTACTTTATAGTCCAAAATATCTGGTATATACTGTTGTTTTAAGTATGAACTATAGTAAGAACAACATTCTTAAACTCAAAATAGAAGACAGAACAGATTTTCTTTAAAAATGAAAACACAAAAGCTTATTTAGCGTAAACATATAGTACAAAATAAAATGTATCTATAAATCAAAATATATTAACCATCAATAAAAGACCTAAATTTGACGAGAACATGTAAATTGGATTTGTATGTATTTTGTAAGACACATAACAAAAATATAATGACACAAAAAAGTTGAAAGTAAAAGGGCAGAAAAAAGATTTTGAACAGAAGAAAGTGACACACTCGTATAAAGACAAAAGAAAATATAATGGAATAAAAAATTTTCTACAAAACAGTAAGAAATTTTAATATAGTTCTCTTATAAATGATAGATCACACAGCAACAAGAATTAGTAGAGTTTAGAAGACATACATTATACAATTAAAAATTTGTTCCAATGACAGAATCTACACCCAAGAATTAGAAAACACACATTCCACTTCAATATACCCAAAGAACATTATTTTTTAAAAGAGGGCACATGCACTATCCGGAGAGACAGAGAGAGACAGACATATAAAAAGTGAGAAATCACACCCCGGGGGGATGGCCATACCTCAATCCCTTTTCCTCCATTCTCCTCTTGGAATTCTGGGCATGCACACATACACACACGTGGGTTTTAAGCTACCAGGTAAGGGACTTGAAATACAATTGACTATGTGGGAGTCCAAGGACATAACCATTACATCATCTGCTGGTCCCCATAATAAACTTTTAAACTGAACATATCTTATACCATGAAGCAATATTCAACCAATACTGAAAAATCAGTATCACTCAGAACTTTTTCTGTAAAAATAAGACAGGGTTTTGTTACTGAGTGAAGAAAGTCAGGCTATGAAAGAGAGAGACATTTTATGTCTCCACTTAACATATACCGACTATCTACACTCTGTGGTAGAGACTGAAAAACTGGAGAACAAAAAAAAGTATTAAAAATTGTAATGGACACTAGAGACAAAGTGGAAAGAGAGTGTCAGAGGGGAAGAGCATAGGATATTTGTAGGGGAAATGGAAAGGTAAGACACTTGTGGGACACAGATAAGGTTTATTATCTGTTGATGAGGATGTGTATGGTGGCCTCACCTGGGCTGGGCTGAGGGGTATATCATATTAGGTAAAGTGTCTTCACAATATACATGATGTATAGTGATTTAATGTATGAATATGAATGAAAAATTAAAAAAAAAATAAAGAAAATAAGGCGGGTCCAGCTCAGTCAGTGGTGTAGTGGTTAAGGAATATGTATCCCACATGGCCAACTGTACAGTTTGAGTCTCCAACTTAGTGGCTTGAGAAACATGTCCTGCATGTGTGCATGCAAGCTCAAAATCTACAAAGGAAAAAGGAGGAGAAGGAATTGCAGAATGGCCATCTCCCCATCTCAAGGCATGCTTTCTTACTCTCTCTCCCTCTCTCTCTCTCGGTCTCTCTAGAAAGTGCGCATGCCCTAGCAAAATTACCAAAAAGTGAATAAAATAAATAAGATGGTTAGTTAGAAATGTTTTTTATGTTCAGAATTTAATTATGGTAAATTGGAATTTGGAACAAAATTTAATGAACTTGGAACACTATAGATATAGAAAACACTGGAGTCTATGCATATATGCCCAAAATCCTGAAAGGAAGGAGAAATGGAAGAGAAAGGTTGGAGGTATAACCATGCCCCATTGGGGGTACTTTCTCACTCACTCTTTCTCTCTCTCTCATACTTTTTTCAGAAAATACATGCATCCTCTGGCAAATTTTAAAAAAGGAAAAACAAATATAGGAAACCCTAAGATTTGAGAATTAAAGTTATCTATGCTACTTTTAACTTTTCACTTTCAAATGATATTTAGCATTTAAGTATTTTATTCAACAAAATTTTGATTAATTCAAGAACACCAATATTATTTTATGCTTTCAAATTTCTCATTTAAAAGACTTGTGACTGAATTAAAATGCAGATTGATTAATGAAATAATGGCATTGCTAAATGTTCACCAGAATATGAACTTACCATTGGCTTCTGGCTAACATTTCCAAGAGGAAACTAGAACTACTGAAAAATAATATATAATAATCAAAGTATTTGGATAGATGAGCATCTAATAATTAAATTAATTTAATAAATTTGTACTAGCTTCATTTATCAGTGGGATGTTGTTGGCTAGTATGGATCAGTACATAATTAAGCAATAAGTTTCATTAATCTAGAATCACTATAGCCTCTTACCTTACTATAGAGGTGATTACAGAGCATCCCATTTAGGTCATAAAAGAAATCCTATTAAATGTCAACCTATAAAAATGGTGTTACAGAAACATGAAAACTGTATCTGGGTTAGTTTAGGATGAAATGGGCCCTTAACTTAGAAAGTAAAAATGTATAATATTATTTCATACATCTTCATGCAAACAATATTATCAATTTCACTATTTTAGCTTAGCTGAATTTTACATCAATGACAAAGAGATTACCTAATCACCAATTTTTTTTTGGATTTGTACACTAATACTAGTTTTACTTTCTTAACATCTTTCTCTAGTAACTGAAATCTATTTAGAAATGGTAATTAAAAGGCATTGAAGGTCATCTGATTTGTTGTGTTGGTTTTAGATCATTGACTAGATTTTACCAGTCACTGCTCTGTCAGCTTTAATAAAAAGCATGCATTTATCTTACTAACAGTTCAATTTGTGGGATAGTTGTTTTTCACAATTAAAACTACTGAAGCTTTAATATACATGGAAATGATCTGATAGCATTTTCTCTGCATTTCTAACAATTCTGGAAGACTATTAGAGAAACATATACAGATGACTATAGATGGTTTTCTGAGGACATTTTTAAGACTGTTTATGATCTCAAGAGAAACATTTATTTACATGAATCTTTAGATAAATTACTAAATGTTGCAGAAATAAGACCATTTGGAACAGATTTACAAAAGCACTCTTACATAAATAATTGGCGAGGGATTGCTTCATACTCTTACTGACCAAATGGACAATAGTTGAAGAGAGTTGACAGAGAACTAGCACAAAAAGGTTAATTGCAGGTGAAAGGAAACCAACCTGTTCATTGAGATGATGTTGACTGTTACATAGTTCATTCTTTAAGAGAAAACACCTATTTACACAAAAACTTCCACTTAATCAAATTTAAGGTAAGTTCAGCAGCCACAGAAATATAAAAAGATAGAAATGTTACCGATCACCTCCAACCCCTGTATCTATAAAGAAACAGTGACATAATTTAACCAAGAAGTAGAAATTAGACCTGCCTTCCTTCTCTTATTACAAGGATTTTCCCATTGACTTAAACTGTGAGATGCGTGGATGCAATAAAAGTAATCTTGTTGTAAGTCAATTAGTATGAATACAGCCCTTCCCTACCCCCATCTAACAATTACAATACAATTCTATGGGACTGTATTATGAAGACTAGAGAATGCCAGTGCAATTCGGTTAAAGCTAGAGCAATTTGAGAATTTAATTTCGGTATGTCTAGCCAAAGTCAATTACTCATGCACAACAGGCTGGAAAGTGACCAAGGGCTTACTCAGCAGCTTTAAAAACTCTTCTATTGGATTAAAAAAATAATAATAAAATAAGGAAGTGTGGGGGGGAGGTAAGAAAAGAACAGTCTAAGAAAAAGGTATAAATGAAATAAATTCACATAGGTTAAGGATTCCTTATGTGAAATGCTTGGGAACAAGTGTTTCAGATTTTGGATTTTTGAGGGTTTGCGTATATATAATGAGATATCTTGACGATGGTACCCAAGTCTAAACATGAAAATAATTTATGTATCATATATATCATATACTATGAATATAGATGGAGGATAATTTTGTGCAATGTTTTACTACTGCAGCATTTTTAAATTTTAATTTTAATTAATTTATTTTTTAGAGAGTGTGTGAGCTAACCAGAGAGACAGAAAGACAGAAAGTGAGAAATCACCCCCCAGGGAGTATGGCCATGCTGCAATCCCTTCTTCATTCTCCTACCAGGATTTTGGGCACACATGCACATGTGCCCAGCATGAGTTTTAAGCCACTGGGTCCGGGACTCAAACCATGGTCAACTATGTAGGAGTCCAGCAATGTAATCATTATGCTATCTGCTGATCCCTACTGCAGCATTTGGACTATGACTTGTCCCATAAGATTAAGTGTTCATATTTTGGAACATTTCATGTTTTGGACTTTGGGGTTAGGTCTGCTCAACCTGTAGCTTAATAATGAAATTGTACAAAGGGGCCCAAGTGTTCACCTCCAGACTGTTACATGCTTATGGAAATTTATCTAAAATCAGGAGAAAATGGAGTAGGAACTGAAGACAGGAGTGGGAGAATAGGATGAGGAAATGGTAAGGAAGGTCAAAAGTGTGTGTGAAAAGTTTACAGGAATCTAGACTCTTGCCAGCTTGAAGTGAAACTTGCTCATTAAAAAAATCCTCTAATACATAATAATTAGTGTTGTAAGCATAAATTTAATGTCTAATATTGTAAAAGAATAATTTTTTGGAGGAAGTTACCACCAGACTCCCTTAGTGGATCCTAATTATATTTATAATTCAAGTTTTTAAAATGTGACTTACATACAACCTATCAGGAGCACATCCAGGAAACAGGGAAGGTACAATCGTGCTATTTAAGTACATGAAAAAGAAGGGTGCCATAAAAAAGAATTCTACTGAGTTCTCGCTATTTCTTTCTTTTGTTTATTTTTTAGCCTTGTATCATCACTAAAATACTTGGGAAATTTGCTTGTACCTAGAGTTACATAGTTACAAGGCATTTCTCTTTCAATCAGAGCTTCAATTGTGACAGGAAATTGAAATCGAGGAAGCAGAGTGTGTAGAAATGAGAGCTCGCCTTAGAAGTTCTGAGGACATCACTACCTAGTTGACTGACATACTTAAGCCTCATCAATTCTTAGGAGGTGTTTCCTCATCTAAAAAACGAACAACAAAAAAGGTTAGATTGAATGTTATCTAAGCTCTCTGACAGTTTGAAATAGAACCTTTTTGAATTTCTCCTTTTTGAATTTTCCTTACATTCTCTTTAGTATAATTGAACAAGTAGCTTCTGCAGAAGTATGAGGAATTCTTTCTTATCTATAACATTCTGCTTACATATGAAACTATCTTAGTGTTTGCCAAAGGCGCCGGTAGACAAATAACAGATAACTGCTAACAGAGCAGCGCTAGTCATCTAAGGTCCTTGTTTACATTCTACAACGATAGAAAGGTTTTCGTAAAAGTGAGAAATGTTTTCAATGCTTAGCTAAAATAATTTAATGATAGAAAAAGTAAGGTTTTCTGTAAACTTGAATCTAAATCCCACCATAGATAAGAGTTGTTATACTTCAAATTTTATGGGATCTATGGTTGAGCAGAAATGGGTAGGGGGGGACCTGTTCAAAGCGTTTATTTATGACAGTCTAACATTATGACTTTGACAAAATGGACAGAGATAAATGATCTTGGAGCTATGCTTAATGGCTCTAATGACCAGCTCAGTACAGGGCCATTTATTTCAGGATGCCTACTTGTTTGTACAACAAATTTCCAAAAATCAGGCTAGCATGGTATTAAGTTACCATGTAGGATTTTTTTTTTTAATTAAAAAATTCAAGTCATTGGCCATAATTCATACATAATTGCTGGGTAAAATAGCACAGTTTTTATTTAGTGTATATCTAACTACAGAAGCCCTCATATAAATAAAACAATTTTTAAAACAGACTAAGTAGACTCAGGAAGGATAAAACTTAGTAGTATTCTTCTGAACATAGCAATGCTCTAGTTTCCATTACCTAAATTATATGCTTCTTAAGACTTGTGGCTGCTGAATAAAACACAATAGTCAGATGCAGTGTTGCTTTCATGATAATTACGATGCTGTTTATAATGCTGTGGTTCTGTCCAAAGACCACTAACATATGCAGTCTTTTAGCTGCAATACTCAAAACATAACTACAATGCCCTTCTAGAGTCAAATACTTGGTGCATCCTGCCACAATGACTTCATTCCAATTCAGGATGCTTGCAGAATCAAACTGCACTAATTATTTAGCTACAAGGCCTGTGTCCATGACTAATGTGAGATAAAATTGGGAAATAAACAAAATTAATGTTCATGCTTTCCTTTTCCTTTTTGTCATTCCCCTGCTTTCTTTGGTGTCTTTTCTCTTAACTCTAACCTAGAGTAATCTTGGACTCCTTGTGGTATAAACAGAGACTTACATGCTGCATGAAATCCTAAAGCCTTATACTAGTATTTCCCAAAGCAGGTGCCAAGTACATCAGTCTTGTGAGATACTTCTCACACAAATCAAGAAGAATATGAAGAGGTTCCAAGAACCAATACTTACAAGAAACTATGTATATTATATATTCAATCCTATGGATTCCCAAAATCTATTCACATATTTCTTTTATTAATTTAAAAAAACTTTATTATTTATTCATTTTAATTTGACCATAGAGGGACAAAGTGAGAGAGAGAGAGAGACGGAAAGCCACCAGGTCTGAGACTTAAACCGTGGAGGTCTAAGACTCAAACTGTGGTCAGCCATGTGAGAGTCCAGTGTCCTTAAACACCACACCACCTGCCGGCCCCCCATTCACATATTTAAAGTTCTTAGAAATCCTACAGAAATGTTTTATCTATAGTTAATTCATCCAAATCAAAATGTATTTAACCATGTAGCCTTTTTTTTTTTTTTTTTTTTTTTTTTTTGCAATAGGGTGTGCTTGCCAGAAAAGAGAGAAACAGAAATACAGAAAGTAAGAAATCACCCATCCCTTCTCCATTCTCCTTTTGGGATCTTAGGTACTCACGCACATGTGCCCGGAGTGAGTTTAAGCCTCCGGGTCCAGAACTTGAACCATGGTCAACTACATGGGAGTCCAGCGACATAGCCATTATGCCAACAGCTGGTCATATATTTTGTATTTTTTAAATAAGCTATTAATATATCTGATAACTAGAGGCAAATGTTAGTTATTTCTTTGCCCTCATATAGAATTTAACTGCTGAGGTTCTATTCCTAGAGATAACTTAGAGTCTGACTAATTATCTGGAGAGATCAATACAGATTGAGAAGTTCTGTTTGGTTTTTAAGGATTTGCTATAGGGCACGAACACTCGCTGGAGAGAGGGAGGAGAGAAAGAAAGTGAGTAATCAACCTCCCCTACCCTCCAGAGAGGATGGCCACACTGCAATCCCTTCTCCTTAAGTCTCCTCTCAGGATTTTGGCCACACATGCACATGCTTCTGTTGTGATTTTCAAGCCATCGGTCTGGGACTGGAAACGCAGTGGGCCATATGGGAGTCTAGCACCTTAACTATTACCCGTGGGTTGGCCCTGAGAGGTTAATTTTTAAATAGATTCTTGTGCTGTCTCTTTCAGAGGGTGACTGATTTTAACATAGATTGGCCATACATTAGTCAAAGTGCAGAACAGTTTAGGCATTGTAGTTGTGGGACTGTACCTTGCACATGCTTCTTATTGCATGTGTGAGTACTACAGTGGTTCTGGAATTCCTGTACTCAAAAGGGTAATATTTTGAAGGAACAATTACACATACTTAAATGAAAGTAATATTTGTAGACACATCGAATCAATTTTTCTCAATTAATTAACATAAATGTGTCTAGTTTTCTATGTTTTGATGGAAAAAAAGAAAGAAGGCAAGCAAACAAGCCACTTGCCAGGATCTGGCTATGAAGGCACGGCTGTGTCTCAACCATGTATTTGAAAAACGATTGTGAGCAATACTTGATTGACTAGATCACTGAATCAAGGGGAAGTCCTGAGTTTTGACTTCTACAAAAGGTTTCAGAGGAAGATTTGTGGCCTCAAAGTCTACTCAGCTTAGAAAATCAGCAATCTGAATCTCGATCACCATGCACATGATTTGTTCCTAACTTTGAAAAACATTGAAACATGGACAAGAGCCATACATTGCCTATTGCTATTCATGTGAATCACAGCATCATGATAATCACGTGAACCATAAAATGGTGATGATAAGAATGAGAAAAGGTGAGGAAGCTCAGAAGCCTTTAAAATGAAGTTTAAAATGTGCCAAAACACGCTTTTTCAGTACATTTCTGAAGTATCTCACTTCCCTGTTAGAATGGTAGCACATGTACGAACAGCCCTCCTGTGCTGTGTCTGACGCTTTGTCTCTGTCAGCTTTTATTCCCATATGCCTCTGCCCTCAGAAATGCTGATCATAGAAGTCTTGAAACAAAATACTTTCAGGCATTTTTCTCCGTGGGAATGAGCATTATTGCTTACAACTTCAGTCCATTCTAACAGAGGATGGCAGAGGTAACCCTACAGTAAGTCAAGACAACTGACAACATTTACAGGTGGTTAAAATCCTTAGTCTAGGGACCAGCAGTTAGCATAATGGCTATGTCACTGAGCTCCCATGTAGTTGACTGTGGTTCGAGTCCTGGACCTGGTGGCTTAAACTCACACCTGGTGTGTGTGCATGCATGCCCAAGATCCCAAGAGGAGAATGGAGGAGAAGGGATTGTGGCTTGGCCATTCCCCCAGGGGGCAGGGGGGGGTTATTTCTCGCTTTCTATCTCTCTCAGGGGGGGGTTATTTCTCGCTTTCTCTCTCTCTGTCTCTCTCTGTCTTTCTGGCTTCTGGCGAGCACATGCACCCTATAGCAAAAACCTCTCCAAAAAAAATATGTATATATATATATATATATATCTCCTTAGTCTAACAAAACAATGCTTTTGAAAAACTAGTGTACCCACTGATTAATGCCTTTTAAACTCATATCGTGGTGATTATTTGCAGTCTCTGGTCTCTATAAAATATTTGCTCCTTCTGGGGAACTCTGCAGTTTCTTAGCTTAAATATCAATACAATGTTGTCCACTCTAACAAAGCCATCAGAACTTCTAGCCAAAGGGGGAACTATCTCTAGTAAAATACAGTATTTTAAGAACACATCCTGTTGTTAGCAGTGTCACTCTCAAAGGAACAGACTAAATTAGGAAGACTGCATTTGTTACTACTTACTAGCCAAAGCCTTGAGGTAGTTTTATAAGAGATAGTTGCAAGATCAGAAAATAGTACACAAATATGATTTGTTTGTTTTATTTCCCTATAAACTCACTATTTTCCTTCTCTCATTAATTTCTTTCTAGTGAAGAGAAATGCTGATGCTTTTCCTGGGTACTAAATAAAAAGCAGAATCTTGACCTTCATTTACCATTTGCTTTTTTATTATATTTTAAAAAGTAGATTCTCAAAGCCAGACAGTAGTACTATTCAGTAGAAAATGATGATATATAATAAAAACCGCACCCCTTAATGGTTTTTACTTGTCTTTACCAATATCCTAATTAGTGTTGAAGTAGCATAATCGAAGGAGAAAAAGTGCTTGATCTAAACACAATTTTCTATCTAACTTTTCCCAACTGTCTATTTTCCATCTCAACCACTAGTTCCTTTCCTTCTTTGTTATTTTCCAAATTGAAATTACTTTTCTTTATCTGTTAGTTGTGTCTCTCATTCAATATACTGAGAATTTCATATGGGAGGAAATTTTGTACCCTCAGTGGCTACTAAGTGATGCTGAAGTAAGGAATGAATAAAAGAAGGAGAAGCAAGGGTGAATAGTACATCTAGTGAGTCAGAAAAAAAGTCTTAGTGTGATCCTAAATAGCAATTAATCATTAAATGTACCAAGCAATAGCAAAAGAAATGCTTTTGTTTGTTTATTTTACTCCATTATTTTTGATTACTTATTTCTTAATGGTTCAGCATCTTCCCTTATGATTTTATTTATTTTATTTTTGAGAGATTTTTGCTAAAGGGCACATGTGCTCACCAGAGAGACAGAAAGCAAGAAATCGGCCCCCAGGAAGGATGGCCACACCGCAATCTCTTCTCTTCCATCCTCTTCTCGGGATCCTGGGCAAGCATGCACACATGCATGTGTGAGATTTTTAAGTCGCTGGGCTTGGGACCCGAACCACTTAGACTATATGGAGTCCATCTACTGGTCCCATGATTACATTATTGTAGTAATTATCTGCCACTTGTTGAACAGTGCCCTGCCAGGCACTTTACAAACAATTTTGCAACCATCTTCCAAGATAAGCTCTACTGTATCTGTTTAATACAGGGAAATAAAGGGCAAAGTCCCACGCCATTGAGACAGGAAATGGCAGAGCCAGGATTTAGACTTACTTCTGCCTAACTCCAAAGCTGTACTCCATTTTCTGTATCAAAACGCAGAACTGTATTTACTCGGTTTTCTCTATACTGATTGTTTTATTCTGTGTTACCTTACAGGTAAGCTTAAAGTTTCTTTTTTTTTTTAATTGTATTTATTTATTTCATGAGAGAATAAGACAGAGAGATGGGAAGATGTGACAACTGAGATCCTTCTCTGTGCCTTCTGGGCAGCTAGGATCACAAGTGTACCTGGTGTGTTTAGGTCAACCTGGGATCTAAACTTGGGCCCTTCCCCATGAGGCTCCAATATAACACAGTGGGATCGTACTGATTATACCACGCAGGGCTTGCATGTTATTTTGTTTTGTTTTAAAAAACATCGTTCTTACATCTTACCTACTTTATAATACTTCTCTAAAGTAGAAATTTTATTTTATTTTTTTCATTTATTTATTTAAATTTGCCAGAAGGCAAGTGAGCTCTCAGGAGAGAAATAGAGAAAGAGGAAGCACTGCTCTCCCCTGCCCATGGGTCATAGTCCCCGTGCAATATCTTCTCCTTTATCTCTCCCTCCTTTCGAGATTTTGGGAATACACTCATATGTACCTAGTGTGTTTCCTTGGCCATTAGGTCCAGAACTAGAACAGAACACGTAGTTATGTGAGACCCAGCCACCTTAACTACTAGAAATGGGCCAGTCCTTCTTTTATAATTTTAGCTTTATTTTCTATGTACATATACCTCCACATCTTGAAAAAAGTAATTTTATGTTTCTATATTTAGTTTATTCAGCTTGCATTTCCACAAGCTTATCTATCTTTTTCCTGGGATAAATTTACTAGATATTTTTGATTCTCTTATAAATTCACCTTTTACCCATGAAAGTAAAACTCTAAATTATTTGCCTTGGAAGACTGAGAATTGTATATTATAAAATTTACAAATTGTATAGTGAAAGTTTGAATTCATTTAAATTTAAATAATTATAATGCTGTCAGCCCACTATAGGAGTTAAGGGTGTTAACAATAAAATATTCAAATGAATTATCTTTAGATATTATATATAAAAACCTTTATATATCAGTTTGATATATTTGTTCCCTTTATTTCTTCAAAATTAGTGTCTTAAAAATCAATTATTACTTATTGACTCCTCAGTGTGTTCAAATACGCTGTGAGTTATGCATATGTAACTTTTAGACCAGATTCTTACCTTCAAATTCTTAGGTGTCAGTTCCTCTTTCGCATCAGCACATTGAGCTGAAATTAGAGTGTGACTCACCATGTATTTCCAAGGAATTGACAAATTGGATTTTTTTCCTCTCCCCCTATTTGGATATTGAAATTAAAATAGCTAACTTTAAAGTAGTTTCTTGATTATTCCTTCTCCTGAACTCATCTATTATTGGCTTCAATCTGCTTCTTTGAACATAAAATAGCCCCTTAAATGTACATTTCTTGTGGAATTTTTTTCCATTTCTAACTATAAGATATTTTTGCTAAGAAACTAAAACCATGAATAAGATTTTTATTTATTATTTATTTATTTATTTTTGGAGAGGTTTTTGTTATTCTGGCATATGTGCTCACCAGAAAGACAGAGACAGAGAGACAGAAAGCTAGAAATTGCCCCCCGGGGGGAATGGCCACACTGCAATCACTTCTTCTCCATTCTCCTCTTGGGATCTTGGGCATGCACGCACACTCACCTGGCATGAGTTTAAGCTACTGGGTCCAGGACTCAAACCACAGTCGATTACATTAAAATCCACAATATAGCCACAATGCCAACTGCTGGTCCCAAAATAAGATATTTAACAAGAGAATTTTCTAACTCTATGCAACTTAATCACCATTGCAAATTTAATTAGGTCAAATTTGCAATCCAGAATCCTAAAATGTAAAATATAGCTTTCAATGAACATTTGACATTTCCAGCTGCTTGAAAGTTCATAAGTCATTACAAATAAGTATGTTAGAAATACCCTACTCCAAGAACCAGCAGTTAGCGTAATGGCTATGTCGCTGGACTCCCACGTAGTTGACCGTGGTTCGCGTCCTGGACCCGGTGGCTTAAAACTCACACCGGGCGCGTGTGCGTGCGTGCCCAAGATCCTGAGAGGAGAATGGAGGAGAAGG
>NW_006159730.1:3587537-3647968 GCF_000334495.1 Tupaia belangeri chinensis | reverse complement strand
AATTCCCCCAAAAAAAAAAAAGAAATGCCCTACTCCATACTGACTATAGATATTTTAAAATATATCTACTTTATAAATATATATTAATATATATTAATATATATATATATATACTATAGTAAATATAAGTATACTTAAATTCATTAAAGAACAAAATGAAATTAATCATTATGTCACAATACCTTTTCTATTTCACCATCCTGTTGGGATTTTAGACAAACTCACATATGCATGTTAATATGTGGCATGTTTTTCAAGCTGCCAGAGCCGGGATTTGAACCCTGGTCAGTCATGTAGGATTCGACATCCTTAGCTACTAAGCTGTGGGGCTAGTCCTCTTATTAGACTTTTTCACTTTATACTTTTGTCATCAAACCTTTATTTCCTTTCCCAAGCCATCTGTCTTGATCTGAAGGGCATGGCTAAAAATAGATCCTTTTACATCACAGACTTCCTATGCTGTGATTATATTTAATGTATCTTCCTTCTTTACTCTTCTTCACCTCTGGTATTCTCAGACTCCAAATCGTAGATCTAAATGAGAGCCCCCAATGTAGATTCTTCTTCGACTACCTGTCCCAGAGACTTTGAGGATTCAAACTAATTCTTATGGATTTCCATAACTCTTCCCACTGAGTCAAAGTCTTTTGACCTTTTAAGATTGTGACTCTTGTTTTTGGGAAATTACCAGGCTCTAGCAAATACTGTGGCACTACAAGGAAAATAAACATGTGCATACATACGTACGCATACTAGGACAGATGATTACACATAAAATGTATAGATGTTGTTCTTTTTTTTAGAGACGTTTTTGCTATAGGGTGCATGCAATCACCATAGAGACAGAGAGAGACAAAGAGACAGAGAGTGAGAAATCACTTGCCCTGGGGGGATAGTCATGCTGCAATCCTGTCTCCCCCATTCTCTTCTTGGGATCTTGGGCATGCATGCACATGATCCCAGCATGAGTTTTAAACCACTAGGTCCACCACTAAAAACAGAGTCAACTAAATGGGAGTCCAGCGATGCAACCATTACATCATCTGGTGGTGCCTAGATGTTCTTTGGAAAAGTTATAGACATAGAACTAACGAGCCTTATAATCCATGAAGACAAATATGTCTCCTCCCCATGTAAGTTAAGATGATCTCTGAACAGAATAACTGAAACTCCAGCAATATTTTAAAACAAAAAAAGGGTTTATTATTTGTCTTACCAAAAAGAAAAAAAAAGTCAGGAAATAGTGACACCTAGTGTTAGTTTGCTAACATAATGATGTAAGATCTAATGTCGCTCCAATTATTTTTGGCTTATTGCCTCATAGTCCCCAAATGGTTGTTGCCCTACAGGCATTAGATCTGTGCACAAGGCAAAAAAAAAAGAAAGAAAGAAAGAAAGAGGGGGGGGAGAGAGAGATAAGGAGAGAGAGAGAGAGAAGAAAGAAAGAAAGAAAGAAAGAAAGAAAGAGAGAGAGAGAGAGAGAGAGAGAGAGAAAGAAAGAAAGAAAGAAAGAAAGAAAGAAAGAAAGAAAGAAAGAAAGAAAGAAAGAAAGAAAGAAAAAAGAAAAGAAGAGAAAAGAAAGGAAAAGAAAAGAAAAAAGAAAAGAAAGAAAGAAAGGAAAAAATCAGGAAGGGGATAGTTGTAACCTCTTTCTTTTAATAGAAAAACAGAAACATTCCCACCACCATTATTACCTCTAGCAAATATCTCCTCATCTCAGTAGCTGTTAGAAACTTTTCAGCACTACATCAGCATGCGAGAGAGAAGAGAGTTGGAAAGAGCTATCGATTCAGCCAAATGCCAATGTTTACCATACTCTAAATGCTGAGAACTCTTTAGTAGAAAGGATTAGAGCCTATCAATCTTTTTTAAAAGAGTTATTATATTTAATTTAATTAATTAATTTATTTTAATTTGACCAGAGATGGATAGTGAGAAAACAAGTCACCAGGTCCAGATCTTGAGCCACAGTCAGACATGTGGGAGTCCAGCACACTTAAACACCACGCCACCTGCCAGCCCCTACCAATCTTTATATGTCCAGTACTCAGCAAAGTTTGATATATTTGTAGATACTAAATAAATATTTATTGAATTACATTCCTTTATGGCTAACATTATTTTTTGTTTCTGAATCTATAATTGAATGACCATTTCAAAACGAATTTTACCAGGGATCTAAAACAAGTCTAATAGGAAGTTTACAATATAAACCCATAAAACTTCATAATATTAAATTTAAATTAAGACTGCTTATTAGAGATGTCAATTTAGCATTTCATGTGGCCAATGCTATATCAAAAGAGTAAAATCTGTGTAATACATGATAAAATCTTTGTTTGGAATGACAAAGAGGATATAAGACAAAGTTTGTGTTATAGTTGTGAAATGCTTTTCTGCTTTATCTTCCTTGAATGATCTCTTACTCCTTAAAATAAAGATCTGACACTAATAACAAAAATGACTAACAAATCATTCAGGAAGTTAAAAAGAAAGTTAATACACCATTGCTAATAAAGTAATAGAAATTAAGATGTAGAGTGTAGAGACCAGCAGATGGAGTAATGGTTACATTGTTGGACCCCCACATGGTTGTCTACAGTTTGAGTCCTGGACCCAGTGCCTTAAAACTCACTCCAAACATGTGTACATGCATGCTTAAAATCTTGAGAGAAGAATAAAGGAGAAAGGATTGTGGAGTGGCCATGCCCCCTGGGAAATGATTTCTAACTCTCTGTCTCTATGGTCTCTCTCTGTCTCCCCTGCAAGTGCATATGCCCTAAAGATGAAGAGTGCATTCAAGGTGCTAGAAAGCACTTCATAGTACTGCATTACATTTTTCATCCATATTTATAGGAATTTTCTACTCAATTTCATACTATATACATGTTAGACCTAATATAAAGTAGTAATTTTCTTAAAAATTTTAGTGGAAATAAAACCTAAAAATGAGGAGCCAGCAAGTGGCATGGTAGTTAAGGCACTAGACTCCAACATTGCCCACTGCAGTTCAAGTCCCAGACCTAGTGCCTTAAAACTCACGCAAGGCACACATAGATGTGTGCCCAAATTCCCAGAAGGAGAATGGAGGAAATAGAATTGCAGTGTGGCCATCCCTCATGGGAGTGATTTCTCACTTTCCCTTATACTCTCTTTCTTTGTGTCTCTCTCCAGCAACTGCACATGTCCTATGGCAAAAACCTTAGGAAAAAAAAATAATAAACCCACTCTTAAAGACGATGCATTACGTTCATCCTGAGCTTTGTGAAGCTATAATTGTGACGATCATGATAATAGCAAATATGTAAAGTGATTAAATGGGTCAGGTGTTGTTGTAAGGATCTTGAATATATAAACTCGCTTAGCCCTCATAATAACCTTAGGAGGGACGTTCTATCATCAACTATCTGTACAGAAAAGGAAACTGAAGAAGAACATGAAGAAATCACTTGCCCAAAAAACAGCAGGTACCAAGTGGGAGAGCTGGGATTCGATCCCTGGCCATCAGGCTCCAGGGTCTATGTTCTAATCACTTATCCCTGGAACCCACTATGGATCCTTAGAAGGCCCTTTACTGGGTTTTGACAAGCATCTCTATCATTTTAAACACTGCTATGTATACAATATTTTCTACATTTGATATTTGAAAAAGCAGAACCTTAAAGAAGTTACAGGAACTTGTATAAAATCACAAGACCAATAAATCTGATTCAAACACAACTCTGTTTTACTCTGAAATCCATATTTTTATAAATACACTGTTTGGTGCACTTTACTGACTGGCAAGTAGAGAAAATCCTCCAGTACTTTCCATACCATAAAGTATAAGACTATCATAAGGTCATAGAATTTCAGAGCTGGAAAGAATTACTACGTAATTTACAGGTAGGAAATTAAAACCCAGAGAAGAAATACTATTACCCCTGGCAGATCTCCTGTATCTTCATCTGTGAGTAAGTCCAATCTAAAATACTGGGTCCTCAGAAAAGCCATGAGTATTTCTATGTTTTCCTATGCCAAAATGTGCCATGACTTTTCCAACAACCCAACATCTCTCTCTTTTTCTCTTGAGTTTGATTTTCTATTTATACATTCTTTAAAATAGTATCAATCATTATAGCTCACAGTTGGGAGGAAATTGTAAATATTCGCCTTTAACATTTTAGAAAAATGAAGACCCTTGGTATTCCACTGCCTTTATGTTTTCCAAAGCTTTATTTCAAAAAGCATTATCTGTTTGTCATCACAGAAAACATAAAACCTACTTGCTAGAAGGGCATACAGCATAACGTGTGTCAAACCTGTCTTCAGGTACCCCAGGAAGACAAAATCATCATGATTTATCCTGCATCCCTGAAGAACCCTGTCTATGGTGTATCTGCTCTTATTGATTGTTCTCTTACTAGGACAAATGTAATCACTTAAGTTTTGAGTTATTTCTGCCTTCACCTTGGTTTTGGATATACTTGTCTGTAAAATGATCAAGATTATTTTTTTTTTTTTTGCTGTCTGAGATTTCCAAGTGTTAGACTTTATTCAAAGTGATCCTAGAAAATATAGCTAGACCTTACTACAATAAAGTATGCAAGTAGAAAATGTTATATCCCCATGAACATAAGCAATTACAAATTAGCAGTGAAGATACCATTTTCAATCTTACTCTTTCATGATGAAAATAAGCAACACACTTCACTTTTATATTCTGGCCCAAGTGTTTTACGGATTCTTATGCACTTTAATAGCCATTAAGTAGTAAGTTTAAGGGACCACGGGTGGCGTGATGGTTAAGCCACTGGACTCTCACATGGCTGACGATGCTTTGAGGCCTAGACCTGGCAGCTTGAAATTCACATAGGGCACATGTGCATATGTGCCCAAAATCCCAGGAAGAGAATGGAGGAGTGGGATTTTAGACAAACTCACATATGCATGTTAATATGTGGCATGTTTTTCAAGCTGCCAGAGCCGGGATTTGAACCCTGGTCAGTCATGTAGGATTCGACATCCTTAGCTACTAAGCTGTGGGGCTAGTCCTCTTATTAGACTTTTTCACTTTATACTTTTGTCATCAAACCTTTATTTCCTTTCCCAAGCCATCTGTCTTGATCTGAAGGGCATGGCTAAAAATAGATCCTTTTACATCACAGACTTCCTATGCTGTGATTATATTTAATGTATCTTCCTTCTTTACTCTTCTTCACCTCTGGTATTCTCAGACTCCAAATCGTAGATCTAAATGAGAGCCCCCAATGTAGATTCTTCTTCGACTACCTGTCCCAGAGACTTTGAGGATTCAAACTAATTCTTATGGATTTCCATAACTCTTCCCACTGAGTCAAAGTCTTTTGACCTTTTAAGATTGTGACTCTTGTTTTTGGGAAATTACCAGGCTCTAGCAAATACTGTGGCACTACAAGGAAAATAAACATGTGCATACATACGTACGCATACTAGGACAGATGATTACACATAAAATGTATAGATGTTGTTCTTTTTTTTAGAGACGTTTTTGCTATAGGGTGCATGCAATCACCATAGAGACAGAGAGAGACAAAGAGACAGAGAGTGAGAAATCACTTGCCCTGGGGGGATAGTCATGCTGCAATCCTGTCTCCCCCATTCTCTTCTTGGGATCTTGGGCATGCATGCACATGATCCCAGCATGAGTTTTAAACCACTAGGTCCACCACTAAAAACAGAGTCAACTAAATGGGAGTCCAGCGATGCAACCATTACATCATCTGGTGGTGCCTAGATGTTCTTTGGAAAAGTTATAGACATAGAACTAACGAGCCTTATAATCCATGAAGACAAATATGTCTCCTCCCCATGTAAGTTAAGATGATCTCTGAACAGAATAACTGAAACTCCAGCAATATTTTAAAACAAAAAAAGGGTTTATTATTTGTCTTACCAAAAAGAAAAAAAAAGTCAGGAAATAGTGACACCTAGTGTTAGTTTGCTAACATAATGATGTAAGATCTAATGTCGCTCCAATTATTTTTGGCTTATTGCCTCATAGTCCCCAAATGGTTGTTGCCCTACAGGCATTAGATCTGTGCACAAGGCAAAAAAAAAAAGAAAGAAAAAAAGAAAGAGCGGGGGGAGAGAGAGATAAGGAGAGAGAGAGAGAGAAGAAAGAAAGAAAGAAAGAAAGAAAGAAAGAGAGAGAGAGAGAGAGAGAGAGAGAGAGAAAGAAAGAAAGAAAGAAAGAAAGAAAGAAAGAAAGAAAGAAAGAAAGAAAGAAAGAAAGAAAGAAAGAAAGAAAGAAAGAAAGAAAAAAGAAAAGAAGAGAAAAGAAAGGAAAAGAAAAGAAAAAAGAAAAGAAAGAAAGAAAGGAAAAAATCAGGAAGGGGATAGTTGTAACCTCTTTCTTTTAATAGAAAAACAGAAACATTCCCACCACCATTATTACCTCTAGCAAATATCTCCTCATCTCAGTAGCTGTTAGAAACTTTTCAGCACTACATCAGCATGCGAGAGAGAAGAGAGTTGGAAAGAGCTATCGATTCAGCCAAATGCCAATGTTTACCATACTCTAAATGCTGAGAACTCTTTAGTAGAAAGGATTAGAGCCTATCAATCTTTTATAAAAGAGTTATTATATTTAATTTAATTAATTAATTTATTTTAATTTGACCAGAGATGGATAGTGAGAAAACAAGTCACCAGGTCCAGATCTTGAGCCACAGTCAGACATGTGGGAGTCCAGCACACTTAAACACCACGCCACCTGCCAGCCCCTACCAATCTTTATATGTCCAGTACTCAGCAAAGTTTGATATATTTGTAGATACTAAATAAATATTTATTGAATTACATTCCTTTATGGCTAACATTATTTTTTGTTTCTGAATCTATAATTGAATGACCATTTCAAAACGAATTTTACCAGGGATCTAAAACAAGTCTAATAGGAAGTTTACAATATAAACCCATAAAACTTCATAATATTAAATTTAAATTAAGACTGCTTATTAGAGATGTCAATTTAGCATTTCATGTGGCCAATGCTATATCAAAAGAGTAAAATCTGTGTAATACATGATAAAATCTTTGTTTGGAATGACAAAGAGGATATAAGACAAAGTTTGTGTTATAGTTGTGAAATGCTTTTCTGCTTTATCTTCCTTGAATGATCTCTTACTCCTTAAAATAAAGATCTGACACTAATAACAAAAATGACTAACAAATCATTCAGGAAGTTAAAAAGAAAGTTAATACACCATTGCTAATAAAGTAATAGAAATTAAGATGTAGAGTGTAGAGACCAGCAGATGGAGTAATGGTTACATTGTTGGACCCCCACATGGTTGTCTACAGTTTGAGTCCTGGACCCAGTGCCTTAAAACTCACTCCAAACATGTGTACATGCATGCTTAAAATCTTGAGAGAAGAATAAAGGAGAAAGGATTGTGGAGTGGCCATGCCCCCTGGGAAATGATTTCTAACTCTCTGTCTCTATGGTCTCTCTCTGTCTCCCCTGCAAGTGCATATGCCCTAAAGATGAAGAGTGCATTCAAGGTGCTAGAAAGCACTTCATAGTACTGCATTACATTTTTCATCCATATTTATAGGAATTTTCTACTCAATTTCATACTATATACATGTTAGACCTAATATAAAGTAGTAATTTTCTTAAAAATTTTAGTGGAAATAAAACCTAAAAATGAGGAGCCAGCAAGTGGCATGGTAGTTAAGGCACTAGACTCCAACATTGCCCACTGCAGTTCAAGTCCCAGACCTAGTGCCTTAAAACTCACGCAAGGCACACATAGATGTGTGCCCAAATTCCCAGAAGGAGAATGGAGGAAATAGAATTGCAGTGTGGCCATCCCTCATGGGAGTGATTTCTCACTTTCCCTTATACTCTCTTTCTTTGTGTCTCTCTCCAGCAACTGCACATGTCCTATGGCAAAAACCTTAGGAAAAAAAAATAATAAACCCACTCTTAAAGACGATGCATTACGTTCATCCTGAGCTTTGTGAAGCTATAATTGTGACGATCATGATAATAGCAAATATGTAAAGTGATTAAATGGGTCAGGTGTTGTTGTAAGGATCTTGAATATATAAACTCGCTTAGCCCTCATAATAACCTTAGGAGGGACGTTCTATCATCAACTATCTGTACAGAAAAGGAAACTGAAGAAGAACATGAAGAAATCACTTGCCCAAAAAACAGCAGGTACCAAGTGGGAGAGCTGGGATTCGATCCCTGGCCATCAGGCTCCAGGGTCTATGTTCTAATCACTTATCCCTGGAACCCACTATGGATCCTTAGAAGGCCCTTTACTGGGTTTTGACAAGCATCTCTATCATTTTAAACACTGCTATGTATACAATATTTTCTACATTTGATATTTGAAAAAGCAGAACCTTAAAGAAGTTACAGGAACTTGTATAAAATCACAAGACCAATAAATCTGATTCAAACACAACTCTGTTTTACTCTGAAATCCATATTTTTATAAATACACTGTTTGGTGCACTTTACTGACTGGCAAGTAGAGAAAATCCTCCAGTACTTTCCATACCATAAAGTATAAGACTATCATAAGGTCATAGAATTTCAGAGCTGGAAAGAATTACTACGTAATTTACAGGTAGGAAATTAAAACCCAGAGAAGAAATACTATTACCCCTGGCAGATCTCCTGTATCTTCATCTGTGAGTAAGTCCAATCTAAAATACTGGGTCCTCAGAAAAGCCATGAGTATTTCTATGTTTTCCTATGCCAAAATGTGCCATGACTTTTCCAACAACCCAACATCTCTCTCTTTTTCTCTTGAGTTTGATTTTCTATTTATACATTCTTTAAAATAGTATCAATCATTATAGCTCACAGTTGGGAGGAAATTGTAAATATTCGCCTTTAACATTTTAGAAAAATGAAGACCCTTGGTATTCCACTGCCTTTATGTTTTCCAAAGCTTTATTTCAAAAAGCATTATCTGTTTGTCATCACAGAAAACATAAAACCTACTTGCTAGAAGGGCATACAGCATAACGTGTGTCAAACCTGTCTTCAGGTACCCCAGGAAGACAAAATCATCATGATTTATCCTGCATCCCTGAAGAACCCTGTCTATGGTGTATCTGCTCTTATTGATTGTTCTCTTACTAGGACAAATGTAATCACTTAAGTTTTGAGTTATTTCTGCCTTCACCTTGGTTTTGGATATACTTGTCTGTAAAATGATCAAGATTATTTTTTTTTTTTTTGCTGTCTGAGATTTCCAAGTGTTAGACTTTATTCAAAGTGATCCTAGAAAATATAGCTAGACCTTACTACAATAAAGTATGCAAGTAGAAAATGTTATATCCCCATGAACATAAGCAATTACAAATTAGCAGTGAAGATACCATTTTCAATCTTACTCTTTCATGATGAAAATAAGCAACACACTTCACTTTTATATTCTGGCCCAAGTGTTTTACGGATTCTTATGCACTTTAATAGCCATTAAGTAGTAAGTTTAAGGGACCACGGGTGGCGTGATGGTTAAGCCACTGGACTCTCACATGGCTGACGATGCTTTGAGGCCTAGACCTGGCAGCTTGAAATTCACATAGGGCACATGTGCATATGTGCCCAAAATCCCAGGAAGAGAATGGAGGAGAAAGGAGTGAGGTCTGGGCATCTCCCCTTGCAGGTGATTTCTCACTTTCCCTCTCATTGTCTGTCTCTCTGTCTCTCTCTGGCAAAGACCCATACCCTATGGCAAAAACCTAGGGAAAAAAAAAAAGTAAGTCTTTATGTGATAGTTCCATTGTGTATTATTAATTTACAACGATACTAAATGAGAAAGGAAGGACATAATGTTTCATTTTCTAGACGAAGAAATTAAAACTGGGAGAGCTTAGCTGAAAAGACCAAAGTCCAACATAAATAGGTATAAGAACCTAACTCAAACTCAGATCTGTCATATGTAGTTCGTATTCTTAACACTGTTAATTCCCTTAGTTTAATAAAATTCTCTATTATTTAGAATTAGAGGTGAATATCTATCAATATAACCTTTGCTCTGTTTAATTCATGAGTTTTTTTATCTTTCACTAAAACTTGTCAGAACATACACAAAATTTTGTGATGCCTTAAAACAATCACTGTAATCATTTCTAATAAGTAAAGCTGACATTCTAGAGGAATAGCAACCTCAGATGTTCAGTGTCACTTCAAAGTCTATTTACCAACTGTGCAAAAAAAATACATTAAAACACCTTATCCTGAACTATACTACGACCTCAGAAAACACAGCATACTCATTCCTACAGGCACAGTTACAGTACTAGGAGACCACGAGTAAAGACTTTTTTTAAAATAAATTATTAGGAGTATTACTATATGGTTAACTTTGAGGAACAGTTTACTTCTAAAAAATTTTTATTAGGGACCAGCAAATATTGTAATGGTTTAATCGCTAGACTCCCCCCAGCAGACCACAGTTCAAGTCCAGATCCAGTGGCTCAACATACACCAGGCACATGTTCCTACATGCCCAAAATCCCAAATGGAGAATGGAGGAGAAGGGATTGTGGTGTGGCCATTCCCTCTGGGGGGTGATTTCTCACTTTCCGTGTCTCTGTCTCCGTCTCTCTAGCAAGCACACGTGCCCTATAGCAAACAAGGTTTCACTATGTTGCCCAGGCCAGCCTGAGCCCATGATCTTCCTGCCTCGGCCTCCAGGTAGTTGGAACTATAGGCATGTGCCCCCAGGACTTTTAGGGCAGGCAGAAAACGAATCCCTGGGCTCCCACGTGGGTTCAACCTCCCAAGTATAGTGTCCATCATGCACTAACACAATGGGCCAAGGAGTCATTTTGAGGAAGGTTCTATATTCATAGGTAGGTAAAGTGGTTCAGTGATAAAGCTACACATACAACATAGAAAGTAAGTTTTTTTTTCTTTATAGAGATTGAAAGTTATTTTCATCTGCTTTCTTGAAACAGTTCTTTCCATGTGTGCACAGCTGATTTGCATAAATTCTAAACTCATTACTTGTAAATGTGGACAGGATACCAGCTCACTCTTGAAAAAGGGTGAAGTGATTGCTTTGCCTTCCTTGTGTACTGTTTTTGGTAGGAAAGGCAGCTCAGAGCCACCAGTCTTAAGAACCTGCTGAAGGAGGCTTTAAAAAGGATACTATTTTGTAACATTCCAGCAGCTCTATCTCTAAAACCAAGTGATTAAAGTTAGAGAAAAAAAGGTAATACAAAAAATACTCTTTCTCTGCCTTAAAGCAAAGAATCAAAATGATCAACTTATATTTTGGTTCAATGTAGAAATCTATCACCATTGTGCATTACTGATTTCACTAGAAAAAGGATTTCTTTTTCTTAATATTCCATACCATGCATATTTCAGTGCCTTACAGGTGTACTAGTAATTTTCTTAAATTTATAGCTATATTGGGCTTACATATGTCCTTATAAAGGTAATGCTGGAATAGTAATAGGTTTACACAAAAATTGTAATTTATGTCATGCTGTTTTGTTGAAGAGAAGCTTTGGTTCTATTTATACCTTTAATAAGCTACTACATACTTCTTAATTGTACAAACTGTGGGGTCATAGGATGGAAGTCAAGAAATAGTTTTATCTAGGAACCCTTCATGGTACCTATTTATAATACGTGCTTTCTTGAAATATTGATATATTCTTTATGAAAAATTAGATTTTAGATTAAAATATTAGGAAAATGTACTGTGTCTAGAATCTTTTTTATTTTATATTTCAATTTCAAAATCTAAAACATTTGTCAGAGATTTACTTTAATACCTAAAGGGAAAATAATTTACAATTTACAAACAAAGATGGTGGTAATGCTGTCATTTTTTCTTTTTCTTTTTCTTTTTTTTTTTTTTTTTGAGAAGTTTTTGCTATAGGGCACGTGCACTTGCCAGAAAGACAGAGAGACAGAAAGTGAGAAATCAGCCCCCAGGGGGTATGGCCACACCACAATCCCTTCTCTTCCATTCTCCTCTTGGCATTTTGGGTATGCACACACACACACACACACACATTGAGTTTCAAGCCATCAAGTCCAGGACTCGAACTGTGGTCAGTCATGTGGGAGTCCAGGGACATGACCATTACACCATCTGCTAGTCCCATTAATTATATATTTATAAGTAGGGAGTACCTATTATCCACATGCTATTAATATAAGAAAATCACTTAAACTTCCTCCAATATTACCTTCCTACATCCACAATCACTGCCATTATTATGTTTACTTTATCATATTATGTTTACATTACATTTTATTTTATTCTATGTCTATACTTTCTAAAATTGTTAATTTTTTTTACCTATTATTACAGATCGATGCTCATCAACTATTTTACAATCAGAGTTTCTCCATTCTTGAGCTGTTGATGTTGATTCATTTTGAGTGTCTGTGTACACATGCACACAAGCATGTGTCTCTGTGTGTGTATGTTTAAAGAAGCACTCAAGGGTACTATATTGTCTGGGCCACTGCCTACTTCAAAAGGTCTTTCTGTTGATATTATGTTGGGCTGAAAATAAAACTTGAGTCACACTTCCTTTCCTGTGTAGAAATCACTTCTCTAGCTTCTGAAATTATGTGGAAATTAAAGGCCAGCCTTCATTCTCTCTTTTATGTAGCTGGTTTTTTGTCCTTATATGCTCCTATGATTGAGTCTTTATCCTTGGAGTTCAAAAAAACAGCACTAAAATATCTCTTGGTATTCATTGTTCTAAATTAAATTTTTCTAAAATATGGTATAAACTTAAATTTGAAGATGCAAATCTTTGTAACAATTTTCTTCTGTTTATTTTTGTATTTTTTTATCAATTCATTTTAATCTGTACTTTTTTCTGAGAAACGAATTGTGTACATGTTGGCTCTCTTTTTACTGTCTTCCATACATTTTATCATTTTTAGAATTTTATATTATTCAGACACAACTCATTTGTTAGATTTTTCCAGACTTAGTATCTATGCTTTTGCCTTTTTTTCAGTCAAGTTTATTATATTTGTATTGCTTCTAGTGTGTATTTTATGTCTATATTTTAATCTCCATTTTCATTTTTTTCTCTGAACTCTGCTAGCTCTATTTCATCCTTCTTATATTGTTTTATTCTCTTCTCTGAACTCTGTGTCTTCTCTGAACCTCCAAACACTTTTTAGAACACATATTCTTTGTAATATGTTTTCCATGGCGTGTGAGTGTAAGTGTGTGTGTGTACAAGTTTTCCTCTAGGGATGTGAAAGAGAAAATGTCAGCGTTTACACATGGACTTATCCACTGGTCCTTCTCTAATCACCACTCATCTTTAAATGAAGTGGCAACCAACCTATCAGTACAATAGGGAGGGAGAAGAATAGGATGGCTGGAAATTCTCCAGAAAGGTTAGCAGTTGCTGTTTCACTTCACTGACTCAAACACGTTCTCCCTAAGTCTTTTGTTTTGTAACACTGGAAGTATTTTTCCTCTCAGATTTTCTCATCTAAGGAGTCTGCGTGGATCACAGCAAGTTATCCTATAGCTGTGAGTTTCGTACTTCCTCCACCTTCTCCTCTCCTCCCAGGGCTTAGAGACCAAATAGTCAAGAGTAGAATGACGTGACTGGCAGAATGTCCCTTTGAGGATTCTCTTCCCTGCCATTCTAGAGTACCAGGTGGAATATTCTCTTCCATTTATGTTCTACCCAGAGGCCAAGCTCTCTTTAATCAAATACTCTCAAATATGTCTTTCAGGGAGATGAACATATTGCTGACTTTTTTTTGGAGAGGTTTTTGCTATAGGGATCATGCACTAGCCAGAAAGACAGAGAGAGACAGAAAGTGAGAAATGCAACTCCTTCTCCTCCATTCTCCTCTCGGGATCTTGGGTTCGCACGCACTTGTGTCCGGCGTGAGTTTAAGCCACTAGGACTCAAACCTCAGTCGACTACAGGGGAGTCCTGCGACATAGCCATTACACCAACTGCTGGTCCCCATATTGCTGACTTTTAAGGCAGCAAGTGACTTCGCTCAGTGGGCTTGACTACTTAGGTAGAAATTTCAGTATTTAGTATATGGACTTCAAATCTGTATAATCAAGGTTGTGGAAATTCACTTGCTTCCATGGAGATGACATATTTTCCCCTCTCTTTGCCTTCTATGATATTTTCAGTGAACTTTGAGAGAATGTAGAGAGGAAAAGATGCCTCTACAGCAACATCTAAAACTGGAAGTATGTGAATATTTTGTATTTCATGTATTTTACATCAAAATGTCTGGTTAAATATAGAAAATGTCTAGTCAGTTCACATAAAACATCACTGAGAACCTTCTACATACAAGAAGCACTTGGCTAGGTGCAGATTTCAGTGCAAAAACTAATGAGCCAAGATCTTGAATCTCACAGGTTTTTGGCTAATTGCTGTACAGTATGATCTATGTTACAATGACTGAATAAACAATGCAGTATGAAAACATGCAACTTAATTTTTTTTTTCAATTTCCGAAGTGTTTTTAGGTCATTTAATGAATATTCATTGGGGGCTGACTATGTTAGATCTAACAACAGTACTTAAACTGCCAACTTCAAATAAAGAAACTAGGCTGAAAGAGGTTAGGTTAGGCTGGAAGAACACAGAGACCTAAAGACAGACTGTTTTTTATTAAAGTCCACCACATCACACTGCCATGGAAGGAAGAACAGAGTCCGCAATATAGAGCAAACAAAAATCCACTCTGTAAGCCATTGTTACTTTTCTATTCACCATACCGGGTTCCATAATCTCTCTTCTGTGAACTACACTGGGAGACATGATTCATTCTCCGTGGACTACTCTGTGATCCACTGTGTGTCTCCTATGAAAGACACTGTAATTCACCCTCCTGGTGTTGAGACTTATCTGCTACACTTAAGACATCATAGTTTTAATATTTGGACATGGAAGTATTTGAAAGTATATCTTTCTTATAGTATAGTTAGTAGATTAATCAAAAAAGCTGGCTAAATCTATGTCACAAAAAATTGTGTGTATATGTATACATGTGTTAAATATGTATTTTAATTTAAAATATGTAATTTTTTTTCCTTTGGAGAGGTTTTTGCTATAGGGCATGTGTGCTCACCAGAAAGACAGAAAGAGACAGAGAGACAGAAAGTGAAAATGAGAAGTCCCCCCCCCCAGGGGGGTATGGCCACACCACAATCCCTTTTCCTCCATTCTACCCTTGGGATCTTGGGCATGCACACACACATGCCTGGCATGAGTTTAAACCACCGGGTCTGGGACTCGAACTGCGGTCGACTACATGGGAGTCCAGCGATATAGCCATTATGCCAACTAATGGTCCCAAAATATGTAAATATTTACTCACTTTCCAACTATTATATGTAGTACCAAGGCTTTTCATTTTAGAAATAGTTTACTCACTGGAGTTTTTTTTTTCATTTTCCTCTTTCGTTTACATTTAAATATAATGACAGCATAAATGCACATGAGGCGAATGGCAGTAGACAGTGGTTTACAGAATCTCTACTCTTCTAATTTTTTCTATTCCTGATTTGTGTGTTATTCATTTACTTATTTCTTCCATGAAAGAGGCAGATAGGGACAGACAAATATGCAGACATCCCTAACGGGTTGTTCAAGCATAATTCACTCCCCATCTCAGCCAGCTTGGATCATGGGTACATACATGCATGCCCACAATGCTCAGGGAGGTTCTGGAACGTGAATCCAGGACCTTTCCCATGTGGTCCCACTTGCATTACGACCATGTTACCGTCTGGCCTGTGCTTTATTTGATTACTGATTTTTTTCAACCAACTTTGTTTTTAGGCAAGTCCCCTTAAGTCTAACCAAAATATTTTATTTGAAAGACAAACATATAAAATCACATTTTGGGAACCAGCAGATGGCAGAATGGTTACATCACTGGACTCCCATATAGTCGATTGCAGTTAGAGTCCTGGACCTGGCAGCTTAAAACTTACACTAGGTTCACGTGCATGCATGCCCAGAATTCCAAGGGGAGACTGGAAGAGAAGGGACTGCACTATGGCCATCCCCTCTAGGGAGGTGATTTCTAGCTTTCTGTCTTTGATTCTCTCTGTCTCTTTATCAAGCATATGTGCCCCATAGCAAAAATCTCTCTTTAAAAAAAAAAAATCACATTTGTATTCTACTTTCCTCCAGTATTACATAATATTTAATTGAATTATATAACAAAAGCTAGTGCAAATGTTATAAACATTTTTGGAACAAAGACAACTGACCATTGAATACGTTTTCAACTCAAATGGTGAGAGCAGAAATAGACAAACACAATGATATTGTTATTGACAATTAAAACCACAAGCTCTAGAGCCACACCACCTGGGTGTAAATCCTAATCCACTATCAACTAGTTTTAACTCTCTACAAGTCAACTAACCCTCTGTGTCTCGGTGTATTTTTTTTCCAAAATGGGAATAACAGTATTTACACTGAGGTATTATTATGAAAATGAAAAGAGTTAACTTATGTAAAGAACTTAGAATAGTCCTTCAAAGGTGGTAAGGGCTATGTATAAATATTAGATATTATGACTAGCCAGGCATTCAGTTTACAATGGATGTCAATCTATGTATTTTGGAGAAAGAATACACACATTAGTTTATTTAGCTAGCAAATGGTTAAATGGAAGCTGAGAATAGCTCTTACTTTCTGTATCCATTACCTAGTGACCCTTTACTAGATCATATGTTTCTTGAAAGCAGTAATTAGGTCTATTTTGTTCACTACTGCATATCTAATAAACACAGTGCCTGCACTCACCAAGTATTTTCTTAGTTAATGAGTAAATCAATCTCAAATACAGTAGGATTAGCTATAACATGATATGACTATTATTTTATAAGTATTAGTTATTTTACATTTAAAACATACTCTCGTCTCTTTTCTAATTTGACCCTCACAAAAATTTGTAATGATCTCCATTTTTAAAATGAGAAATGTGGAGAGCAGAAAGGTTAAGTAATTGGTTCTTGGTCTCACACAGTCAGTCACTAACAGAGCAAGGATGAAAAGTGAGGACTCCTCTCAGCCTCATCTACAAAATGTCATTCTCTAGATATGGAGAGTTCTAAAACAAAAACAAAACAAAACAAAACAAAACAAAAACTCAGCATGCATCCTTTCTATCTATAAATACCATCTCTCCTGTTTGTCCTAGTTGACTTCTGATACTCTTTATTCACTAAGTTCAAATTCTAAGTATCTGTTCATAAAGGAATCTGTTACTCTTCCATTCATGCCTAATTCTTTCCATTGTAACTCTACCATGAAAACAGCCAAGCATGAGATTAAATATGGTTTATGAAATAAGAATATCACTTGTTTAATTTGTTTTAAATATCTCACCTTTGATGCATTTAACAACATAATTATGTTAAAACCAGTACTACTGTTTTGCCTTAATTGTCAAAAAGTGTAGTGTTTCAGATTTTACCAAGATCACCCTCTCTTACAACTCAGTCCCAATCACCTGACAATAAAAAACATGCAGTCAAAATCAGTGAATAGATAGATTTATAGCATCATATATAATAGTATTTTAATAAAATTAAATGGCTATGCTATCTCACTCTAAGTCAATCTTCAAAATATAAGTCTAGTAAATAAAGCAAAGAAGTGAAAGAGTGGATGTGGGGGAGGGGAATGACAAGAGCTTGAGGATATAGCCTCTTGTGTAAATGCATTAAGAGCACAGGGCTTCTTTACATTTGTAACCACTCCTGATAATGTGTTGCTCTCAGGTGCTTATTATCTTTTCTTATGAATGAATGGCAACTGGCAACAGGCACATTGTAGCTTATTCCAATTGTAAGGTTATAATTGTGGGGCTAATCTCTGTTCATTTACAGGGCTCCAGAATTTTTCTGGTCTGTAAGTTTCAAAACAATCCTGAGTAAATTGAATTCAAGTGATTCAACAAGTGTATACTAAATTTTGTCGTGTTTATCTACTATTTTAGGTAGTGTGGAAAATAAAAGATCGCTTACTGATAGTCCCTTACTTCAATAAACTTAAAAGGGAATGCAAAATTCAGATTTGGACATCAAAAATTATTTTATGGGAAGAATGGGATAAGTACTAAAAGTGGTGTTTAAATAAAGAATAATGGGGGGGAAGCCAGCAGATGGCATAGCAGTTATGTTGCTGGACTCTCACATGACTGACCACAGTTTGAGTCCTGAATCCGGCAGCTTGAAAATCACATTAGACAAGCAAGCATGTGTGTGTGTCCAAGATCCCAGGAGAAGAATGGAGTAGAAAGGATTGTGGTGTGGCCATCCCCTCTAGTGGGGTGATTTCTCACTTTCCCTCTCACTGTCTCTGTTTCTCTCTCTCCAGAAAGTGCCCATGCCTAAGGCAAAAAAACACTACAAAGAGAGAGACAGAGTAGAGAGAAAAAAGAAAGAGAGAGAGAGAGAGGAAGGAAAGAAGGAAGGGAGGGAGGGAGGAAGGGAGGAAGGAAGAAAGGAAAAGAAGGAAGGAAGGAAAGAAGAAAGAAGAAAGGAAAAAGGAAGGAAAGAGAAAGGAAGGAAGAAAGGAAAGAAGGAAGGAAGAAAGGAAGGAAGGAAGGAAAGAAGGAAGGAAGGAAGGAAGGAAGGAAGGAAGGAAGGAAGGAAGGAAGGAAGGAAGGAAAGAAAAGAAAGAGAAACACAGAAAAAATAAATAAATTCTGATGGACTGGCATGCAAGCTTCAGGGAAGAAACTGTATTAGATGTTTCCTATTAGAATTTGAACAGAGTGGCTTCAGATAAAGACATAGGAGTGACTGAAAGAAGAAAAAGATCTATAAATGAAAGTATACCAGTATGGCTGACACTTAGAATACCAGGAGGATATTTTGAGAAATTGCTGTGAGACTAGTTAAACCTTGACAATGAAGTCTGGTATACCAACTAAAAGACCTTGGCCTTATTAAAAAGTTAAAAGACAGGCATTAAAGCTTTTCCATGTCCTGTTTTTTACAGCAATGTGATTGATTATGATGCATTTTATGATTATTATTCTGGCCAAGGGAGGTAAATATGAAGGAAAGTCTATTGAAAGCTATTGAAATACTTTAGGTAAAAGTAAAAAACATCATAAAAAATAAGTTCAACTAGCCAACACAACACTGGGAGAAAAAAATGTCTGATCTTGTTAGTTATTAAGCCAAGGCATATGCAGAACATACTACCATTTTACTCCCTTTTGAATTAGCCAAAATTTTAAACAGTAATTGTGAAATTAAAGTATATAGAACACAATTTTATAATCATTAAGTAAATCACTAAGTAATCATTAAGTAAATTAGTAAAAAACTACTTTTGGAAAGAAATTTGATAATATATTTCAAAAGTGGTTTGATTTTTTCATATATTTTTACCTATTAAGAAAAATATCCATAAAATAATAAAATGCAGAGAAGCAGAGAGTAGCATGGTGGTTACCAGGATAAGAGATGGGAGTGTGTTGATTAAAGGATACAAAGTTGCAGTTAGGTAGAATAAAGGGTAAGTTTTTAAAGTGGTAGATATGCTAATTGGCTGAATTCAATCATTCTAGACTAAATAGATACATTATAGCATCATTATATATCTCATAACTAAATATGATTATAATGTGTCCAAAAATACCTTGGGACCAGCAGGTGGCATGGTGGTTAAGGCACTGGACACTCCCACATGACTGACCACGGTTTGAGTCCCAGACCTGGTGGCTTGCTTTCTCACTTTTTCTCTCTCATGCTGTCTCTCTGGTCAAACTAAAATAAGTAAATATAAATAAATGAATGAATAAAATTAAATAAATAATTCTTTTAAAAAATTAAAAATATCTTAAAGTCAAGGTGCTAGCAGGACTCTACTCCCTCCAGAGATTATAGCAGAAAATCTGTTTCTTTGCCTTTCTAGATTCTAGCAGCCACCTGCTTTCCTTGACACATGGTCCCTTCCTCCATCTTCAAAGCCAGCAGTGTAGCATTTTCAAATCTTTCTCCTTCTCTCACTGCTTTAGTCATCACATCGTAGTCTGAGAGTTTGACCTTACTACTGCTGTTCTTAAGTTTTCTCTTTCTGTGACCTTTCCACCCCTCTGCTAGAAAGACCTTTGGGAGGACATCATTGAGCCTACCTGGATAATGCAGGATATCTCATGATCCTTAATCATTCTGCAAAATCTCTTTTGCCATACAAGATAAATAGTTGCAGGTTCCAGTGACCAGGCTGTGAACATCTTCGTAGGGCCATTATTCAGCCTACCATAAGATGATAGTAACATGTACTTCAAAGTTATTATGGGTCTAAATTATTGCTATAAAATAATTTTATTATTTTGCATAGAAATATACAAAATGAGACATAAATACAAACAAGTTGTAACTAGCAAAGAAGTTACCTTGTAAAAACTGGTGATTGGTTCATTGTCCTTGCCATTGCTCAGATATTGGTAAATTATTTATTTGGAAGGACCTTCGAGTCTACTGCACTTTCTTCTGAATATCATCAATGTTGCTTTTTGGACTTACTCAGAAGTTACTCATTACCAATATTAATTCATAAAAGGTGTTTCATACTTTTGAAACAAAGTATGAAATTACAAGAAATATTTTTGAGCATCACATATAAGTTGGCACTCAAGGTAGCTAAGAGGAGTTTCAATAATGTTCTAAATGATGATACCATCATGGGAATAAGTATTTAGAAGTTCCTAATGGCACGTTTTAGACAATAAGATTCATTCTGCTAACCAAATTTTGGTATATTTGTGTTTTTATGTTATTTAATTATCTTATAAGCGTATTTTATAAGCACACATTAAAAAAAAATCTCTCCCCCAATTCTGCCAAACTAAAAAAGGCCACATATCAAATCTTTTCCTTCCCATGTTTCTTTTCATATGTATGTTCTCTCACAAGTACAAATAAGACCATATAGTTACTACTCTTACAAACATCCCAGACTTTCTATATAATAACATCCTATGATTACAAGGATGAGAACCTATTTTCTATGTTATTATTTGCAAAGTTACTGAAAATAGTTCAGTTTCTGAACTATTTTTCTTTAACATCCATTGGTAGAAAACTTTTTAAAATCTATATGACATATTTTCATACTTTCTAAATTACTATATCACACGAAAAGCAAAGTATTGTCCTTAGCGGCATTTGAGAATCTAAACAAGCTAAAACTGCCTATACGTTAACGGATGTTCATAATGTTCACTCAAATACCAATGACTACCAGGCAATTCAGATTTGAAAAGAGTTTTATGAAGATAAGTGAATTAATATTAGGGGGTCATTTCATAGATATACATGGTATTTATGGAGTTAATGAATTTTATTCAATATGTAAAACACAACATTTATAACAAAACACAAATAAAAAAGAAAACAGTATATAGGTAACATAAAAAATAAATAAAATCATCCTCAAGCTTATTAAGATGGAAGGCATTCAAGCCAATGCCATCACATAGCCCCTGGCAGCTTGCTTTCTCATATCTCTCTCTCTCTCTCCCCCCTCTCTCTGGTCAAATTAAAATAAATGGGGAACCAGCAGTTAGCGTAATGGCTATGTCGCTGGATTCCCACGTAGTCGACCATGGTTCGCGTCCCGGACCCGGTGGCTTAAAACTCACGCCGGGCACATGTGTGTGTTTTCCCAAGATCCCAAGAGGAGAATGGAGAAGGGATTGCGGTGTGACCATCCCCCCCTGGGGGGTGATTTCTTGCTTTCTGTCTCTATGTCTGTCTGTCTGGCGAGCACACGCGCCCTGTAGTGAAAAACTCTCCAAATAAATAAATAAATAAAGTAAATGAAGTTAAAAAATAAAATAATTCTTAAAAAAAAAAGAAAATATCATATACAGATATTTCTGTTAATTTTAATGAGTTATCTTTTTTTCTTTTAGGACATTTTCATATAATTATTCATAGATACATCTCTCTCGGATTGCCTACGAAATACATGTTCATTAGAGTCTACATAAAAAGTACATGAGCACATTTTATTTTTCCTTTCAAAACTTTAAAATTCACTTTGATAGTTATTTGCTTTTTGCTTCTGAATGATAGGCTCTTAAACTAACGTCATAATGATGTCACTTTATAGATTTTTTGTGTAATACTCTGTGATTTATAAAGCTTCCACCTATGTTTTCTCTTCTGATGCTCATAATAACCTTGTGAAGCAGGTAAGGCAGTTAGTATCAATTGTATTTCACAGATCAAAAAGATGAACTGAAATTTAGAGGGAACTCCAAAAAAATAAATAAATAAATAAATAAAGTAAATGAAGTTAAAAAATAAAATAATTCTTAAAAAAAAAGAAAATATCATATACAGATATTTCTGTTAATTTTAATGAGTTATCTTTTTTTCTTTTAGGACATTTTCATATAATTATTCATAGATACATCTCTCTCGGATTGCCTACGAAATACATGTTCATTAGAGTCTACATAAAAAGTACATGAGCACATTTTATTTTTCCTTTCAAAACTTTAAAATTCACTTTGATAGTTATTTGCTTTTTGCTTCTGAATGATAGGCTCTTAAACTAACGTCATAATGATGTCACTTTATAGATTTTTTGTGTAATACTCTGTGATTTATAAAGCTTCCACCTATGTTTTCTCTTCTGATGCTCATAATAACCTTGTGAAGCAGGTAAGGCAGTTAGTATCAATTGTATTTCACAGATCAAAAAGATGAACTGAAATTTAGAGGGAACTATTCGAAGCCACACTGCTAGATTCTGGGGTAGTCAGGATTTATTCTCTTCTGATCCTGAGATACTTTATTTTCCCCTAATGATGGCTATAAGTAATTCCCCATTGGACAACTTCATATGGAACCTAGTTCTTTTTGCAATGGAGTTTCCTGTCTAATGCTATTTCTTACATTTTTGTGTTTTTTGTTGTTCTTGGGTTTTGTTGCTATAGCTGTTTTTGTTTTGCAATGGTGCATGAAGAGAAATTAAATTTGGTCTACATGGCAAGAATTTTATTGATTGACTTGGTAGTTAAGGTATAGATATGAAAATTAAGAATAATCCATAGCTCCCATAACATCTAGCACTTAACATTTCTCAACCTGGCTGGACTTCAGGTTTTGTCAATCAGTATTTATTTAAAAAAACAAAAACCAAAAAAAAAGTAACAACTGCAGAAAGTAGCACTTTGAGCTAATGGCATCTGGAGAACTAGGAAGGAAAGAGTCCAGGCAAGAAGCTGTTGAAATGGCGCAGACACTTTGAGGATGGAATGTAGTTATTTCAAACAGCATGTGCAATGAGACAGGATCTGGCAGCCTAAGAAGCAAGTCAGAGATAACTTACACAAGCTATTTATACTTTTAAAAAATGTTCTTTGAGTTTATTTTCACTTAGTATTTAGCAAATCATTTAGGGAATTCAAAATCTAAACCAATTTAGGCCTTCTAAGAAAAATGGAAGCAGGTTAGTGATGTAATTTTTGAAGTTGGTCTCCAAGTATTCTATCCTAAGCAGTTACATTAGGTAGAAGGAAAATCTCTGGGTAGACTAGTAGCAATTTGGTATGAAAACATCAAATCAATGAGTCATTTTAATATTTTGGTATAAGCATAAGGCAAAACTCAACTTTCCCTTTCACCAAATATTTAAAAATTAGGCAGAGTACTTCAACAATAACAGTAATGATATTGCAGCTCAGAGTCATCTAAACTCCCTATTTATTCATTCATTTATTTAGGGCTAAAGGGTGTATGAAATTGCCAGAGAGAGGCAGAGAGGGGGAGGAGGAAAAAACCACCACCATGGACAATGGTCATACCATAATACCTTCCCCATCTCTCCCTCTATCCCTTCTCTTGCACCTCTCCTTTCTTCATATGCACCCAGCTGTGTGTCTCTCAGGCCTTCAGGTCTGAGACAAGAAATCTGCCGTCAGTCATGGGATCCAACTACCTTAACTACCAGTCCATGGAGCCTGCCTAGAAATTCTTTTAAGGGTCCCCTCCATGTGTTCCATAACATCAGATTAATCCAGGAGTACATGTAGAAGAAGGAGCACATTATGGTGAGTTCAGATGGTATGCTTTACTTGTTACTGATCTCTCCAAGCATCTTCCTTATCGCTCAGCTTAATTACCTCTTTTATTAGCTAATGACTTTTGTGGAGCTATTACTTCATAAGCTATATATTACCAACTATTTGAAAAGTTCATTTATGCAGGGGACCAGCAGGTGGCATGGTGGTTAAGGTGCTGGACATTCACACAAAGCTGACCATGCTTTGAGTCCCAGATCTGGTGTCTTGATTACTTGCTATCTCTCTCTCTCTCTCTCGTCAAAATAAAATTAATGAATGAATAAATAAAATTAAGTAAATAATTCTTTTTTAAAAAAGTTCATTTATGTCCTAAATATTCTTAAGTTAAATATGAATGCTTAGTTTCAATAGGAAGTTTCAACTAAACAGCTCAAGTGAAATAAAGTCATGGATGTTTTACAGCTGGTTCAGGGCAGGCTGGCTAGTATGTGGAAAATACGTTATAAAGACAGGTTAAAGTAGTTAGTATTTGGTTCTAGTTGAGGGGTAGTTTAATTACTGTCCTAGGAAAAGGATGGTGGGACTTCATCTCCTCTGCATAAAGTATACACATGCAAAACAAAATGTTATTTAAACTATAGCACCAAAGATTTTGAATGTCATGAATGCGTTTTGACATTGGATTATTTAACACTTCTATAAGTGGCTAAAGAGAAGCTTAGGATGACACTTTCTGGTTGCCATTAATTTTTTTTAAATTTTTCTAAAAGACTTAAGTGTAGATAAAGCACTAAATATACCTATAAATTAAGTTCTCATTCTCTAATTATATATCAACAACCTAACTACACTTGATAGGGTATCCATTAACCTCATGGTAGCTATTTAAGTTTAAACTAATTACAATTTTAAAATTTAGTTCAATTATACTAGAAACTATGCCATATTGCCACATGTAGGTAGTGGGCACTGTATTGGACAAGTAAATATAAAACATTCCCATCATTGCTAAAAGTTCTATTAGACCACATTGACATATACCTACATGTTATAAATGACTGATAAATGCAGTAAGATATTGATGAGCTATATTTTGAACATCCTGATGGGAAAAATATTTTTACAACTAAAAATAATCTTGCAAAAGCTATAGAGAAGGTGTATTTTAATCACTAAAAGAATCTGTTTTCAGGCCATCCTTGTAGCACAGTGGTAAAATGCTATGCGTGGAGATCTGCAACTCACATAAGCCTAATTGTGGTTTGAATCCTGACCCTGGTGGTTCAAAAACACACCAGGTATATGTGCATGTCTCAGATCCTGACAGGATGAAGAGCTGGAGGAAAAAGGATAGTGGCATGACCATGACCCACAGAGGGGTGCTTCGTCTCTCTCTTTTTTCTTCTTCCTCTCTCTCTCACTCTCTCTATCAAGCACATACACTCTCTGGCAAGAAAAAAATAGATACCAATTCCTCAATAAAAGAAAGAGAGTCCCTGAAAATTAAAAAGAAAAAGAAATTTGTTTTAAATTTTTACTAACAACAAATAACCTTGTCCTAAAGCATCAGTTGGGTAGTTTACTGGGGAAATCAGATATTCATGTATTATATTTTTACACTTAGCAGTTTTACCTTAACTTGAAAGCATTCTGCTATACAGAATGGTGCTTAAATGATGTTTAAGGCTAAGAAATATTTCAAATAGTTTTAATCATATATATAATTTACTTTATAAACTTTTGAAGCACTTGTAAATTGCCTTTCAATTATAAACTTTCTGAAACATTTAAATGCTCGACAGTTTAAAAGTTAAACTTTTGTGAATTGAAAAAGTCCTGAATTATACATATATATATACACACACATTTATAAGTAAATGTACACATATAAACTAATACTAAAGTGCCAAAAATAAATAACTGAATAAATCTGTGTATTTCTATGAATAAATTAAATAAGTATATTCACTTATCCCCATTATTATTTCTTCATACAGATAATAAAGTGAGGCAAAACGAGCAGGTAATTTATTTCAGGATATCAATAAATAAGTGATTTCTTTCATGTCACATTTGACCTCTGAGCACACATTTTATACCATCCCACTCAGCTTCTATTTTATCATTTTAAAGATAAACTAGATAACCTCTAAAGTGATCTTTATTTATGAAATTCTTTTATTCCAGGTATAAATAAAACCCTACAGTTTATATAAATTGGTTTATACTAATACATTATTTGTCTAAGCTATTTCCCAGTAAAATAGCTCACATTCAAATGAGGTAGAACTTTATAAATTTAAAAAATTTAAATAACAAAAAAGAAAAATGCAAGGAGTCAGGTGGTTTGTGGAAGAAGATAGAAAAATAATCTATAAGATGTAAGACTCTGATTCGTCCCTTTCACTCTTGGCTACATTATCCCTTTCTACTATACATTGCCCTCCTCACAGTTGTACCTCAACTTCAAAACATGATCTCTCTTTAAAGATTTGCAAGGAAATTCATCATTTCATTAATAATTTAATGAGGAAAGACTGCTAAGTGAAGTTACTAAATGACTACCAGGGACTACTTAGGACCTTCTGGAGGACATAAAGTAACAACACTTACAGAGAAGTCAAATTATTAGAACTTAAGTGTTGGAGGTGTGGAAAATGCCAGTCCAACTGGTAACTAAACTGTCAGAACTAGCGAATTAAAATATACACTATGAGAAGGCTATTACCATAGTTTCTTCTCAAAAGTCCTGTAATTCTTTTATTAATGATTCCAGAAATTAACATGAATCACTCTCTTAGAATTCTACTACAATGTCATACATCACACAATCATGAGGCAGGAAGGGCAAATCAGAAGTCATGCTGAGCAGTTCTCTTTCAGCAGACCACCGAAAGAACATTTGTTTATGGCTATCCCCATGTCTTAATGGCATTTTAATCCAGTCTTAATTAATAGTAACAATTACTTTAGCAATTACTTTTTTTTCAAGTTTGTTTGTTTGTTAGAGGGCCGTTTGAGCACTGGAGAGTGCCCAAGGCAGAGGGAGAGAAATCACCCACCAGGGGAGATGGCCATGTATCCCTTGTCCTCCATTCTCCTCTCAGGATTTTGGGCACACACATGTACATGCCCAGTGTGTTTTTCAAGCTGTTGGTTGTGAGATCCAGCCCCTTAAACACCATACTACCTGCTGGCACCAGCAATTACATTTTTAGCATGGAATTCTATAATTCTGAGCTATAACTACACCCATGGTTTATATAAAATGATACACAGCAATATACTTGTCTAAGTTCTTTTCCAGTAAAATGAGGTAGGTCATGTACTTTCCATATTGGCCATAAAATCCTCTTATTTCCCCATGAGGTTTATCTCCATTTTATATGTGAAGAAACTGAGGCCTAGAGAAAATACAGCATTTGCCCAAGGATACACAGCTAACAAGTGACTACCAGCCAAGATTTAAGTCCCATCACTCTGACCCCAGAATTGGCATTGTCACACACTGCTACACTGCTTCTTTTTATTCTTTCTTTGGTTCATGAACAATAGTGTGACCTACGCAGAGGTCACTGACATGTGGAACCAATTACTAAAAATCAATTTTAAAAATGTGCCTACTTCCCTTAGCTCATTTCTGCATCTTAAAAATTATAGTTGATAAATTGATGTATGAAAAATTAGTTTATTTGACTAAACTTAAGAAGAGGAAAACATGGTGTGTGTGATTTTTGGAGGCTCTGCTATAGTTAATAAAAGTATATTGTGAATGAGGCAAATATAGTGACTGCAGATTTTTCTTTGCATGCCTCACATATAGCCAGACATTACGAATCAAGAAGCTGCTACTGATGTTTTATCAATAGTTATAATTTCACACATTAAAATCTGAAAGTAGTGCATGTAATATCATTCAAATTTCATCTCAACATGTTTAAGGTTTCTAGCTTCATTATACCATATCCTAAATAAAAGAAGCCAGAATATAAAATGTAGAAATGTGGGACCAGCAGTTGGTGTAATGGCTATGTCACTGAACTTCCATGTAGTCAACCGCCGTTCGAGTCTCAGACTCAGTGGCTTAAACTCACGCTGGGCGTATGTGTGTGCATGCCCAAGATCCTAAGGGGAGAATAGAGGAGAAAGGATTGAGACATGGCCATGCCCCCTAGGGGGTGATTTCTCACTTTCTGTCTGTCTGTCTCTCTCTCTTTCTGGCGAGCACACGTGCCCTACAGCAAAAATCTCTCTAAATAAATAAATAATAAAAAAAATGTAGAAATGTAAAACCAACAAAAGTGATTTTTGATGTCTTCTTAGTTCAGTTAGCTCCCCTATCCAACTACATGATCCTAGTCATTCTATTACCAACATGTAAGTTTTTAACTATATATCAGAATAACCAAGGCTTTGGTACTTCAGAATGACGTTTTCTCTTTAAATTTTAGCACACTGAAAAATTTCAAGTGACTCAGAATGGCTGGCATTTGAAATTCCTTTGAACTAAAGCACCTCATTTTTACTTGGATTATTTTACAGTATGAGTATTTCCATCTATGCATAAAGCAGCAAAGACAATATCTGTCTTTCCCAGAAGGCTTCTAGAAACTACAATTTTTAAAAGGAATATTTTGACAAAAATAAGTGGAAAGTAACTTTGACTGATTTTAATTTTAGAGATCATTTCTTTTAAAGAAAGACTATTTAAGTCCTCTTGACTTTTGAGATGTTTTTGAAATCAAATTCTATTTGTATAGGATTGTTCCTCTGAGGAGTTCAAAGCATTTTATGTGAGAGAGTATTCCAATTTCAAAAGCACGAAGCCTCAGGTCTCAATTACATTTCCCCATGCACAAATCTTCCATCACTAACTGTAGCACAGTTATGCAACTCAAATCTTATTTATTTCTTTCTTATCAATAAGAATTTTTGAGGGGTTTGCCCAAATTGGATTGTTATTTGTCAATCAAGCCTCAGAAAAAAAAAAATGTGCCAGAAAACCAAAACTGTATAGTGATATGATATGTTAATATATAAAATTCCAGTGCTAACAGATAATGCCTGATATGTGCCAGGCACTGTTCTATAACTGCACGCTAACACATTTCATCCTCCAGGCAATCCTGTAAAGTAGATACTCTTATCACCCCCATTTTAAAGGTAAGAAAACTGAAGCACAGATTAATTGACTTGTCCAAGGTCCTAAGTGGCGGAACTGGGATTCAAATTCTAGAATCAGTAGAAAGGAAAAGTGACTAGCTAGTAGCTGCAGAAGTTAACTTTGACTCTATACTGCTTCTTGAAAGGAAAAAGTAAGCTGACAAACTACTAGACCAGCGTGTACCAGTGCTTTTTATTACCTAACTAGTGCCAATGGATATATTCTCTACTGTTAAAGTCATCTCCACGGCAACCGAGACTATTTCTTTACTCAAACTGAAGTTTATCCTGTGTCATTTGCTAAGCAATCACTTATTCTATCATTCAGCGAGCACAAATTGAGTGCCTAGTATGTGTCCTGCATTCTGAACTCCCACATACCAGACCAGTCATGTCTCCTACCATTTGCAAGAGAAGCACTCCAGTCCGATAAAACATTTCCGTGTACAATTGCCTGCTCACTACTTCACCATATTGACATATCTCTTGGCAAAGCCACTTCTCTTGGTATTTTCTGACTGCCTGAAATATCCTCACTCAACTCTGCACTAGGAAATCTTGGAAGACCCAGTTCAGATCCCACTTATTTCAAGCAGCCCTCATTGAACCCATCAGTTAGAAGTGCTCTGCTCACCTCAATGCTGATACCTCCTTTCACTTCCTGTCTAACGCTCACTTTGAGAGTAATCTGTGCATGTTCCCCCTCCTAGACTGTCATGTTGCTCGTGGCAGGGGCAATTTTCTTATGCAGGTATATATGGATGTATATGACATAGTGCTCTATATGACATTGTCTATTAAATACTGTTTAAGTAATTCAAACTAGAACCAAAAAATATCTTCAGGCTATAAGTCTCTTGATTTCTCAAAATACAGGTCTAACGTTATTATATTTGCTGTTGTAAAAATATTATGTGAAGAATGGAACAATACTGAAGCCATGGTGTTTGGAATGACTTTACATGAATGTGCTTCATTTAAGGTCGGCTGTTCAGAAGTGTTTTGTTTTTTTTTGTTGTTGTTGTTTTTTGTTTTGTTTTTTTTTGCTATTATAGTATTTTCAAAAAAATATTTAATTTTGATTTTGAAAATTTTGAATAATTTTCAAGAAAAAAGTTGTTTTAATTTGGAAGTTGGGGGTCAGGGAGAAAATAACAGTATGGGATAACCACTTATTTTCTACAGTTAATCAGTAAATTCCAACTGGGAGTATTTTTTGACAGTCAGTTCCTAAATTCCTCTCAGAAGGCTTGCCAAGATAAGCAGCAATGTAAGGGGGGAAAGTCTAAGAGATATACTACCAATTCATCTGTCTCAGTACTCAAAATTCAATCTTTCAAATTAGGCTACAGACCTGAACCACATCAATTAAGTACATCATAGAAATGTTTTTAAAGAATTGAGATTTAATAATATTTTCTTAGCTTTTATCAAAATTGTTTTTTTTAAATAATTCAGTTTTACAAAGAAACTGTCCATTACATTATCCTATATTTTCTACTGAATTTCTAATATTAGAATGTTCTTTAAATTTTGCCTTCACTTTCTACTTTCTGAAACCTAGAACTAGGTAATTTCTCTTGCTTTTCTTTTTTTGATAAGAGAAAGCTCAAGAGGACACCAGCTGACATAGTAGTTAAGACACTGGACTCCCACACAGATAACCACAGTTCAAGTCCCATACATGGAGGCTTGCTTTCTTGGTTTCTCTCTCTCCTTTCTCTAGGGAGCACACATGCCCTATATCAAATTAGAAATAATGACAAATTTAAAAAATTTAAAAAGAAAGCTCAAACAAATTTTTGATATAGAATAGAGCAATTGGGTTAACAGTTTATGCCTGTTGTGTTCGCCTCTTCCTTCTCTTAGTCTTCTTCTCTTAGTCATGACTTTATTCCCCATTTATTAACATTATTAGAAATATTCTTTATTTTGTATAATTTTGGAGTTTTACTTACTTACACATTTTCTTTTAAGTTTGTTGATAAGCAGAAGAAAACTCCCAACCAGGTATCATGCTATGATCTTCCCCTCAGCTTTCCCAGTGAACCAGGATCATAAGCATGCATAGAAATGCCCTGTAAACCTGGGAACCAAACCCCAATCTCCATATGATTCCCAGTCCCAGTATTACATAACATTGTGCTAACCCTATACCACCATAATTGGGCCTGGGCTTTATTCTTAAGAACATGCTATTTGAAGAATAAATATAAAGGTTATAAGGGCTGAACAATAGCACAGTCATAAAGTGAGATACTCAACTAGGCTAACCTACGTAGGATGGTTCTGTGTTCATATTTGGAGACCACCTTGAGTGTACTGAGCGTGTGTGTGCTCCGGAGCTAGCTGGGGCTGATGGTGGATAGCAGCATTGAGACCCTGTTAGGGGTGCTGTCTCTGTCTTCTCACACACTCGTACTCTTGAAAGAAAATAAACTTTAAAAACATAGAGGTTGTTGGGACAAGCAGTTAGCGTAATGGCTATGTCGCTGAACTCCCATGTAGCCAACTGCGGTTTGAGTCCCGGACCCAATGGCTTAAACTCATGCCAGGCGCGTGTGCGTGCGTTCCCAAGATCCCGAGAGTAGAATGGAGGAGAAGGGATTGCAGTGTGGCTATCCCCCCTGGGGGGATGATTTCTCACTTTCTATCTCTCTGTCTCTCTCTCTGCCTTTCTGGCAAGCGCACACACCCTATAGCAAAAACCTCTCAAAAACAAACAAACAAAAGAAGAGGTTGTTGTCACTCTTATTCATTCATTCAACAAATATTTATTACCTATTTTAGATTCTAGAAATACAAGTGACCATAGACAAAAGTTTCTACCCTCATGATACTTATAATTCTAGCTATAGGAAACAGATATCAAACAGGAGAAAAGAAAAATATGTAAAGTATTGGGTAATTATTTTGTTATAAAAAAGTAGGAAAAACTGAGAGGAAGGTTGTAATTTTAAATATGTGGAAATTACATTTCATTAAGACTCAAAGAGGGCCAGCCAGGGGTATAGTGGTTAGGGCACGAGATTCTTTATTTTTTTATTATTATTCACTAGATTCTTTATTATTATTATTATTATATTTATTTATTTTAATTTGGCCAGAGAGGGACAGAGTGGAGAGAAAGGGGAAGTGAGAAAGAAGCTGTCAGGTTCAAGACTCAAACTGCAGTTGGCCATGTGGGAGTCCAGTACCTTTAGCCACCATGCCACCTGCCAGCCCCTGGGCACTAGATTCTATATGGCCAACTGTGTGGTTTGAGTCCTGGACACAGCAGTTTGAAAAACATGTCTGCGGGGGGCCAGCAGGTGCCGTGGTGTTAAGGCACTGAACTCTGATATAGTCAACCATAATTTGAGCCCCTGCCCTGGTGACTTGCTTTCTCACTTTCCATTTCTCTCTCTCTCTTTCTCTCTCTCTCTCTCTCTCTCTCTCTCTCTCTCTCTCGTGAGCATATGTGCCCTATAGCAAATTAAAATAATAATAATAATGATGATAAAATGAAATAAATAATTCTTTAAAAAAACAAAAGCAAGAAAGAAAAACATGCCAACATGCCCGGCGTGTGTGTGTGTGTGTGTGTGTGTATGCTCGAAATCCAAAGAGAATGGAGGAAAAGGGATTGTGATGTGATGATCTCTGGGGGTGGGGTGCTTTCTCATCCCCACCCCTGTCTCTGGTAAGCACACATGCCCTGTGGTAAGTAAGTAAGTAAATAATAAAGACACAAAAGGAGTGAATGATTTAACTATCTGGAAGAAGACCCCAGGCATTAACTCATCCAGTGCAAACACCTCAAGATCTAGGATGAGCAAGAGACTCTTGGAATAGATTGAAAAGAGGTAGAAAAATGGCTGATTGTGTAAGGGCCTGGGAGGTTATTATAAGACTTTGGACTTGACTCATTAAACATTTAAAAAGATGTTGGAAGATCTCTCCATTGGTAGTAATTGGTGATTTTTAAAAGATGTTTTTTGTAAGTAATGTATTTGTCAAGAAATGTTAGCAAAAATTGGTATTTTAGATATATGTAATTATCTAGTTTGGTGGAATCCTTTTTCTCCTTAATTTATTTAGCAAAACTATGTTCAACACCTACTGTGTGCCAAAGTGGTAATATAAAGCAAAAATTCTACATATAAAAATGATTCATAACCTCACAGAAATGCCATTTAAATAGGACAGATGATTGCTAACTATTAAAATATCTTCTAAGCTAGGGGAATTATGGAAGATGTTTAGGTAGGGAAGTGATCATCATTCTGCATATCAGATAGACCATTGTGCAGAAGAGATCTGAATGAAACATGACTCAATGCAGGGAGATGAATTAGAAAGCTGTGAAAATGATGAAAACCTAAACTAAGACACTAACAGAGGGTGGGAAACTGTGTGGAAAGTTACAGCCCATTTTTAGAAGGGAGTATTGACAGGGCTTTATGACTAAATAGGTGTGGGTGGTGTGAGAGGGGGAGGAATTAAGAATAACTGCCAGTTTTCTAACTTGAACAACTACATAGATGGTAGTTACAATGAATGAGTTCAGTTCAGGACAGCTTGAGGCACACTGGTAAACTATGATTAGCTGGGTTAGCTGGTGGTTGGTAATATCATGGAATTCCAGAGGGGGTAATAGATTAAGAAATATCAGGCAATAGCAACATTTTTTAAATGGTGAGCAGAAAAAGAGTTGCTCATACGTGAAATAATAGAAAGAACGATTTTAATGGAAGCCATAGGAGAAGAGAGATTTTATGTTTTATTGTTGACTGTGTCCATTGATAGTGGCAAACTTAACATGATTATTCACTTAGCTTTAAAACTATTGTGTATATGAGGCATTTTAAAGCAAGCATTTCACAAGTTATTAGACTTATAAAGATTATCTGAGATTGTTAGATAAGTGTCTTGAATTCTAAATTTATTATATGTACATGTTATTGTTGATTAGCCATCCTTAAAAAGTCCTCTTAGAATTAGAATAAATTGTAAAGTTATTTATTTAATTCCTTCAAATATAGTCACTTCAAAGTGCTCTTAATACTTTAATTTACAAAAATAAGTTACTATATGCCAATTAATACTGTTTACCAGGGAGTGAAGCAACAGTGCTAGAAATAAATGAAAACAGATGTCACTAAAAGATGAAAGTGTGTGACCAGCAATTAGAAAAACCCCAGACTACAGTGTAAGTTCTGAAAAGCACAATTCATTTATGAAAATGAGGTTAATATACATTTTGTCATCATGAAGAAGATATAAATGACTTCTAAAACTAAGGGTAGCTCAATATTTTTTAATTAATTATTTATTTATTTATTTTAGAGAGAGATGTTTTTTCCTCTCTCCTTTTTTTGGGGGTGGGGGGCAGAGATTTTTGCTATAGGGCTTGTACGCTCACCAGAAAGACAGAGAGACAGAGAGAAATCACTCCCCAGGGGTTATAGCCATGCTGCAATCCCTTCTCCTCCATTCTCCTCTCAGGATCTTGGGCATGCACACATACGCGCCCAGCATGAGTTTAAACCGCTTACTCCAAGACTCAAACTGCAGTCGATTACATAAGAGTCCAGCAACATAGCCATTACACCAAATGCTGGTCCCTAGAGAGAGATTTTGCAATAGAATGTATGTGCTCACAAGAAAGACAGAGACAGAGAGACAGAAAGTGAGAAATCACCCCACAGGGAGGATGGCCATATCACAACCCCTTCTCCTCCATTCTCCTCTTAGGATTTTGGGCACAAACACACACACACACACAAGTGCCCAGTGTGAGTTTTAAGGCACTGGATCCGGGAATCAAACCATCATTAACTATTTGGGAGTCCAGCGATGCCACCATTACACCATCTGCTGGTCCCAGGAGACCAATATTTTGAAGAACATAAAAATCTGTCTAAATAACAACTAGTTGTTTCTGTTTTCAATTATTTCATTCAAATGCTTATCAACATAGAATTGCTTACAAAACTTCCTAAGGCAAGAAGAACTTTTTAAGAGTTAACTTTGTCCATAATAATCAGTCAGGTCCTTGACTTAATCAGGATTTTAACATGAGATATTTTTAAAATGTCTCTATTTATATTATCTGATACTTAAAGTCTTTAAAGGCAAATGCATAAAATAAAAGCATCCATATATGTCATTGTATACTATTTACATACATAAAAATTTAGTGAAAAGGAAAAATTACCTATAAAAGTCCAGATAACTTATAGCCTGAATCTGAAATAGCCTCTTGATAAGACTGACAATAGATATTAATTTTCAGATATGATCAAGAATTGGAATTCAGAGAGAATAATATTCTGTGCTCTTCTTTATTTTTACTGAGTTTCTACCTGTCATTTGTTCTAAAATAACACATGAACGAATGTCTCACACTGAGGTTATTATAAAACCATAAGCTATACTATTACCACACTTAACATTATAACCAAAATTACAACTTTGCAAATTGTAACTAGAGGAAAATTACAGGTTATACCAAGTGTAGCAGATGTATAGAAGAGTGCAGCAGCTGTTAGAAATCCCGAATATTATACTTTATGAAATTATATTTCCAGTTAACATAAATGCTAAAACAGGTTATTCATTCTAAGAAGTAATTCTGGAGAGAAAATTTTCCCTGTGCAGCAGATAAAGTCTAATATTAGAAAACCTTGCTCCTACAAATACATTTAAGTGTTCAAATTTATAAAGTGTATGTTGTCAATTAATTAATCTGAGTATATAAGTTTTAAAATGCCTCGAGTTCATGCTTAAAACTTATTAAGAAACTTTTGATATACAATATTCGTTATGCTTAAAAAATAGTTACTAGATAACTAGCTCAGTTTCATGAGAGAAATAACAGAGGTTTGAAATGAAAATTAGTAAAGGGACTAGAAACATGAAAAATCATGCTAGAAAACTGGTAGCCATGTAAACAGTGAGTCAAAACAAACAAACAAAAAATTCCCAAAAATGTACCTGCAAAATTTAAACAAGCAAGTTGAGGTAACTTCACTACTTCAGAAATTACCACTTCTTGATTTAAAAACAAAATTATTGATTGTTCTAATATACATTAATTGTTCAGGACTACTGCAGATTAATCCGAATACCTATGATCTCAGAATACCTATGTGCTGGAATCTTTTAAAATAGTCAACCCACCACTGTCATAAAGAACACCAGAAGCCTAGAGTTGCTAGTTCCTCGGGAATGTCACTCTGTCCTCTGGGTGTTGGTGAAGTGGAGGAGCAGTGACTCTCCATGCCTATTCATCATCTTTTTAAAGCAGAGTAATGAGTTCAGCAATCATTCAAACAGTGTTTATTACTGTAACAGCAACATGATTCAGCCCACCTATGCCAAAAATGTGAATGCTATGCTAAGGAAAACAAGCGCTAATACTGCTCTTAAACATTCTGAGGATGCAGGCATTCTCTATAAACTTGATATTTTCTTGGTCTACATCTGGTTCTAAGGATTTAAGATAAGATGTTTTAATGTGTAAAATTCCTCAGGTATCTCCTCACAGATAAATAGCCTGAAAATTGTGTGATGTAAAAAAGAAAGACATTGTCATTAGTAACTGGATAAAGATTATGCTGATTCCCCAGTGGATAATGAGAACCACTGCATAAATGTCAAACATTTTAGATGCAAGGTGTCCTACTCCCCATCACAAATTTGACTTGGTAATACCGTAAAAATGACTAGCCAACATGCTGCTTCTGCTCATCTGTGACATTTACTTTCTCACACTCCCTTTTCCTTGGTTTTTAAGGATTCTTCTAAAAATATCAGGTGGAATTTTTTCCTATATGGATTCAAGAGATTAAGCATCTATCTTTTTTTTGGGGGGGGGGAGTGGTTTTTTTTTATATAGGGCACGTGTGCTCGCCAGAAAGACAGAGACAGAGAGACAGAAAGCAAGAAATCTCTGCCTGGGGGGATGGCCACGCTGCAATCCCTTCTCCTCCATTCTCCTCTTGGGATCTGGGGTACACACATGCACCTGTCGAGAGTTTAAGTCACCAGGTCCAGGACTTGAACCGCGATCAACTACATGGGAGTTCAGCAACATAGCCATTATGCCAACTGCTGGTCTCAAGCATCTATAATTTTAAACAATATATAATGGTGATAGTATTAAGATGATGGCATTGATGCAAATGAAGACTCCTGAAACTGTTCAGTAGATTCAGCAATAAAAAGGTTAACCAAAATGGTAATTCTTTTAAAAAAGGCATTCTGAAATATTAATGTAAAAGTAGAATCCACATTTTTTTTAAAAATACACCACATAATGTTAAATTATAAGCACACATCAGTTTAAACTAGCAAATAGTCATTGAACAAATATGAGAAATACCAAAGAAACAAAGATAAGAAGAGATCTAGATTGTGCCTTCGAGAAGCTTATCATTCTTATGGAGAGACAAACATATAATCCACTAATTTTTTTTTTTTTTTTTTTGGTTTTCGCTATAGGGCATGTCCGTTTGCCAGACAGACAGACAGAGACATAGAGACAGAAAGCGAAAAATCACCCCCCAGGGGGAATGGTCACGCCGCAATCCCTTCTCTTCCATTCTCCTTTCGGGATCTTGGGCACGCACATACACGCGCCCGGTGTGAGTTATAAGCCACCGGGTCCAGGATGTGAACTGCGGTCGACTACGTGGGAATCCAGCGACATAGCCATTATGCTAACTGCTGGTTCCCATAATCCACTAATTATAAAATATAAATATTTTGTACATTTTTTTAGATTCAGAAATATTATATAAAAGAAGAAGCAGTTCTTCTTATAAACACAGTAAAACACTTAGAAATATATTGATGGTAAAAATTATTTGGACCATAAAGGCACCCAATGTATGTTTGTTGGATGAATAAAAATAAATAGAAAATAACAGTACAAAATTATACAAGTCTGGCTGAAAACTAGAGACATTAGCCAGAAACAATTCATGAGCATGTTTTGCCAGAGAAAGTAGACAATGAAGAAATGAATCAATCTTGTTAGAAAAGATTTCCTGAGATGTGATGAGCTAGTGCTTATATGAACCTGTAGTGGCTTTATGGAGGGTTAACATTCCCCAAGTTGCCCAAGGGGCCTTTTTGTTACTTGTATTATTACAAATAAAAGCAACTACTTAGTGGATACCAAAACTCATTTGAATATTTAATATTATTTACTGCATACCTATTTTGTATATATCACCAGAAAGGGTATTAGAAAAGGAATCACCCTCAATTCTTGTATTCCTAAAGCTTTTTCTAGTCCCTTTTTCTATATTTATGAAATAGTTTCTGGACATAGGTCAAGGTACAGGTAAAGGAATGTAATGACTCATAAAAAATATGGAAATTAAATTCCAGCTGTATTGTCATTTTCAGACTAATGCATTTTGGCTATCTAATATCCCTAAGCTATATGTTAAAATTTACATATCTATTAACTCACTCAATAATTCTTTAATTCAAGTCAGTGAAATGAAGTCTCTATTTACTAGGTCTTCAAGACATGTAGATGAATAAGATAATGTTCTGGTCTCTTAGAACCTAGAATACAGTAAGGAGAGCAAGACAACCAAAAAGAAAAAAAAACACGATATATTTCTAGAGTTGATTTAATATATATGCTCAGGGTACCATAGGAGATAAAATTGGAATGATTAATTCTCTCCAGTGGGATCAGGACGAGTTTCATAGAGGAGATAGTGTTTGTATGAGTGAAATGGCATGACACATAGGGCAAATATAGTAGTTTGATAACAATGAAACTCATCTTGGGAACCAGCAGTTAGCGTAATGGCTATGTCGCTGGACTCCCACGTAGTCGACTGCGGTTCACGTCCCGGACCCGGTGGCTTAAATCTCATGCCAGGCGCGTGTGCGTGCGTGCCCAAGATCCCGAGAGGAGTATGGAGGAGAAGGGATTGTGGCGTGACCATCCCCCCTGGGGGGTGATTTCTCGCTTTCTGTCTCTTTGTCTCTCTCTGTATGTCTGGTGAGCGCATGCACCCTATAGCGAAAACCTCTCTCTAAAAAAAAAGAAAAAAGAAAAGAAACTGATCTTAAGGTAGACTTTTCGGGACCAGCAGGTGGTGTGATGGTTAAGTCAGCTGAATCCCACATAGCCAATCTCCCAGTTTCAGTCCTGGACCCTGCAGTTTGAAAATCACATTGGACACATGTGCATATATTCCAAAACCCTGAGAGAAGAATGGAGGAGAAGGGATTGCAGCATGGTCATCCCCCTGGGGAGGGTGGTGAATTTCTCACTTTCTCTTTCTGTCTCTCTCTGGCAAGCATTTAAGTCCTATTAAAAAAAATAGACTTTTTATGCAAACAGAAGGAAATTATTAAAGGAGAACAAGAAAGGATTTTAGGTCAGAAATTCCAAAATTTGCTTTAAGTATACATTAAAAAAGAACAATCCAGGCACAGGTGAGAAACAATGAAGACTTAAGCCAAAGTAGGCAGCTCTCTGTTGAAGAATCAAAGTGGAATGGTTTGTAAGAAGTATGATAGACAGAACCGACCATCAATTAGATGTCAATCATTAATTACCAAATAGTAACTGACTCCTGAGTTTCTGGCTTGGGTAAGCAATTAGATGGCAAAGTCATTAGGAAATAAAGTGAGTGTCACGTGCTTTAAGTTGAGTTTTCTATGTTTTCTATGCATGTAGATTCTTAGGCCTGGGACTTAGGAGAAATATTTGGAATCCTCAATGTATGATTTATTGAAAGCATGAAATAGATCAACTAGTCTGAATGAATACCTGTAAGGTGAGAAAAGGTAAAGACCAAGGCCTTGATAATACTTGGTACTATCAGAAGTTGGAAGGGGAAAAGAAATCATGGAAGAGAAGGAAATTAGGAAAGACCAAAAAGTCTGGGGAAAGATTAGAATCAAGGAACTATTAGAGAAAAGGAAGAAATGGCCAGTCAATTTTGTTGCCATAGAGAGAGAAAAAAAAATGAGGATTGAAAAGTGTTTATAAAATTCTGCAACAGAGAAGTCCATGGTGTCTTCTGGTAATGGTTAGAGAATAAATTAAAATACTCCCCCCCCACACACACACACCAGTTCCTATAGGGAAGTGAGGAACAAAAGGCAGTTAAAGAAGAATGGACTGGAAGATTTAACTTTATTTCCTGGAACAAATTTTTGAATTCATGTAGGCTATAAGAAAGGAGGCCAAAAAAAAAAAAAAAAGAAAGTGGAAAACTAAACAGTTAAGCCCCTATTCCAGAGGATTCAGTGCTTGGTAAAAAAGCACAGAAGCAAAGGGAGAAAAGTCAATATTAAACAGAAAGAGAAAGAAAGTCAGGAAATACAGATATAAATTACCTGTAGGTGTGAGGACTAACAGCTGAGGGCTTTCATACCTCAAGTCTCTTTTTTTTTCTTTTTTGTGCAATAAGATCCAGATCCACTGCCAACTTTCTCCCTCTATTTCATATATGTTAAGTGTGCCAAGAACACTAGATATGAAACATCCCACAGATGGTGATACGAAAAAGGCCCAAGGGTTCTATGTCACCCATATAGTTTGTGACCACTGGAAAATTTTTTTTAAACAGATATTTTTTGCTCTAGGGTACATGCAATCCCCAGACAGAGAGACGGAAAGTGAGAAATCACCCTCCACACACCCCTCCTCACACCCCTCCCAGAGTGGATGGCCACATCTCCTTCCATCGTACTGCATTATCCTCTCCACCAGGTCCGAGGCTCAAACCCTGGTCAACTATGTGGGAGTCCAGCAACATAACCATTATGCCCTCTGCTGGTCCCAGATCACTGGAATTTATTCCCTTATGCTCAATAGGAAAATGATTACAGAATCATAGCAAAATGGTGGTCTGCTCAATTAGCCAAAACATGCCAGTGAAACCTTTCTGTGTCCCAAGGAGAGAAATGACCTTAGAAATAAATGTCCTGAGGTTTTCTCCAAAGCTGCATGTCATTTAGCTCTTTTCTTCCTGTTCCTTCTACCTAAGGGTTTATTTGAATGATTTCTCTCCCTTACCTCATGCTGTAATCCTCTGGATCTCACATCTATTATCAAACACATTGATGTGCCTGCCAGATCATTAACAATGATTTAAAAAAAAAAAAAAAAACAGTTGACACCAATTCTTGCAGAGATGCCTACCCTTCACTTTCTCATTCCTTCAAAAGAGAATCATTCATCTTTATAAGTTTTTTCATCAAAGTATTGGTGCTTTGTTCCTTCTGACAGTTTTCAGTCAATGTGACTGAGTTTTATGCATGACAACTAGATAGTTTAGATGAATTGTGATATAATGGAGACTACTTTCTCTGTATACTTCCATGACACCCAACATTCTGTTTTGTAGGCAATTTGACAATTGCAGAGCTTTAATACTAAAATAATCTAAAGAAAAAGTATTTCATTTAAAAATTGAAGAGCATATGTAATCTAGATGGTTTCTGAATTGCTCAAAGCCATTCAAAGAGAAGACAAAAAATACTAGTTTTGAATCCCTTTGACCTGTAGCAAGTCACTTGTTTTTATACAGGTAAAAAAATTTGTGACTTGGAACTTTGTCCACACAGTTTCCAAGAGCTAAACAGATTATAACATAATTAGTGGGCAAAGTTCCCCCCCACTCCAGGTTTTTTGCAACAAGGGTGTGTGTGCTTGAGAGAGAGAGAGAGAGAGAACACCAGAGAGAAGAAAAGCAAGAAATCACTCCCCTGGGGTGATGACCACTCCTCAGTCCCTTCTCCTCCAATCTGCTCTTGGAACTCTGGGCGCACACACACACACACACACACACACACACATACATACACACAAACACCCCTACATGATCCTCAAGCTGTTGGGATGGGACTTGAACCACAGTCAGCCATGTGGGAGTCCAGGGCCCCAACTACCATGTCACCTGCTGGCCCTAGCAAAGTTCATTTTTAAGGAGACCAAAAATCCATTTGGTTTCAGCCTAACCTACACAAGTTTGTTACTTTATTTTATAATTTAATGGAGGGAAGCTAATTTCAAAAATATTAAACTTATGTTTATTTCTTATAGACTTTTAAAAATATCTACCACTGTGACATGGGAATACAAAACATTAACTTGTCAAAAATTAATAAAAAAAAAAAACTTTTTAAGAAGTGGCCAAATGGATTCGCAATGAATTGCCTAAAAGTAAAATGCAATACTAGAAAGATCATGTTTGATGCTATCTGGAAATTTTCCCAGATTCCCCATTGAGCTAATCTCTGTGAGTGCCTATTATGAGAAGTGATAGCTATCTCTCTGGCCCAGAATCAGGCTTTGACTTATTCTTGGTTGATATAACTTATATTCCATTAAGTTTGTGAAATGAATATGAAAGCTATGATAACTTCTGTTTTAAATGGCTTGCACAAATTTTTTTAAAGAACTCATAAGATATGATAAGTATAAATTAAGACATTTTTCTCAGTAAGCTCATGATTCAGCATAACAGAGCAGAAAGACTATAGTTTTTAAAGAGAAGCAAAAATTGAATCTAAATCACAGTGACCACAACCTTGCCACTTTCTAGCTTTCTGACCTCAGATGACTTTCTTACCCTCTTGAAACCTCTATTTTTTCACTGGGGAAGGAAAACCTAAAAAGAAGTATAACTGTAGTTACCTCATCAGGAAGTTATGAAAATCCAGTATTAATAATATAAAGCATCCTACCTAATGCCTGACCACAATTAACTGATGCTCAATAAAAGTTAAATAACTCTCCTGCCACCAACTCACAGTAGCATAGCTCTTTTCAAATGTGGAGATGCTAAATATCAAGTAACAATACATATTAAAGATTAGAAACATAAGGCTGAGTAGTTAACTCGTACGTGTAGTAAATTTTGCAACATACACACAGAAATATTTGATTTCCTTCCTGGATTTGTGACCTTTTCAGTTTCTGAAGTCATTCCAAGGACATATACTAAATAGGGAGGGCCATAAACTCAGATAACAAAACTTCCATGGCCTTGAGGAATTTATGATCTTCCTTGAAAAATCACAGAAGACTGAGATTAGCAGAGAAACTCTGATGATCACCAAAACTTCCTCCTTATAGAGGAAAAACAGAGCCCCAGAAAGCTGTAATAATCTACTACTGTATATCATCTTGCTAGGTAGTGGCAGCTCCATGAAGGATTCCTTAAGGACTCCTAATCCAATAAATTTTCCTTTAACCTATTTCACCAAATCTCACACTGTAAAAAGACTAATTGGCTAAAAATGCACAGAAACTTTCTGAGTAGTTCAAATTTTTTCTTCTTTCCTGTAAAATATAACCACATACCATGCTATACTCATTGAATTTTTGTAATAGTAGCGTGCTATTACATAATAAATTAGAAAAAGAGGTAGAACAAATTTCAAATTGTTTCATGGAACACAATAACTAGGCTTATATATCCAGATGGCTAATCGCAGAATAAGCAGCTTGGCCTCTCTTCTCCACAAAACTACCCCTATTGTCCATTTTATATTAGAATATAGAACTATAAAATAGCTGATGGAGTTTTGAGTCAGAGACTTATGTTATTTTCTTAGCCTATTGTCTTTGTGTGTGTGTGTGTGTGTGTGTGTGTGTGTGCGTGTGTTTCCCTCAGTTTTCCATATGCTTTTTACAATACTCATCTCAGGGTTTGCCACCATAAATCTAACATGCCAAGTTGTAAGTTTCTGCATACAAGTGTAGATGTGAGAAAACAGCTTTTTTACCATCCAATTATTTCTTTTTTTATTTTTATAAAACAAAAATCACAGAAGTTTTTTTTTAAAAAAAAAAAAAAAAACAGATAACTTACAATCATTTGCTGAATATTTCTTCTACCAGAGAAACTGAACAGGGATTTCCAACTCATAAGACATCCTAGCCTAACTTCAGTTAACTCCAAGCCAATAGATTCTGCCACTGTCTCTTCCTCAGAAGCATAAGAGGATTCCTAAAAAGAAGGGGAACATACCTGTCTTTCATCCTTCTGGACAATATGTTTTATTGTCAGCCTTCATTAGTTTATAATCTATAATCTCCACCACCTTTATAAGACTTCAGGAAAAAAATGTAAATAGTTTCAGCAGAAAAAATGGAAGTATTGTACTGGAGATGCTACACATTGGGATGAGTAAAGATAAACACATCAAGCAGTTTGTTTCTATTCTCTTTTACTCTACACACCAATTACGAATAAATAGAAGCAGGATTCAGATCCCTGCAAAATATCTTACCCTGAATCCAAGGCCCACCGTGTAATGGATGTGGCAAAGGAAAAGAAGGGGTTTTAGAAAAAAACTGAGTCAAGAATGAACAATAAGCCCAACAGAAGCACTACTCTCATGGGGCTTAGGTTGAGACTCAAGAACTGATTGACTCAAAAAGTGGATTGATGAGATGGTAGAAAGGTGACACTGGAAATGGAGTCCAAACACAGTACAGAAAGAACTGTTCCTAGAACAGGAAGAAGTCAAACTTTGAAAGTGTGTTCACTTTTCGAAATAGTGAGGGAATAGTGGCTTAAAATACCAGCTTCAGGGTCAGAGTTCAAAACCCTGCTCAGGACCAGCAGTTAGCATAATTTCTATGTCGCTGGACTCCCACGTAGTCAACTGCAGTTCGTGTCCCGGACCCGGTGGCTTAAACTCACGCCGGGTGCGTGTGCGAGTGTGCCCGACATCCCGAGAGGAGAATGGAGGAGAAGAGAGTGCGGCGTGGCCACCCCCCCTGGGGGGGTGATTTCTCGCTTTCTGTCTCTTTGTCTCTCTCTGTCTGTCTGGCGAGCGCATGCGCCCTATAGCAAAACCGCTCAAAAAAAAAAAAAAAAAACTCTGCTTTATCACATATTAGTAAACTACTTACCCTTACTGAGAAAGCTTTCTAAGTGGTAAAATGGATAAAATATTTGTTTCTAACTTATTAGGGTCATTAAAAGGGTTGAGTATATGTAAAATGTTTAGCATAATGTCTGACCCTTACTAAGTGCTCAATAAATGTTAACTTATATCATCATTGGAGCTTTTAGTCAGACTTCTAATGTTGGTATACAGGAATTAAAGGTTCCAAGACAATTTGGGAACTATCTGCCCTTGATATTAATGATTTTAAGGAGAATGGGAAGAAATACGGCATGCACAAGGAAGAAGTAAATTACAAATGGAGACAGAGTACAGAGGGTAGAAAAGGAACATTTCCTTGTTTGTAAACATTGCACTCCTGTATTCAGGGTCCAGAAATGCCGCCTAGATTGACTTTTTGCCTCTGCTTATCCAGAGGTGGAGTTTAAACTGAGGATGATGGAGAAGAAGTGCTCAGACAGTGTGCTTATCTTCTCCTTTCCCAAGGAGTCAGCTCTCTACTATGATGCTTCCGATCCTTTCTGCTGAAACTGTTTTAACATTCTGTGGTGGAGGCTCTAGATGTGTAAAATGCAAATACAGAATGTTTACAGTGAAAGGTATCGACCAGTGAGATGAAAGACCAATAAGTTCCTCTTCTTTTTCAAAATCCCCTATACTCCTAGAAGCAGGTTTGTTAAACTGGAATTAACTATAAGAGAAAAAAAAATAAAAACCAAGAGAGAAGAAATTAGGGGCTAGAAGATGGCATGGTGGTTGGGGCACTGAACTGCCACATGGATGACCATGGTTCAAGTCTCAGACCTGGCAGTTAGCTTTCTCACTTTCACCCTCTCTTTCTCTGCTGATGACTACAGCAAATTAAACAAACAAACAAAACAACAACAACAAAAAAATAGAGACCAGCAGATGGTGTAATGGTTACATTGCTGGACTCCCACATAGTCAACTGTGATTCAAGTCCCTGACCCTGTGGCCTAAAACTCAAACCAGGGAGGTGTGTGTGCATACCCAAAATCCCAATGGGAGAATGGATGAGAAGGAATTGTGTGGCCAATCCCCCTGGGAGGTGATTCTCACCATACCCCCAGGAGGTGACTTCTTGCTTTCTGTCTCTCTATCTCTCTCTGTCTCTCTGGCAAGCCCATATGCCCTCTAGCAAAAATATCTCAAAAAAAATAATTAAATTAAATAAATAATGTTTTAAAAGAAGAGAGAAGTAATTAAAAGATAATGCTATTTGTGAAAGAAGAACATAAAGGACAGGAATTGATATGGAAATGTTTAAATTTATATGTTTGAGAAAAAATGAAAGGGTTAGTGTAATACATTTAAACCTACTTGGCACAAACAGAAAGAGAGAGAAATATGTGTGTTTCTTGTGTGGTCACTTTTTTATTGCAATCCAGTTCTTGTTCCTTTTTCTTCTTTACTTCAGCCTCTAAAATGAACAATAAAAGTTGCTAAAGTTTCAACAAGTTTTCACTGAGAATATCCATGTGTTCATAAAATAAATTCCCATAAACTGAAATCCTAAAGTAATAAGCTTAAAAACTATTCATTTTTTATTAAATACACTTTTGCTTTCCTAGCAAAGATGGCTTTCTCCTTATTAAAAAAAAATAATAAAGAAAGCTTTGATCGGTCTTCCTACTCTAAGTTCAATGTCGTCCTTAAAAAAACAAAACCAGGGAACCAGCAGTTAGCGTAATGGCTATGTCGCTGGACCCCTACGTAGTCGACTGAGGTTCACGTCCCGGACCCAGTGGCTTTAAACTCACGCCGGGTGTGTGTGCGTGCGTGCCCAAGATCCCGAGAGGAGAATGGAGGAGAAGGGATTGCGGCGTGACCATCCCCCCTGGGGGGGTGATTTCTCGCTTTCTGTCTCTATATCTCTCTCTGTCTGTCTGGCGAGCGCACACGCCCTATAGCGAAAAACCTCTCAAAAAAAAAAAAAGCATAAAACAAAGCAAAAAAATATGGTATTAACATTCCTGTATATTAAAGAGAATTTTGGATTATCAGATGAGTCATTTGAAGTAGAGAAGTGATACTGAGTGGGAAGAATAACATACTGTCAAGAAAATTAAGGTATGTGTTCTTTTTTAAGTAATTAACTCTATATTCAGACTAACCTGGTCTAAATAAAAAAAAAATAATTGATTTCTTAAAAATAAACAGCTTTCCTTCATCGCTTTTCTTCTTTACCCTACCTCTATTCACCCCCTGCTATATTCACAGGGAGTAAATAATAAAAATATGAGTAGCATTAACTATCAAAGACAATGCCTACAGAAAATCATTTTTATAAACAAGGAAGAAAATTCTGTCCAATTTCTAACAAATGAAGGAATATCCTCGAATGCATCTAAAAGCCAGTCTATATGGTTTTGAATGACTTTAGTAATTAATGTTCTCCAGGAAATAAAACCAGTATATAATAGACTTCCTGCATGATGATCAACACCAAGAAATCTCATTTTACTTGCACTTCATGTCAACATAAAGACTGATGATTTTCATTCACTGAAGGGTACAAAGGCAATAATATATGCGAATTAGAACTCTACATCCCCCCAATATGCCATAATTTATTAATCAGGAAAAATAAATTATATCTTGAGAACCAATTTATAAATGATTGCAACACTCAAATAATGATCATCAGGGTCAGTCCTGTAGCACGGTGGCTAAGCATGTGGGGAGAAAGATGGATCCCCTGCAAAAGAGGAAAATCCCAGCCCCAGCCCCAGCAGCTTGAAAGAACTCCAGGTATGTGCACACACATGCTCAGGATGCTGATAGGACGGTGAATTGGAGGAAAAATAATTGCAGTATGACCAGGTCCTGAGAGGGGTGCTTTTTTCTCTCTCTTCTCTTTCTCTGTCTTTCTCATGCATATACACACTTGCACCCTCTGGCATAAAAAAAAAAAAAAAAGGAAAAAATCATTCATTTCTTTGAAAATCATACCTTTTACTGTAGAGATGCAGAATATGCTGTAAGGCACTGTATAACTCTCACAATAAAGTTCCAGAATCAAAGGTAATACACACACACACACACACACACACACACAATAAAGGGAGCAAAACAGAGTAGACAATAGAAAATGTCAAAATGACAATAATTGGAAATATTAATTCCCAAGAATGGTATTATAGTAACATGCCTCGCTGTTGTTTCTAGTTTACCTTGTAGTCTAAAGTACTTCCAATTTTTAGAAGACAGTATCATCAATACCATCTTGCTGAAGTTTCACTCATATGACAAGTATATTTGTAAATGCTATTTTTTTATAAAACAGGGCTAAATATTTTCTACACCAAAAATGGATGTGGCCAGTCCATGGCATGTGGTTAAAGGGGCTGGATCCCAGATGGCCAAACATGCAATTCAAGTCCCAGACGTTAAAGCCTGAAAAAACATGATGTGTGAGTGTGTGTGTGTGTGTGTGTGTGTGTGTGTGTGTGTGTAGGCCAAAAATCCTGAGAAGAAGGAGTTGAGGTATGGTCATTCCCCGGAGGTGTTTTCTTATTTTCTGCTTCCCCCACCAAAGTGAGCACATGTGCCATATAGCAAATATTTTTTAAATGTAGGATCATAACTAGAGTTTTTGTATTCTTTTATCTTAAAAACAACAGTCAGAAAATTGATATTTATAACTTGTTGTCTACAAGGGGACTTCACAAAATTCATAAAAAAAGATATTAAAGTATCAGTTTATTTTTATACAAAAATAATGAAATCCATAAATAGTTTTTCCTATATATTTGCTAACTTTATGAAGACCACCTCATATTAAGCAAAACCAGTAACCATCCAGATAGGATAATGCCTGTTTACCAAATAAGATAATATCAATTAGAGAAAAAGACAAAAAAAAAAAAGTAATCAAGGTACAAACAGGAAGCAGAGACTATTTATTTCCACAATGATCACGTGGACATTCCCTCATGAGTTAGTAAGTCTATTACTGCTCAACCAATTCTACTAATAGTAAGAACGCAATAGAATTCCAGTGGCAGTGAAAAAGTGTTAAATCTAAAACCGTATTATCCAATAAGCAATTATTTTTGAACTATATATAAAACATAAATGGAATCTGTAAGTCATACACAATTATAATTATTCTATATTCAAAATATATTCTCGACCCTAGGCATATATATATTTTCTGCTGCTGATATTTACTCACCTAACTCAATAATAATTAATTCTACCAAGGTTAAGATGATAAAATCTCAAGGGGTTAATTCACAGGGTTGCTTTGTATTTAACTTGAACAGAAGGAAAATAAACAAATCTAAAACAACTGTCAAAACAACACACATGAATTTTCAGGAAGGAAAAAAAGTCCCTAAGAAGTTCAAATTACCTGACATAAAAAAACTGCCTAATTGCCTTCCATTTATATGAAAAACCTATGCCACACAGATGCAATGTAGTAGTACTTACAATACACAGTTGAAATTAAAGAGAGGTGTGTGTGTGTGTGTGACATACAGACTGCAAATAACGTACATCTACACACATTTTGTATTAGTGCATGTTATTCTAAGAATTAGTGTTAGTATATACTGTTTCATATTTAGGAATTCCTAAAAGTGTTCAATGTATTCAGAATTAAGAAATGTATTCCACTTAAATTTATTATTTAATGTAATATCTATTTATAAATTAGTAGACTATGATCTCACCAACTGTATATTGTGACTAAACATGCAAAAATTTCACATAATTCAAAAGATATAAAGTTAATATATTTCCTCTCTCCGGTTTCCACTGCCCACATTCCTTGCACTAAGCTATAATGCTCTGGTGCACGTACTGCGGGCAGAATGCACGCAGAACATGCTGCAAAGAATCTGCAATGCAGATAAGAGGAAAGTATTATCTTTAATTTGCATATCACACTACACACGGTAACTGATTTCTCAAATATCAAACAATTTACATATTCTAGGTCTCCTCCCCTCTTTTTCTTGAACATTACATTTACTTTTTTTTTTTTTTTGCCACTGAATTTTATAGAAAGAAAATACTTCTTTGGCTAAGGTGATGCCATTTGAAAATATGAGTCTTAGATTGCTTCAAATGATTTAATAATATTGGAAAAGAAAAAAAGGGCACCTTCGGTTTAGATTGTGGAATAGACAGGGGGTTTAAATAGCAAACTCTGACTCTGAGAATTAAATTTAGCTTGCCATCCTGCAGTGAAACATAAAACCACCTTCCCTCAGCAGCTCGAGTAGGAAGACATTGCTCTGGTGTCTCTCCAGGCTCTTTTGTACGCTGAGGCTGATGTGATTCCCCAGACTCGTGTCCTGCATGGAATTTAAACTACTTTTGTGAGTAACAGCCAAAAGAATTTATTGACTTCCTCTCAGACTGAGAGCAAAAGTGACCACTTGCATCAAATTATACACTTGGATTTTTAGCTTATTAAAAATGGGGTAGGTTGTGATTGATGCTGATTTTTATTCAATGGTCTCATCTATTTTGATATTTTAGTATTCTCATCTATTCTGATATTTTTGTATCTTAAATGTTTATGACAAGCTTTGTTTGGATTAGTTGCATGCCCACAACTATTCTTTATTTGCCTAGGTGACAGCACAAATCACATTATTTGCAGAGGTAGGGGAGTCTTTCCCACAAATCAGCCCTCACTACAACAACAAACATTTATTTATTGAACTCTTGGTGCAGTTACAAAGAAATATAAGACACGGTTTCTGTTTTCAAGAACCTTACAACACAGGGAGATAAAATATTTACAGATCCAAATTAACCAATAAAAATAGACAGTGATAAAAGCAATGCCACAAAGCCACAATCATAGTGGAGATTTTGCCCTAACAGGAATGAGATCTCATCAGTTGGGCAACTTATTATTCTCCTAGTGAGTATGAGAACTCAACCACTGTGTTAGGATCATAGATAAGATACAGGACCTGTTAAGGGGGCAACCACAATGCTCGTAACTATGTGAGCTTGTGAATTTATCTAAAATTTGTAGACTGAAAATTTCAGTCTGGCTCTGTAAAATACAAAAGTTGACCTAGCCTATCTCTAAATTTTCTTCCAATCTAACAGTTTTAAAAGCTTAATAGTTGTCTCCTATCCCTAGCCTTAAATGCCTTCGCAATTTACTCTAGGTCTTATCTGTGACAATCTGAGGGCAAAGGAAGTCAGTGGCCACCAAAAGATGTTCAATTTATCTGTTTTTCTCTTAGGGATTTTAACAGCTCATAGACCGAGAAATGCCATTCACTTTCCTTATGCATCTATATATAAGAGGAATGAAGTTATATGCATTGTGGTCTACTACAAATTTTAGATAAATTTACAAGCTCACATAGTTATGAGCATTGTGGTCCCCCCACCCCACCTAACAGGTTCTGTGCCTCATCTATGACCCTAACATAGTAGCTGAGTTCTCAAAAGATATGCAAAGGGACACATAAACCAAATAGGCCATATTTCTTTTAATCCCTGAGAAGATTTTGACTGTGAACCACTGCCTCCTTCCACCCTGTGCAGATGATCAAGGTAGGAGAACATCAAAGAGCATTTCACACGTACTCATTGCTTTCTCTAAAAGCCCCAAGAGCCAACACCTTTCACTCTGCCCTCTCAGCTCTACTAGACTGGTCCCTCTTGGCCCTAGAACCAAATGGAGCTTCACAGGTAGAAATTCTAATCTAAACTGAACTTTCTTAAGTCTTACAGATCAAAACACCACATTAGTGGGTACATCGGGCCCACGAAAGAAAGCATTATCATAAATCCCTTTACTTCTCCCACTAACAGAACCCTTTACTCCAGCCTGTGGCACTGTTCCAGACTGTTCCATCATGTGACCTAAATGCTAAGGTCCTCTCTGTTAAGAGGTTAGAAGGAAGCATTGAGATCATACTCACAGCTAAGTGACACATCTTGGAAATGGCAACACAAACTATAATCTATATCTCATGGCTCCCAGAATAATTTTCTCTCCACATGTTGCTGTCACCTAGAATTTAAAGCCACTTTTCCATAAAAATTTTGCTATTACATAAAATAAGTTCCTTATCTTTTCCTGATCAGCTTCTTTAAAAACTATACAGTATTTCCTGTACATTTCACTTTTTTTTTTTTAAGGTTTTGTTTTTTGCCATAGGACACATGCACTTCTTGGAAAGAATTAGTGAGAAACAGAGAGGGAAAGTGAGAAATCATACCCCAATGGGGATGGCCATGCTACAATCTCTACGCCTCCATTATCCTCTTGGGATTTGGGGCATACATGCACATTGTACCGGGCATGATTTTCAAGCTGCTGGGTCTGGGGCTTGAACAGCTGTCAGCCATGTGGGAAATAAGTGCCTTCACTACCACGCCACCCTGTCTGCTGATCTTAGTACATTTGACTTTTGAACAATACATTTCAAGTTTTACATATGCACACCCTGTAAGCTACTACAAAGCAAACAAACAAACAAGGTTCGCAAATCCTTTTTCTTTTTTTATAAGTAACTCAAGTTTCTTTTTAAAAACTTTTTTATTTAACTTTATTTCTTTTTTAATTTGGCCAGAGAGGGGCAGAGTGAGTGAGTGTGTGTGTGTGAGAGAGAGAGAAAGAAAGCCGCCAGGTCTGGAACTCAAACCACAGTCAGCCATGTGAGAGTCCAGCACCCTTAACCACCACTCCACCTGCCAGCCTCTGCAACTCTTTTTCATATTTTGCTCTTGCTATTTTTTTAAAAAATGTTCATATTAGTCCTAGGTATACATTTTTATAAATTGTAATAGTTTTGCTTTGACACATCTAAAGTGGCAAACTGGGCCAGTCAGTGGCATGATGGTTAAGGTGACTGGATCCCACGTGGCTGATAGATGTTCATTGTACTTAAATCGTGGGTGCTTAATAGACTATGTGTTTCAGTTGTGAAAAGAAATAACATAAAAGAATAGGTATAGAAATTTTTTCTAGGAGACATACAAAATGCTAGACATACACTATTATTTAAAACATTAGAAACTTTGTTATACTTCATAATGATAATACAATTATTTTGCATAACATTCTGTTTTCTGGGGACCAATAATATCTTTGAATATTAAGATTTGTTCAAGTTTTACACAATAAACTTTAGTACAAGTAGGAAAAGGAAGATTACCACAAACCATGATGCACTGTTTCTTAAATATGTGCACCTATGGATCCCACGTGGCTGATAGATGTTCATTGTACTTAAATCGTGGGTGCTTAATAGACTATGTGTTTCAGTTGTGAAAAGAAATAACATAAAAGAATAGGTATAGAAATTTTTTCTAGGAGACATACAAAATGCTAGACATACACTATTATTTAAAACATTAGAAACTTTGTTATACTTCATAATGATAATACAATTATTTTGCATAACATTCTGTTTTCTGGGGACCAATAATATCTTTGAATATTAAGATTTGTTCAAGTTTTACACAATAAACTTTAGTACAAGTAGGAAAAGGAAGATTACCACAAACCATGATGCACTGTTTCTTAAATATGTGCACCTAAAACTATGTAAATAAAAACTTGCAGAACATGCCCTGAGAAATATGATTCCATTCATCTGATTCCATAAGGAATCTGAATTTTCAAAAAGTATCTCCAGTAATCTTATTAGCTGGAGATCTTCGGGAACATTGTTATAATGCAATTAATGACAAAAGCTAAGACTTTTAGATTATATTACTATTTAACAGGCTACCCATGAGTCCATATCTATATGCATATCTTTTGAAATAGCAGGAAATAGAGCTAGTATTTAAAATATTTACACCATAGCTATCATACAGCAGCATAATTTTTCCCTATACTATAAGTACTTTTTGCATAGTCCTGTTGTACAATTAGATAATATTAAAATATCACAAAATTTTCCCTGTCTTTGTTTATGAAAATATTTTTTCTATAAGCAAAGATATTGCTATTTTAACACACACTGAACTACTGTTAATAAACACATATATATACACACACTGACATAAGGCCAAGTTTCTAGTAGTTAGCTAAATTCTGGCTCAATAACCAATAATTACAAATCATGTAAATACAGCAAAGGGAGGTCAAATGGAAAAAGGTCCACATGCAGGCTTCACTGCTTATTAGTTGTGTGGTATCCTATACTTATTTAAGTTCTCTCTGCCACAAATTTTCTAACCTGACCACAAGTTTAATAAAACCTATCTCCATGGGTTGCTGTAAGCCAGAAAATGAGGATATATATATAAGGGTTCTGTCATATAATGAGCAACGCTCATTATATTTACCAATTATAAATGCTTACTATATTTCAGGAGATAATTGTGACATGATTAGCTCCATAAGTGTCAGTATTGGCATTTCTGTTATTATTAAAATAAGAACTAGCATTAAAAACAGCAAAAATAATAATCACTGCAACTGTTAAGCTGTTGGAAAAATAGATTATGATTAAAGTAGCAAATGCAAATATTTTGTATGATGGATGACTATGACGTGAATAAAACTGCTATGGCAGAATAAAACAAAAGGCAAGGGTGTCATTTACTTTTATAACCTGGATCACCTCAGGAAGGTGCATCCGAGGTGACACCAATAACAAGTGGGAGAGCAAGAATCATGTGGTGGCCTAGGGAGAAAATGGATTTGCTCATGCTCCTAGGTGCAAAAGAGTGGGAACTGACTGAGAGTGATTATCTTTATTCTTTCTTGACAACTTAATTAAGTTCTCTAATTAGTCACAGTCACTAAGCACTACATCATCAACTCTGTCTCCTATTGAATTGGCTTCTTCCCTAGTCTGATCACTAGTTAGAAAACTTAGCTGATCTAAACATTATCTTTTGATTGTAAGGAATCTTTTTTTTACACCTTAATTGACATAGTATAGACAAGTTAGAAATTATATATATTCCAGGTGTACAATGTGATGGTTTGGTATACATATAAATTGGAAAATTATTACCACAATCAAGCTAATTAACATATCCTTCACCTAACATAGTATTTTGTGTGTGTGTGTTGAAAATACAATCTACTTAGCATACTTCAAGCATACATGGTATTATTATCAACTGTGGTCACCATGCTGTACATTGGGTCTCTATCTTACAACTACATGTTTGTACCCCTTGACCAACATTTTTCTCACTCCCCAACCCCTAGTAACCATCATTCCATTCTCTGCTTCTATGTATTTGGCTTTTTTAGATTCTATACATAACTGAGATCATGCAATATTGTTCTTTCTGTCTGGCGTAATTTATTTATCATAATGTCCTCAAGGTTCATCTATGTAGTGTGCAAGTGACAGAATCTACTTTTTTTGTAAGGTTGGATTATTTCAAGATGTGACCTCAGGAAGGTTGTGAGGTTGCTGAACTGAGCCCTATCCTGATGACCATTCTATCACCACTATGACATTGAGCTTCTTCTCTGTTCTTTCTATCACTCTTTATTTCGTTCTTCCAGATATTAGTCCTTCACAACTCCTTAGTCCCTTTGTCATCTCTTCAGAAAAGTAACCGTCAAATGTGAGCAGTTATTCTCTACTCCACAAAACATTTCTTACACAAAAGATTTCAAAGAAAGCAATGTTTACATTTAAAAAATTGCCTTCTAATTACAGGACTATAGACAATCATCAGGATAAGAGAAAGATAAGTAATCACTCATTTCCTTACACCATGATATATCTAATGTCCTGTAATATCCTTCCAGTTCATCTTTTCCAGAAAACCAGTGTTGTTCAACTTTATATTAAATACAATAACATATTTCATGCCTGTTGGGTTTCTGTAATCTTACAAGGTTATTTGATAATCATATTTCTCATCATAGTATCTCATACAACATCCCCAACTACTACATTAGAGCAGTTCACAAAGGTGTTCTGGATTATAAAAATACTACATTTATTTATCTATTGCATCACATTCACTAGAAAAGTTTGTTCTAGGCATTTGTCAGATACCATATTTTTTTTTTCTTTATTGCATTGGTTTCACTAGAAACTTTATAATTCTTTTTTATTTCTTTTTTTAAATCCAACCATAGGCAGGATTTCTGGCTGTAAATTACCACTTTCAAACAACAGGTGTAAATAAGCAGTAAGCAACATTTGAAGCAAATTACAGAACTTTTAAAGAAATATATTTGGCCCTATTTCCAGTATATTCAGAACTGAGTGATTATCTCATAATGTTCTCGGAACTAAATTTCTTCTTGCAAGGTATCATCTTCATCCTCCACCATCCTACAAGGACCTAGTTTTTATTTTTTCTGTGCCCTGGAACACAGGGAACACACTCTACAAGTTTGGACATTAGCTATTGTACAAACATGAAGGATGACCACAATATTTTTGCAAATAGCTCAAGTTATTTCCTTTTTTGCAAAAGTTACCTGCTGAGTATCTGAGGAATCATGACTAGCAATTTTGTCTGCTTCACAGAGTGTCTACAAACCAGAAAATCTTAATTCAAACCTGATCTCTAATAATTCTTAAATGTGTGATCAGTTTCTAAGACTGTGAAATCAAGACAGAAGCTCCAGCCCTGCGTATCTTCTAGAACTGTGCCAAAGACTTTATAAAGCATAAATCACTATATGAATGCAAGGAATTATTTTAATCATAGCTGAAATGTTCATTTATCCTTCTTTAGTCTTCAAATTTTAATGATACCAGCCAAGAGGAAAGAATTTCTCATGAAGGATTTTGATAAATATCATCAACATACACAAATGAGTCCTCTTAGTTTTGAGAATTTAATCATTTGGTCCTAATGATCTTAGTCTCCATTCAATTTAAGAATTCTAGTGACAAAAATCGCATAGCATACACTTTCCAAAATTATTGGAAGAAATATACTTTGCCCTCAAGTTGCTTACATTGTAACTGTTAAAAGATGAATAAAACAGATAATTTTGAGTGATCTAAATGAAATGATACCATGTTAAATAGTGAAAAAAGCTTGAAAAACGGTAGTGACTTTATATCAACAGAACAAGAGCAAAATAATATTTGAAGACAATCAGATTTAAGAAAATGTAGAAAGAAATTTAAAAATTGATAAAAATTGATTAATTGCAAAAAGCACCTGGAAGGATTATTTGAATGTAGGCAGATTGTAAGAGATACCTGATGGCAAGAATGAACTGAGACTTAAGGTAACATGAAATCAAGCCACGGGAAGATTTTTAAGAGTGATATTTGATCAAAGAAAGATCATATATGGTGCCATCTGGAGAATGGCTGAGTACTGACATAGTTTATAATGATTTCCATTTTATTTAATTTGGGATAGTCAGACTGCTCTGTCCTTGAGAAAGTAAATCTGTCTTCTGATGGTCAAGTGATGGTTCCTTTGAATCTCCAAATTTGTCTTCAAGGGTAAAGAGTCAAAATAGAGAAAAATCTAAAAATACATCAGGAACATTTCAGTTTATTTATATAAATCTGTCTCAAAATTAATACGCCCTGATTTTACTCTGTACTGTGTATATTTGCATATAAATGAGCATGTATGTCTTTGTCAGTCATTTTGTAATTAAAATATGCAATTTTTTATAAGAGAGATTTTTCTTATAGGGAGAAGGCGCTCTCTGGAGACACAGAAACACAGAGAGACAAAGTGAGAAACTATCCCCCAGAGCGTATGGCCATGCCCAACCCCTTCTCCTCCATTCTCTCAGGATTTTGGCACGCTCACATCTGCACCTGGTATGAGTTTCAAGCCAACAGGTCTGGTACTCAAGTTGGCCACATAGGAGTCCAATGCCTTAACCAGTGCGCCACCTGCTGGCCCAAAATAAGCAAATATTTTACATTCTATAAGGGACACTGAAAAATAAAAGACAATGTTTTCATTCCCTAAGATTTTATAACTTTGTTGGAGCAGATGATATTATAGTAATAAAAAGTTTGATAAGTCATAAAAGTACACAAACAATTGCCAGGAGACCAAACAGATGACATACTCTCCTATATGGGAATGTGCCCTAAAACTGAATCACTTTCATGAAATTTTAATTTATACTTACATACATAAACGTCAAAGCTTCCAAGTGTGGCAGAAATAAGCCATGCTTACCAAAGATTTCACTTAGATTTTTACATTTCCCATTACTTTCTTTCTTTTTTCTTTTTTTTTTTTTTTAAGAGGTTGTTGCTATAGAGCTTGTGCACTAGCCAGAAAGACAGAGAGAGACAGAAAGTAAGAAATCACCTCCCAGGGGGGATAGCCATGCCACAATTCCTTCTCCTCCATTCTCCTCTTGAGATCTTGGGCACACATGCACACGCGCCTGGCTTGAGTTTAAGCCACCAGGTCTGGGACTCAAACCATGGTCGACTGACTACACGGGAGTCCAGCGACATAGCCATTACACTAACTGCTGGTCCCATTTCCCAGTACTTTTACAGTTAGGCAACACCAGTAAACAAACAGCCAATAAGCTGCCAGTGGACGGGATTTGTGTCATTTCTAGGTTAACGCAGCAAAACGTCCATGTGAGCTTGATCAGTTTCTTTTCCCTTGCCATGGGCCCTAATCTCTCTCTTCTGCTACCATGGTCAATGGGGAGTTTGGCCTTCATTCCAGATGACATAACTAGAAAACTGTGGAGCCTCTGTCCACCTAAGTCCTTAAGTGACTGTGGAATAGTTTCCTTCTCACAATTAGATCTCCCAGTCCAAAGAGGGGGTATACATATGACATAAACAAAAAAAATTTGTAAATTAAGCCACTGACCTTGAATTGTTTTTTCATTTTTTAAATAGTGCATCATAGATGACCCTATCTCAACTAATTCACCAGACTAAAGTCATGTAAATAAAGAAAAAGTTACTGTGAAGTGACCATTCCAAATTACCTCAAAGATTTATGTGAAACTTATTCAGTATATCAGTGAAGTTTTATTTTAATCTAACCAAAACAAAAATAATAAATTCTATTAAATCACTGAAAAAGTAAAACTAAGACATGACTGATTTGGGAAGAAAGAAAGTGAAAGATACTAAGAGATTTGACAGAAGTATTGCCTTGATTCCACTAGAGTACCTGGCATATTGCTCTCTACCAAGACTCAGAAGCCTGAAGTGAATGGAAGCGTTTTACTTTTATCTTCCTTTGGTATTAGCTAATCTACCTTCCTTTGCTTCCCTAAGAAGGAGCTGCATGAGCTATTTTGTTCATGAATATTTCATCTATATCATGATACCAGTGAAATACAGAATAGTCTGGCTCAACAGAAGTTAATTTTTATATGTGTTATTAAAATTCTTTTACTGTTAATTCTCTCTAACCTGGGTTTTTATTTTTCTCTCTCCTGCCTCTCCCCAAACTTCAGTTCTTAGTACTCGTCTCCTCTGTGTCGTTTCTTAGAGTGCAGGCTGCATTTCCTTAGCCCCTTAACTTTGATATTAAAAAGATGTATACAGGGCTTGACACTAGGAAAGCTGTGTTTAAGAGTGTAGCACTATTTCAGTAAACTATCACGGAAATTTTAATAAAAGTGGTTCTGGTTATCTGTCTTCACATCAGGTTAATATAAAAGTAATGATGGAGGAGAAATGATATCTCAGTAGTTGTGTGCGCATTCCAATATGTATCTTTGCTTCTAAGACTTTTGATGCATTTTTTGCTTAACTCTTAAATAGAAAGGACAGCATCGTTTTAAAGAAATTCCCATTAGCAGTAAGCAGATAACAGAGAGATTATTTAAAATAACTGGTAAGGAATAGACCTTTCAGCGGTCAGTGATGTTCAAAATTCATGAAGGGTTTTAAAGAATTTGTGAGGAGTCTTAGGGAGAAAAAAAGTGTAAGTTTATTTATTAAAAAAGAAAAAAAAAAACATGCGGGCAGGCAGGCAGTGTGGTGGTTAAGGTAGACTCCCACATGGTCCACTGCAGTTCGGGTCCCAGACCTGGTGGCTTGCTTTCTCACTTTCCCTCTCTCTCTGTCTCTGACTCTGTCTAGTGAACACATGTACCCTATAGCAAATATAAAAGTAATGATAATAAATGAATATAAATTAAAAATAAATAATTATTTTTTAAAAATATTAAGGGATGAGATGGTAGCCCAGCAGTGGCTCAACGTTTGGCAAGACTGGCCCACATGGAGGGGTTCCATGTTCCTATCTGCACTTCCTAACACTCCAGATTCATGTGTGTCCATGATCTAAGCTGACTAAAGCTGGAGTAGTGTGCAGTGTGAGGATCCTGTCATGGGTGTCTGTCTTCTTTTTCTCTGTCTCTCTGTCTTTCTTGTTTATGAAAAAAAAAAGGGGGGGTGGGGGAGGAAGAGGAATA
>NW_006159730.1:3576506-3587145 GCF_000334495.1 Tupaia belangeri chinensis | reverse complement strand
TTATCTTGTTTAAAAACAAAAAAGGGGGGGGTGGGGGAGGAAGAGGAATAGGGAAAAAGAAATAGAGTGAAAGAAAAAAAGAAACTTTAAAAAAAGGATATATTGTCCCACACATTTTTCTACCTACTTGTTCAAAACCAGAGTCAAATCCTTAAAATCAATATTGGAGAACTGATAGAGAAAGGAATAACGCATTCGAAAATTCACTAATGGCATACAGTATCTCAATGAAACACAATGTTTGGATGGGCGGGTGTTATTTGTATCCTCATGTTATAAATGAGAAAGTTAAAGTCCAAAGAGTGTAAGTAACTTGTTTAAACTCACTGAAGTGGTAAACCTTGCTCAATGTTATTCAAAGCCCAAGTTCTTTATTGTAACTTAAAACACCTCAGCTCCCATGAGAAAAGTAACTAACCAAAAATGCCTTCCATTTTATACAGACTTGCAGTGCTATTGCTCAAAGCAATAATCTACACAGGTTTGAAGTTAGCGAGGCTACAATAAATATCAATGATAGAACGACTTTGTTTTAGCATTATCTCTTAAGTATATAAATGATTTACTTTTAAAAATAAATATATTCATTTTACTTTGGCATTTTCCCAGACATTCTTTTTGTTTGCAAAAGTGTGTGTATGTGCACACACATGCTCATGAGAAGACATAGGGCATTGAGTCACGCAAACTGATGACACCAACTATTTTAAACATGGCAGGGAAGAAATTTATAAGAACTCAGAACAAACTGTCTCTTACCAACTCAGCATCATCCCTCTCCTTTACACACTTCTCCATGCATTGTCTGGAACTTAAGACTCAGAATTTATCACCAGCAGGGTTCTACACTTGATTCTACTAATGAGGTGAACTTGCAAGAATTTTGGAAGGCAGAGAAGTAAAAACTGGGATTTTTCTTCAAGAATGGCCAACTGGCAGGTATCAGACCTGAAGTCTGTGTGGGCTTTCAGACATTCTGAAAAAATGCCAGTTTCATTACCCAAGTAGCACTTTCTAGTCTGCTGAGAATTAATGGATATTTTCTCTGATCATTGTCTCTTTGGCTTTCTAATGCTATATATGTACCTAATTTCTGTATGTTAATTACTTCTGGCTTAAAATATTAAGAGTAGTTTCTATTTTCCTAACCAAACTCTGACCAAATGCAGTATGTCCGATAAGAGCTCATTATTGAACTATGGAGAAGACTTATTTTAACAGTCTTACACGGAAGGCAATTATAAAGTGTGAACATGAGAGACAGCCTTATACCAGTGCATAATAAAAAATGTTTCATAACTCTGATATAGAACTACATGCCCAATTTTAAAAAGATGTATTATTTCCCATCTGTTACATTAAATAATTTGGGGCAACAAGAATAGCCTGAGGCAGGACAAATATGAGACCTCAACTAGATAAAGCAGTATGTCATAAATATTTATGGTTTGGAAAAGTTACGGGTCTCAGTCAGAGAGCTATAGCCAATAAAGGAAAGGATACAGGGACCAGCAGATGGCATAGCGGTTACATCGTAGGACTCTCCCGCTGCTGACTGTGGCTCAAGTCCTGGACCTGGTGGCTTGAAAATCAAGTCAGGCACATGTGTGTGTGCCCAAGATACTGGGAAGAGAATGGAAGAGAAGGAATGGCGGCATGGCCATCCCCCTAGAGGGGTGGTTTCTCACTTTTCCTCTCACTGTATCTGCTTCTCTCTCTCTCTCTGATGAGTGCATGGACCCTAAGAAAAAAACCTTTTTGTAAAAAAAAAAAGGGAGAAAAGAAAATGATGTGAGTATTCTAAGTTCCAGTAGAGACATAGGAGCAAGAGATGACTCTAGCTGGCAGAGGCAGATAAGTAACAGAGAATCTGTCATGTTTAGGTGTAGGGGAGGTTATCATTGTTAGGGAGATATCAAGTGGCACCAACAAAAGGATTATCACTACTGAACATCTGCCTTAATTTTAGATAATAATATGACATGGCTTTATTCACTGAATAGTGCTATTCCAAGAATAAATATTCATGCACCAGATATGTACAATATCATACATACAATTGGCAGGAGCCATGTGAAGGTGATATGTAATCTCCATAAAATCTCATATAGTGGACCAGCAGATGGTGTAGTAGTTATGTTGCTGGACTCCCACATGGCCTACCATGGTTCGAGTCTAAGTCCTGGTGGCTTCAAACTCTCACCGGGCACATGTGCTTCCATGCCCAAGATCCCAGAAGAAGAACAGAAGAGAAAGTATTGTGGTGTGGCCATCCTGGGGAGTAATTTCTCACTTTTTGTTTCTTTGTCTCTCCTGTGAGTGCATGTGCCCTATAGCAAAAATATCTCAAAAAATTTTTATAAATCTCATATAGTTTGTGTCACTGAAACTTTTTATAGTAAGGTTGCTTGGGCTAGATCTCCAAAGTGTCAACTTCTACAAAGTCTTTAAAAGAAATAAAATTCTAGAAGAATCATACTAGCAATACTCTAATACCCTAGGATCCTATAAAAAGTAATCAACTTGATAACATATTTATGTACGCATTAATATTCTACATACATGTATATCAACATAACAACCTACCAAAAATAACAGGCAGTTGGATGGAACTCTAGTCACTTCCCTCTATGCATGCACACATTGGCAAAATCAAATACAATATGCGTGATACTTCAACCTTTTGTTTAATAGTTTACATTTCTTTCTAGACCTTGAGTCATCTTCCCAAACTTGTTAACCTATTAACTTGCTTTTTTTCATGGGTATAACTACTTCTGTTTTATATTATATCATTTTGATATCTGAATTGTTAAGATTACAAATTGTAATAACTTAACTCTTGACTTACTGGATCTGCCTTGTATCCAGAATTATACCACATACTAGCATTTTTATATATTTAGTTTCATTTTCTACAACGATCCATTCCTTTAAACTCCATAAAAAAAATGTAGATGGGAACCAGCAGTTAGCGTAATGGCTATGTCGCTGGACTCCCACGTAGTCAACCGCAGTTCGTGTCCCGGACCCGGTGGCTTAAAACTCACACCGGGCACGTGTGCGTGCGTGCCCAAGATCCCGAGAGGAGAATGGAGGAGAAGGGATTGCGGCATGACCATCCCCCCTGGGGGGTGCGCTTTCTGTCTCTATGTCTCTGTCTGTCTGGCGAGCGCACGCGCCCTACAGTGAAAATCTCTCCAAAAAAAAAAAAAATGTAGAACATATTTATTGTTAGTACTAGTGTAATTGAAATTGACAAACTCTACAAAATTTTTACAAATTTATGAAATTCAGAATAAATTGTTTCTCAAAAGAATTGAAAAATGTTTGTTCACATTTAATTTCATATCACTTATAGGCCCTCAATTATTAGTCAGCATTTGTGTATAATTAAATGTGCAAACTTTATTGATAGTAATTCTCCATTAGCATTCTCAATTAGAGCAAATTAATTTTGACTTGTTCTCTTTAGTTAGCATGTGCATTTTAATTTTTGTCCATGTTCATAAGGTTATTCACGGAAGGCAAAAGAAATATATTTCTTAGGGATTTGTTTCACTAAGTTGCATGGAAATCAGGAATTCTGTTAGGAGGAATTGTATCAGATGTTTATTAGAACCTAGGTGTATAATATTCTTTAATTGGGTATGGAAGATGATAGTAAACCTAATCTCACATTTATTTCATATACATAAGATGAGATACCTTTCTTTAAGTCAGAGCAAAGGATGAATTCTCTGGGAAATTCATACATACATAATCACAGGTAACTTTCAGTTAAATCTGAAGATAAAAAAATTATTATGTGAGAAGGGAAGAACTGTCAATGAGGAAAAGGAGTGTGACTGTATAAACAGATTCTACTTGGAAATATAAATGAACCATATGTTTTCCACAGCCTCTATATGCCACCAACACCTATGGTCCTACATAACAAGACATGTGGCATAAGCTGACATGCGACAGCCACTAACCAGAGCAATGTCCATGAGCCCCTGGCACAAGGTAGAAAATTCACTACGGTCACCTCAAAATGTAATAATTTTTCCTAGAAGGAAAAGGTATTAGATATGGTTTCCAATCCCAGGCTAACCGCATACCAGTTCTGTATCCTTTATTTGAGTCTCTGTTTTATTGTCTGAAAATCAAGGTTATTCATTCTTATCTTCCTAGAGTTGTGATGAACTAAGAAGATATGAAAACACAGGGCTTTATAATCAATAAACCTATACATGGGAATTGGCTATTTAGTCAGTCCTTTATATAAGGTATAGATTCTTCCAATCCTGTTGCAGAGGAAGAAAATAAATATTTGAAGGTGTTATGGCCGAAACTTTCCAGATACTTATCAAATCGGTCTTATCTTCCTGGATTCACAGAAAGGCTACATTTTTCCAGGCTCCCTTACAGTTTGAAATGATCATATGAGTAACGTGAAGAAAGTGATAGGGGATACCTCCAGTCTTGACACACAGAAATCCTCCATACCAGGTCCTTCACGCCCTTTTTGCATGCATGTGCTAAATTCAGAGAAAGTCAAAATTCTCGAAGAAAGCTGAGCTATAAGAGGAAGAAGGCATATCTTTGAACAGTCACTTACTGACCAGAGATGCTAGTTTTGGGTTTCATAATCCCTTAGTTAATATGTTTGAAGTAGCACCACAGCTTTCTTTTTCCTGGGCTAAATAACAAACACCCTCTTCAAAATAAATGCTCTCCCTTAATTTAATAGGGTGAAATTTCTGTTCCTACAGGTGATTGTGTGCCACCAGATGGCATGTGCTTCTGAATGAGATGCTTTGAGTATATTTGTGTGATCTGTTTATTTTTTCCATAAAATCATTATGCATTCATGAACTATGAATGTAAACCATATAAGACACAAGCGTGACAATCATGTCCCCAAGCTATATTGAGCAGTGTACCACAGAAGTGAAAAATCCTTGAAGTATGTATATTTTTGAGCATTTTGTTAGTTTGTTTTGTGTGTGTATGTGTACACACTGGAATCATTTTATGACAAAATGCTGTAGGGGTTTTTTATTTATTTATTTATTTTTAGTTTTTAGATTTTTGCAATAGAGCATTTGTGCTTGCTAGAGACAGACAGAGAAAGAGAGAGAGAGAAAGTGAGTAATCAAATCACTCCCTCCAGGGAGGATGGTCACACAACAATGCCTTCTGCTCCACTGTCCTCTTTGGACTTCGCTCACCCACACACACAGGCCTTACTGTGCTTTTCAAGCTGCTGAGTCTGGGACGGGAACCACAAAATCAGCCATGTGGTACCCAGCACTCTAACCACCATACCACCTGCTGGCCTTGCAGTAATCATTTTGATTGAATATTGCTCATTTAATATGTAGTGAGAAATAGATTATATACTAAGGAAAAAGTTACTACCTTCTCCCCAAAAAACTTATTTTCTCATATGAACTTGATTCCTTATCTAAAGATTCGAAGATAATCCCTTGGTCACCATAATAGCATTTCCATAATTCATTTCAGGACCAATGATTAGTCAATAAAATGTGATAAGTCTTAGGTAAGAAACATGTACATAAAGATGTTTTTTACTTAAAAGGTAAGTAAATAAAGATAATAACTTACACCAATGTTTTTCAAACTTACCGTACAAAAATAATCTCCTGGCCTTTTTCCTACTAAGCACCAGGATGGAGGCTAAGAGTTAATATTCTTAATAAGTTCATAGTGACTCAAAATGAGAAATGGGAAAACATAGATTCAGACTAAGCTCAATTCTCCTATTCATTCATTTGTTCATTCACTAATTATTTTACTCATTAAAGTCAGGCACACTTGTATGTTGGACATAACAGAAAAAATAAGACACACTCCAAGTCTTACAAATAAATGCAATAAATTGTGATAAATACTTAGCTAAAACTATGTACAGGATGCAGTGGAAACACAAAGGAAACAATTCATGATTCTACCTGAGAGGTTGGGTGAAGGTCAGTTCTGTCTTCATGGAGAAAACTGAACTTAAAAACTAATACTCATAAGTAGGTATTCACTAAGTCAAGAGATGAAGGAAAGAACATGCTAGTAAGAGGAATAATGCTGGCGTTACCGTGCAGAATATACTGGATGAGTATAAATTCAAATCAAGATATTTTTAGAAACTATTTGGAGAAATGATGAGGAACAAACTAAATGAGGACAGTAAATAAAGGGTTAGAGAAGAGAGGAATATATAATATTAAAAAAGAAAAATTGATTGGAACTGGTAACTGATGATGTGGGGTGGAGGAAGGAAAGGAAGTAACGTAGTCCATAGAAACAATGGGGAGAGAGAGTGTGTACTATTTCCAGGTAAAGGAAATATTAAAAGAGGATAAATTTGGGGGAAAGATAGGAATTCAGTCTTGCACATGTTAAGTTTAGAAACATACAAGTGGATCTATTAAGCTGTTGAATATGTAAATCTGGAACCCTGGAGAAAGTTCTGTTTAAAGATAGATTAGGAAATCAACAACAGAGGAATAGTTAAATGAGATTTTAGAAGAGATTAAAACCATACAAAGAATTTTATAGCATGGGAAATAGACCAAAAATAGAACTTTAGAGGGTCCTTATATCTCAGAAATGATTGGAGAAAAAAGAGGCAAACGGAAAAGAAGAGAGTTTTAAGACAATGAATTAGCCTACAACCCAAATATGTCAGAAAAAGATGAAACAGCATCCGTCACATTTAGCCATTGAGAGGTCAATGATTAAGAAATGATATGGGTTTAGGAGGAAGTGGGAGAAGCTGCCAACAGTGAAAGCAGGCCAAAGTCTGGGAACTGATCAGTAAAGAAAGAAGAGAACTATTAACAGGTATTTAAAGTATATCCTTTAAAAAAGTTTAGAGAATCTCAGAATTTAAAATATTTTGGAAAATCAGCTGGTACATTTTCTCTTACTTCAATGAAAAAGTCCCTTCCTAAGTGTTCCATATAGGTAATTGTCCAATCCCTTTGCTTCACTATGGGAATAAGATTATTGATTCAAAAGATGGTTTATTATACTTAATTATCTATAAGGTACAAATAGAAAAATACATGTATTAAGATAGCAAGTACTTGTACATTTAATATAACTATGTAAAAAGTTACCAGAGGATGCATGCATTCACCAGAGAGAAACAGAAAGACAGAGGAGAGAAACAGAGAGGGAGAAAGCATAATCTCTTCTCTATTTCTCCATCCTGTTGAGATCTGGGGTCTACCTACACACATATATAGCATATCTTTAAAGCCACCAGTGCCAAATTCAAATAGCAGTCAACTACATGAGATCTGGCTCATGTTTTAAATATATACATTAGTTGTTTGTTGTGAACTGTACAAGGAGTCTTCAAAGGTTCATAGAAAACAAGTATTATGAAGAAACTATGCATGAATTTCAAGTGTTTTGCACCAAAATAAACTCACATTTCAATTTTATTTTTCCATAAACTTTTGAAGTCCCCTCATATCTATTATAAATAGAATCATTCAGTATATACTTTGTTGTGTCTAGGCTCTTTCACTCAATATTTTGTTTGTGAGATTCATTCATATTGTTGGTATGTAGTTGATATTCACTCATTCTCAAAACATTATAATATTCTACTATATGAATATTCCAATTATTTTATCTATTATTTCATCAATGGGCATTTCCTTTTGATTATTACAAAAAGGGCTACTATGAACATTCTAGCATGTCTATTTGTTTATTTTTTGCTAGAGGGCATGTGTGCTCACCAGAGAGAGAGAAAAGAGAGAGAGGAGAAAGCACTCCTCATGAGAAATGGTCTTGCTGCAATCCTTTCTCCATCTCTTCCTCCTTTGATATTCTGGGCATGCATGCACACACACCTAGCATGTTTCTCCAGCTGCCAGGTCCAGAACTTCAACCACACAATTAGCCATACAGAATCTGGCTGCCTTAACCACCAGGCTGGAGAGCCGGCCAATTCTAGTATTTTTTTTGGAGAGATTTTCACTGTAGGGCGCGTGCGCTCGCCAGACAGACAGAGAGAGACAGAGAGACAGAAAGCGAGAAAGCGCCCCCCAGGGGGGATGGTCACGCCACAATCCCTTCTCCTCCATTCTCCTCTCAGGATCTTGGGCACGCACGCACACGCGCCCGGAGTGAGTTTTAAGCCACCGGGTCCGGGACACGAACCGCAGTTGACTACGTGGGAATCCAGCGACATAGCCATTACGCTAACTGCTGGTTCCCAATTCTAGTATGTTTTTCAGTAAACATATACACACATTTCTCCTGCATGTATACCTGGAGGTAAACTTGCTGGGTCATAGAATATGCTTTTTCCTGCCACAATTTTCCAGAGAGATTATTCCAATGTATATACTCACTAGCAGATCATAAGAATTCCAGTTACTCTACATTCTTGCCCAGCACATAATATTTTTACCTTTTGCATTTTAGCCATTCTAGTATGTGGTGTTACCATATTTTAATTTAATTTGCATCACAATAGAAACTAATGAAGTTGTATGTCTAACATATATTGATATCCTCTTATATAAAGTGTCTGTTCAAGACTTTTACTCATTTTTCTGTTAGACTATTTGTCTTTACCTTTTTTTATATGTAAGAGTTCATTATGTTATCTGGATATAATCTGATCATTTGTCATATAAATGTATTAAGAATGTCTTCTCCTACTCTGTGACTTCTTTTTTATTCTCTAAATTGTGTGTTTTAATGAACAAATTTCCTAGTTTTAATATAAATCAATCTATACTTTTTTTTATTTTATGGTTATTGAGTTTTGTGTCCTGATAAAGAAATCCTTGTCTATGCTAAGAGTTCAAAGACTTTCTACTCTGTCTTCCTCTATTTCCAATTATTCTAATTATCTTGTCTACTAGATTCCATTTTTTCTCATAACTTATCTTCTCCAAATTAATCAAAGATTCATTTTTTTCTATTAATATACTTGCTATGAATGTACACATTTCTTCTACTATTCTTTCTACTATTCTTCTAGTGTTTACTTGTGGAATAAACATGGATCCTTAATTCGACATAATACTATTTTGACTTTACTATCTTTTCAATATTGCTAGACCACAGAAGTTTTTGACTTTATTTATCCCTTCCTACATTTTTAATTACTCCTACTTATTTCTTTGCCATTACCTTAATTGATGTCACATATTGTTCTGTATGTATTTTCAATTTCATAACCTATTCCTCTTATGGTTTAATATAGTTAATGGTCATTTATATCTAACACTCCTGTATTCAATTGCTCCAACATTTCCATGGCTCTACTTAGGGTCATTCTTCCTCTTATAAAAACTATCATGAGGATGTCTTGTAGGACAAGCCTCATATTGATAAACTTCCTCAGTTTCCATTTTGTTTTTGTGTTTAGCAGTGGTTTACTTTGGGGGAAATCAGGAAATGTCTTATTTTTGTATTTTTGAGGATTATTTTTATTAGTTACACAATTATAGGTCAGCAGTTATTTTCTCTCAACATTTTATATTACATTTATCTTTTTACTTTGTTTGGAAATGTAATTCTCAATTTCATTTTCTCTTCAAAGATAATAAGTCCTTTTACTTTGACTGCTTTAACGTTTCTTTGACTTTGGTTTTTAGCAGTTTTACCATGATGTGTCCATGAGCATTTTTATTGTATTTGTCTTGCTTCCATTTTGCTAAGCTTCTTGAATCTAGGCATGATTTTCTTTCTTATAAATAAAATTAAATAAATTCTGTAAAAAATTAGCATAACCCAAATGTCTCTTACACATTACCTGATTTTTCTTTTTTTTTTTTTTTTTTTGTTCGCTTTTTTCCTTTCTGTGCTTTATTTGGGAGTTTTCCAGTTCACTAACTTTTTATTTTTTAATTTTTTTTTTTGGTCATATGGTATGTGTACTTCCCAGGAAAAGAAAGAGAAAAAATGGGAAATAAATACTCCCTCTCCCACAGGGATGGCAACAAAGCAACCCCTTCTCCTCCATTTTCCTCCTGGGATTTTGAGCATGCACACATGCACATCATGCCACTTACCAAGCATGATTTTCAAGCTGCTGGGTCTGGGACTCAAACTATGGGCAGCTATGTAGGAATCCAGTACCTGAACCACCACACTACCTGCTCACCCTTCATTTCACTAACTTTGTGTTCTATTGTGTCCAACCTATTGTACTTCATCAAATTCTTAATTTCTTTTTAGTTTTTTGCCATAGGACATAGGGACTTGTTGGAGCAAGGCAGAAGGAAAGTAAGAAATCACCTCCCATGGGAGATGGCCATGTCACAATCTCTGGCCCCCAGTATGATTTTCAAGTCACCTGGTTCTGGACTAGAATCAGGGTAGGCCATGGGAGAATCGAGTACCTTAATATTTATACCACTGGTTGGTTCCTCTAATCCTTAATTTCAGATAGACTTTTGTTGTTGTCATTCTGGGATATACATTTGTTTATTTTTTACATATCCCAATTCTTTAATAAAATTTTCTATTTTTTCCTTCTTTTTTTTTATAGAGATATAGGTACATATGCTTGCCAGAGACTCAGAGAGAGACAAAAGAAAGAAAGAAAGAAAGAAAGAAAGAAAGAAAGAAAGAAAGAAAGAAAGAAAGAAAGAAAGAAAGA
>NW_006159730.1:3564388-3576025 GCF_000334495.1 Tupaia belangeri chinensis | reverse complement strand
CCCCAATGTTTCTTTACCCTTTCCCGGTTTTTTTTTTTTTTTTTTTTTTTTTTTTTTGTTCGCTTTTTTCCTTTCTGTGCTTTATTTGGGAGTTTTCCAGTTCACTAACTTTTTATTTTTTAATTTTTTTTTTTGGTCATATGGTATGTGTACTTCCCAGGAAAAGAAAGAGAAAAAATGGGAAATAAATACTCCCTCTCCCACAGGGATGGCAACAAAGCAACCCCTTCTCCTCCATTTTCCTCCTGGGATTTTGAGCATGCACACATGCACATCATGCCACTTACCAAGCATGATTTTCAAGCTGCTGGGTCTGGGACTCAAACTATGGGCAGCTATGTAGGAATCCAGTACCTGAACCACCACACTACCTGCTCACCCTTCATTTCACTAACTTTGTGTTCTATTGTGTCCAACCTATTGTACTTCATCAAATTCTTAATTTCTTTTTAGTTTTTTGCCATAGGACATAGGGACTTGTTGGAGCAAGGCAGAAGGAAAGTAAGAAATCACCTCCCATGGGAGATGGCCATGTCACAATCTCTGGCCCCCAGTATGATTTTCAAGTCACCTGGTTCTGGACTAGAATCAGGGTAGGCCATGGGAGAATCGAGTACCTTAATATTTATACCACTGGTTGGTTCCTCTAATCCTTAATTTCAGATAGACTTTTGTTGTTGTCATTCTGGGATATACATTTGTTTATTTTTTACATATCCCAATTCTTTAATAAAATTTTCTATTTTTTCCTTCTTTTTTTTTATAGAGATATAGGTACATATGCTTGCCAGAGACTCAGAGAGAGACAAAAGAAAGAAAGAAAGAAAGAAAGAAAGAAAGAAAGAAAGAAAGAAAGAAAGAAAGAAAGAAAGAAAGAAAGAAAGAGATCAACCCCCAGGGGGATGGCCACACCACAATCCTCCATTCTCTCCTCAGTATCTTGGAAATGCGTGCACATGTACCTGGCTTGAGTTTTAAGCCATCAGGTTCAGGACTTGAACCATGATTGGCCATGGGGGAGTCCAGTGCATTAACCACTACTCTACCTGCTTGTCGCTATTTATTCATTTCTTTATTTCTTTTTCTTTCTTTCTTTCTTCCTTTTTTCTTTTTTTGAGAGAGATTTTTGCTATAAGGTTCATGTACTTGTCAGAGAGACAGAAAGTGAGAAATCACCCTTTCAGGGGGCATGACCATGCTGCAATCCCTTCTCTTCCAGTCTCCTCTCAGGATTTTGGGCATATACACGCAGGGCCCAGCATGAGTTTTAAGCCCTCAAGTCTGTGACTTGAACCACCATCACTTTCATGGGAGTCCAGCATTGTAACCATTTCGCCACTTGCTGGTCCCTTTATTCATCTCTTAAGTTCACCTTTATTTTCTATTTCCTTGACAATATTAAGTAATCATAGATTTTTAAAGTTCTTTCCAGTTATCTGTAATATCCAGTTAAAGTTCTATCCAGTTATCTGAATCACCTAATTCTCAACTTCAAATGTATATATTTTCCTTTTGGCTATTTGTCATAGAGTTTCACCTACTTACTTGTTTAGCTGCTCTCTTTCTTACATGATAGAAATTCCACACAGAAGAACCATACAGATTCTCCAAATGATGTTAACTTCCACCAAAGCAGGTTTCCCTTTTTCAGTAGTTAGCACATAGGAGACTAGTTGTCTCAAGCTAGTCAAGGTATCAGCTGAGTTGGAAGTAGGTTGCAGTTTTAGGAAAATTTAGTCCATCCTTTCTTTCTTTCTTTCTTTCTTTGTTTATTTATTTATTTATTTATTTATTTATTTATTTGAAGAGGTTTTTGCTGTAGGGCATGTGCGCTCACCAGAAAGATAGAGAGACAGAAAGGGAGAAATCACCACCTGTGGGGATGGCCACATCCACAATCTCTTCTTCTCAATTCTCCTCTCAGGATCTTGGGCACACACGCAAATGCACCCAGCGTGAGTTTAAGCCACCAGGTCCAGGACTTGAACAGCGATCGACTACATAGGAGTCCAGCAACATGGCCATCATGCCAACTGCTGGTCCCATCCATTATTTATCTCTATTTTGAAGCAATGATACTCTCTTGATTTTTACTGAAAACCTGGTAAATCTTTATCTTCTCCACTCTGAAAGTTAAAGAGGTACTATTTCAGAAGTTTTTGGTTTCTTTATCTTTGATTTCAAATAGCTACAAAATTGGCAAATGTCTTCATGAAGAGTTCAGCCCTGGATTTGAGTTTGATATCTCCCTGCTGCCAACTCCTTTTGTTTCCTGACAAAGGTCTGTGGAAGCCTTCACTTTGCATTTTAGAAGCTTTTTAGCCTTATACCCCAATTTCCTGTACAGCCTCAGAAAAAAGCAACCATTCCATGGAGTAAGTCTACTGGGTGTTTTAGATCCTTCATGTCTCCAATTTGTCATCCCAGTCTTGAACAAACACTAAAAGTTTGGCTGGCTTTCCTTACCCCCAGAAGATACCTTCTTCTTAGGCTAAATTCAGTCCTCAAACCACATTCAGAATCAGCACATGCCCTCAGGGAAAGAAAGAAATGAAAATCAGCAATATGTCTTACAGTAGTTTTCCTTCCTGAAATTTTAACTCATTTACTACTCATTGCTTTTCCAAAGCTCTAGGAACTATATAGCTAGTTGATTTGGGTTGTTCTAGGTATTGCAACGGATAAATTGTCTTACCTAGACCCACTTGAAGATGAAAAAGCAATTACATTTTAATTGTTCTAGTTTTTTTTTATTTTATATTGAAACAAAATTGATTCTTCTGCATTTTCCATCTATTGTTCAATTTTGAAATTTTAAACAACATAAAAACATTTTACCCTTATCTACATTTCTTTTCTTTATCTGATTTAATTATTTCCCTTAAATCTTTATTCCTCCAGTCTAAATAGCAACAATTTTAAATTTATTTTTTATATTATAATCCTTTCTGATCTTGATCACTATCTTGAATTTCAGTGCATCAGTATTCATTTTTATATGCAAATACAAAAAAAGAACCTAGGGCCACGAGTTGATTGAGCAGGTCAGAATCCTGGATCAGGCAGTCTGAAGAACATGCCAGGTGCATGTGTGTGCATGTCCAAAATCCCAGTGGATGATGGGAGAAAAGAAATTGTGTCATGACCATCTGCCTTGAGGGGTGATTTGTCACTTTCTCTCTCACTCTCTCTCTCACTTTCTCTCTCCCTCTCTCTCTCTGTCTCTCTGGCAGGTACACACACGCTAGAGTAAAAACTAAAAGAGAAAAAAAAGAAAAAAATGTCCTGAATGCTGGACTTAAGCTCAGTAAAGGGAAAAAAAGAGAGAAACATAAAAAATTATCAATAATATAAGTACAAAAGAAATTATCTGATGAGTCACTTTTAAAATCTATGAACAAAAGACAGATTAATAACTATACAAAATAGAGATAAGAAGAATAAAGAATGGAATGAAAACTTTCAAAATGAATAAATCCCATGAAAACTGTTCAACATAATCAAAAAGACATTTTATTCTTTTTGAAGACTTTTTTTTTCAGATTACTTCAATTCATTCTCATAATCCAATCATTCTATAAATAACTTGGAGAATCTGTGACTTTTGACAAATATAAAAAATGTAACTAATAGCAAAGATTTTCATAGTTGAGACACAGATATTTATATTGCATAACTACACTCAGATCTACTGAATTTTCAGTACTGAATGACTGCTTTTATCATAAAAATTTAGCTAGGGATAAAATATAAACATTTAAGAATATACACATCTGTTATTTTAAAAGAAGTATGTATAGGTTATCTCTAATGAGGTAAAGATATGTATATAAAAATCACTAAAGTATTTATTTTATTAAAGTTTTTAGAGAAGGAAGGCTGATAGATAGATGATAGATAGATCACATTTAAGAAACAAGCTATTAAAATGGTATTTAACAAGTAGATTTAATTCTAAAACTACATGGCTCTCTACTTCTCTATTAAATATTAAACATATATCTGTGTCATTAATCCACTCTTTTTAACCACATAGGGATGTATTTGATACAGAAGATGGTTATTTTGAGCTTCTATTAGCGTATTGGTTTTCCAGAACTATTGTGTTGGAGCAGTTTATATACATTTGCAGTTATCATGGTTTAAAGGAAAGGGATACAAATTTGGTTGGTTTATGTGGTTTTGTGTGTGTGTGTGTGTGTGTGTGTGTGCACATGTGTGTTTGCGTCTAAGAATTTCTCTGCAAATAAATATTTAAAATGTTCTTAACTGAACAAGTTTAAATATATGTGTGTGTGTGTGTGTATATATATATATATATAGAGAGAGAGAGAGAGAGAGAGAGTCAGTAATTTAAAAAAAAAATCAAAGCCCATTTTACCTGTAAGTAAGGAAAGTAATGGTCTAAATTTAAAACTGTATTAACAGAAACAAGTATTTTATCCCACAATTAGAGACAAAATTGGGGAAGTGCTACTCTGAGAAAGGTGCCAGTTTTCTTTAAACTCGTGGTAGAGGATAAATGAGAGTTGATTTGGGCCTGGGAATGAATAGATTGGACACTAGCCACCATTAAGATGGGAAAGAAACAAGAAAGGAGAAATTGGAGATACTCAAAACACATTTCTCTAACTTCACAAGCTGTACACTGCAGTTCTGCCAATGCTTTATATTTCTTCAGAATAAGATACACATGAAGCCCTCCAGTTCGGGACATTAGAAGAGCCCAACCTGCTGCTAGGAGAAAAAGGAAGTATTATACACATTCTGAAGTGTGAGCTAAGGCAGGTTGAGCTAGTGACCAGTATGTCTTTTGCCTGGCACATCAGAATTGCTCATTACTATTAATTGTATTGAGTAGGAATTGAATGGCATATTCCCTAAAAGCATGCTTCCTGAGTTAGGAGGCCTGGGCAAATGGGGCTAAAAATTAGCTCGCACATTCAAAGCCACCTATTTTTAAAATGCATGATAAGCAACACAGGAAGCTTTTACAACTAGCCAGCAAAATCTGAGCTTTCAATCAACACTTTCTTTCACCGAAGGTGTGGAGCATGGAACGGGTCCAGAGCACAGATGGTGCTTTACATCTGTACTTGCAATTTCCTTTTTCTATATTTTTATATAAACCTCTATCGCCTTCCTTTATTTTTTTTTAAGAATGATAGCATTTACCAGTAAATTGTAGCACTACTTATTGCCTCTGGAAATATTGCTCACCTCCATTTCATATTTTTAGCAGCAATTTAACTGTCTTTAAGTATATGTAGAAAGATAGGGACCCTCATAAGCTTCCCTTTAACATATCCTGAATAAGTTCAGATTATTCAATACCTTCAGAGAACTAAAACTTTTCTGTCATTTAAAATAACTACCTTTCCTATCCTTATATCTATTTTCCTAGTTTTAATATTAATTTTTCATGGAATCAAGGCCAAATGAATTTTTGAGATCACATTATTGCAATCCCTTCCTTTACACATGAGTAATGAGGGACTAGTAAGTCTGGTGACAGGCTCAAGATCACTTTGTTGGTGACTGCAGAAAGAAAAGTTCACCTATGTCACAATCCATAATTACAGGGATATCTCGAGAAAGACCAGCAAATAGGCATAACTCTAAGAATCTAGTTTCAGGACTTCAGGATGCACAGCCCTTCTTGTTGGTAAGTCAGATTAATTTAAGGGCAGAGAAAAGTCTAACTTTCAAAATCCAAGGGTTTTTCTAAAAATACTGAGCACAAACATTATGTTTTATAATGATATTACATTTAAAAATGCAAAGATAAATGAGGCATTAAAATAATATTGGGCCCGGCCATAGAGGCACAGGCAGTTAGGATGCCACTATGCCAACTGCAAGGCCCCATGTTTGAATCCTACCTCAACCTGCACGTTATGGGCACATGATTATGGTTGGCCACAGGGCACATAGAGGGAATCACAGCATGGTGAGATCCTGTAGCAGATACCTCTGTGTCTCTTTCAACAAACAAATAGACTTTGAAAGGAAAAAATAATAACAGTAAATGTGATGAAATTTCAGGTAACCAAATGCAGTACAGGGAACCAGGTTAGTACATTTTGGTATAGTGATGTAGCAACATAAACTAGGACAATATTTTTAAAGGAATGTTTAGATTACCTTTAGAAAAATACTCTATTGAAGTAAGGAAAATCGGTTAGCATATCCTCTGAAGATCATACTGATTCCTCGGGCCCAGACTTTTCTTCTGAGCTCTAGAATTGAACACACTACCTCCTCAACATTTCCATTAGGCTATGCCAAAATCTCTCATCTTTCATGTCTAACACCAAGCTCAGTCAATACAGCCGCAAACTCTTTGCTCTTACAGTATATCCTGTTTCAGAAAATGCCCCCCAACATTAGTACACGTGTGTATCCAGACGCCTAAATATTACCCTCAAGACCTTTTTCTTGATCACTCCCATTCCTAATCCTTGCACCAAATTGTCCCTCTATACCAATGCCCCCGAAACGTATCAAATTCCACCTTCATAACCACCACCCTCATCCATACTGCTATCTTGCTTCAATCATGGGTTTTCCAGTATCCTCCTAACAGCTTTGCACATATCCATTCTTGTGCTTAATTCTACTTCCTCTGCAAATTGTTCTTTTGAAAATGAAAATTATCATGTTATACTTCTGTTTAAAAGTTTTCATTGACTTGCAGTTGCTTTCTGATAAAAACTAAACCTTTTAAATTTCCCTAAAAATTCATAAGATGGCCTCCAAGGAACCAGTGGCCTTAATTGCCTTTTGAGTCCATCTTAAGCTGGCCCCTTGCCATTCTCTCCATTCTGCTTGAGCCCAGCAGCGTCTAGTCCAGTATTGCCCAATAGTCTCTACTCCAGCAGTTCTGGACTTCCAGTCCCCTGCCTGTCTCGCATTTGCACAGTGTTATCTCAGCCTGAAGCATGCTTCCTCCCACCTTTGGCTCTATTCATTCATCTTAACTCCCATGGAACTTTCTTAAGGAAATCTTTCACATTGCACCTCCCTGCCCGACTAATTTCCTGTACTTTTCTTTCATCACCAACATTAAAATTTATAATCATATTTTGGAATTATTTGGTTAATATGTATCCTCTTAATATAAAATCTATTTCTATTTATTCATTCATCCCACCAGCATCTGGAAAAGTAGTTGTCATGTAAAACATATTCAATGATTTTTTTCTTTTTTTAATTAATTTTTTCAAAGTTGTTATTTACTTATTTCTTCTATGACAGTGTATGAGGAAGAAAGAGAAAAGTAGGGCCAGCAAGGTCTTTGTGCCATAATTTACTCCAGCCTCAGCCAGTCCAAATCACAAGCATATGCATGTGCCAACCATTTACAAGGAGCACTCAGGATAGGAACCCAGGACCTTTCCATTTGTATCCAACATCACAGAGCTTGTGTTACTCTGCCCCACTGCTGTTGGCACCAGTGGTCACTTATTGAGTGGATGAATACATTCATTAAGAAGAGAAAAAAGAAGGAATTAATAAAAGGAAGAAGAGAGAGAGAGAGACATCGGGAGTGTTTTATAAGATAAAAGTCATCAAGAGCTTAGGAAGTCCTGCTTAATGCAAAAGTATCTGTTAGCTTGGGTAACTGTGAATTGTTAGGATATACAGTGGATCACAGATCAAGGTCACAGTCAGATCAAGTCAATCCGAGTTATCCAAATTTCAGTCAGTTTAAGAGCTTTTCTTAAGGGTGATAAGGGTGTTTCAAAAGTTCCCAAATAAAAGAACACCATTTCTAGATTGTGTGGCTTGAGCTCAGAAAACATTCTCAAATGGGCATGATGAGTAACTTTTTCCCCAGTGAAAATCTAAGTCCTGGAAAAGACTTATGTATACTTCTAAGACTCTACCACTACAGTGCCAACTAACTGGCCAGTGCACAATCTCAAGAAGCCTAAAGTACAATTGCTCCAAAGTCTGCGTGCATGAGTATTTGATCTGTAAGAAAGTAAGGAGGAAATGACCAGCAAGGGAATTGATGGAGAAAGGAACCAATGAAATGTTACTCCTCTTAAATTATTTAGGGAAATGAAGTCAAGGCTATTGCTGCTTATAATTTTTTTCTGATGTCTTCTTAATATCACAGTCCTCAAAATTCAGAGCAAGGCTAGCAGGCCACATATAACTATGACAGTCCAAAAGCACACAGAAAGAGAAAATGCCAATGCAATACAGTAAAGCACTACATTTGATGATGTGACTTAGAATACTGGTATAATTTGACCCCCGTTAAAATTTTCTAAAATTTGAACACAATTTCCAATCCACTTCAACTAGAACCTGCACCATGAATTTAAAGCCACCAATAATTCACATATCGGAGAGGACACGGCATGATCCATATTTATGAGTCTTAGAGACAAGATTTGCATTCCCCATTTGGTTTCCCTAATGCTCTGCTGGCCATATTTTTTGTGCGGGGATATAGGCGAGGTTGATTTATAAGCACCTGCTATGCATAAGAAACTCTGCTTTATAGAATAAAGAGAAGAGTCTGAGGAATTTAGGAAACTGCCATAAACACAGATTTCAGTGTCCATGGCTATGCTTGCTGCCAACTCTGTCACAGGTACGGAAAGAACACAGGAATAGGGCAGGGCCTTGACTTAAGATCTGGGAGACATGCAGTCTAGCTAAAACTTTTATATCCAGTTTTAAGAAGCCCTGAGGAAGCTAATAAATCTACAAGTACCTCCTGAGGACCAGAAAAGACAACAGAAACAGTGAAGTAGTTGTTCTAAAGCATTTGTGATATAATTGGAAAGATAAGATATAAATCATCATAAGATAGTCACTAACACACAGTAGTATCTAAGACATGTCAGAAGAATAAAAGTAAAATAAAAGTTGCTATAGCTCAGAGGAGGATGATTGTAGAATCTCCCCACTCTTACTGGGAATTCTTCATATGGTAGGTAGGATTTCACCTGATCCCTAACAGTATCTGCAGAGGCAGGGAAGAGGGTCAGGAAGAAACTGGAATGACCGACAACCTCAAAAGTTTACATTTCTTTATAAAGTATCCCCTTCTCTCTAGAAAGAAAATCATCCATTCTACATAAACTAGCACATTGTTTTGCTGATTAGAGACATTCTGCTAGATGGGGTGTCAACATTGTATTTTTTCCATTTATCTTATAAAATTTACATAGGGATGTAAAGAATCAGCAAGTTAATTTTTACCTTTCAGAGATTTTGTTGTTTATAATATAAAACAAAACTACTGAAGTATGGAACAAAATTATGGCAGTTGGGAATACATCTGGAGAAACTAATGTTAATGAAAATACTGAACTACACAGATAATTCCCATTCAGAGTGATTAAGTCCCAACATCAAAATAAATATGCTGATACACTTTTGTCCCTTAAGAGAAGAAAGTTATCCTTATTATTGAGCATTCCTATGCTTAAGCCTGCTCATTGTTATTTATTCAGTAGTTATCATTTTCCTCATCTTATATATGTGCATAGAAAGGTGAAATAACCTACCTAAAGCTAAACAGTAAACCACTTTCTTATACTAGTCCTAGAATTCTTAGCCTCTTACATTTACTTGGATATTTGACATTTGAACTGCGAAATTTTCCATTAATAAGCCAACAATTCTAAAAATGTCCAAATGTTTCTCTCTCTTCTATTCTGAAAGACAGAGCATATAAATTTTTGAGCACTTCAATTCGATTACATCTCAAATATAGATTAATGTGGCAACAGTAATAATTACTGGAGAAATGACTTTTGGCAGAGCATTTTGAAAACGCTTAATTCTCCAAGCTCATTTCAGCTATATATTAAATAGTGATATGAGAGTGACAAGCAATGGACTATGTATAAAAAGAACAGAAAACATAATAGAGCCTTTCAGTTAATCAATAATGATAATACAATCATCTATTTTGCTTATTGAGAATTTACTATTCTAGCAAAACACACATATTAACTCATGCTAACAAAGCCTAATGTGGGAATTATTATATCCATTTAACAAACACCAATATTGTGACACAGAGAGGTTAATTAACTTGCCCAAAGTTACCCATCTAGGAAATGATGGCCATCAACTCTTTCTTTCTATTCCCTTTTTGTGTGTTTGTTTTTGTTTTTGCTATAGGGAGCTTGCGTTCAACAGAAAAACAGAGAGAGACAGAGAGAAGAAAGTGAGAAATCGCCCCCCAGGGGGGGATGGCCACGCCGCAATCCCTTCTCCTCCATTCTCTCCTTGGGATCTTGGGCACGCACGTGCATGCACCCGGCCTGAGTTTAAGCCATCAACTCTTTCTTTCTATTCCCTTTTTGTTTGTTTGTTTTTGTTTTTGCTATAGGGAGCTTGTGTTCAACAGAAAGACAGAGAGAGACAGAGAGAAGAAAGTGAGAAATCACCCCCCGGGGGGGATGGCCACGCCGCAATCCCTTCTCCATTCTCTCCTTGGGATCTTGGGCACGCACGTGCATGCACCCGGCCTGAGTTTAAGCCACCAGGACCGGGACTCGAACTGCAGTAGACTGTATGGGAGTTCAATGACATAGCCGTTATGCTCACTGCTGGTCCCTCCCATTGCTATTCTCATAACTATATGTATACCTGTCACTTCTCTGCATCTATTGCTCTTGCATTCTGAGTAGTGCTAGGCCCTGGCCCAGCTGTGCTCTCTTATCCTCTTCATGGGATGGTCTTCCTATTTTCCTCTGAGTTCCTAGTCTTCCTTCAAGGCTCAGCTGAAGAGTCTCCTCTCTGATGCCTTTCTTGACCCCAGCCTAGCAGAGCTGATCAAGCCAGTGCATAACCCTGTTAAGGGCTATGCTTACTCACTGTTTAGATTTATACACATACATCTCTCTTTGAGATATGTTTTCCTTGAAAACAGGCACCATGCTTCATCTTTGAATTACTAGTACATAGCACAGTTTCTGAAACTTAGCTGATATTGAATAAATAGGAATACCTACACTACTTCGGTTGATAGTTTAATGCAAAATGATTACAGAGAATATAGAGTATGTTAATCCTTTTTCCTGTATGTCATTGAGATTGCAGTCAGCATTCCCAGGGAACAAAAGGTTATCTTTCAATGCCATGGAAAAAATTTTTAAAAAATTACTGAGACAATTTTCATGCTGCATTTTAGTTAACAATTAGATCAGCTACTCCTTCACTTGCTGTTCATTTTCCCTGCTACATTGATTAATTATCAAAGATATTCGTTGGTTTGAACAACTGCTTGATCCCTATTAGCCCATCTGTGCTTTCTTCTCAATAGTGCACTGAAGTCATAAGTGCTGGATTTATTGCCTCAGTGATTTCCAGGACACAAATCGTGATTTCACTCCAGCACTGAGCAGAAGAGAGAGCTAATGGGTGACGCAGAAAACGCTTAATCAATATCACTCGTGGCATAAGCTTAAGACCCTAAGCCCCCAAGTAGATTTTGAACAGGGCTACACCCAAGGCCCCAGTCTCTAGAAATACATTTACTCACTTCAAAGTTGAGAATCACTTTTCTCTTCTACTAAATTCTCTATTACTCCACAGGCCTCTTAGGGAAGCACTGAGTCTATGAATAATTCTTCTGACCTATAGGAGAAGAAACCACAGCAG
>NW_006159730.1:3512221-3564024 GCF_000334495.1 Tupaia belangeri chinensis | reverse complement strand
AGAAAGGAATATATTATTTCCAAGAAGGGCCCTTCCTCCCAAAGATACATGCCTTTTTAAAAGATAAAATAAAGTACTTACTCAGCATCAGCATAGAGGAAAAAATTCCAGAATCTGAGTGTTGAAAGAGATTTTAAAGATTAGTTATCAACCTTGCTACTGGTGGAGGCACACTCTAAGTTGACAGTCCAGGGAATGGACCAAAATATTATGAATAAGTGATTGACTACATTTCAGTGACAAGTAACTATCTGTCTCCTATATTAACTACACCAATGAAATCAAATGCTCATGAGGAGGCAGATATTTCTGCTGTAGTCATGCATTCCAACAGAGGCCACCTGCATGTTCTGACAAGAAAGCAGGTGTTCACCTAAGGGTCAGGAGGAGCATGGTGATTAGGGACCACTAAGCATCCTGGTGAAAGACTTCTAGATAATTAAACTTCTTGACCTTCGGATGCCTTTAAATACCAACAGGTCTATCTAATTTGTTAGAAAAAGATTCCTTTTTGTGCTTTCGAAACACATTACAGATGTCCTCCAGTGAAAAGGACAGGCCTAAGATGCTGACTCAGCGCAGTGACAAAAATGTCAGCCATGTAACTACCTTTTCATCAAATGCACTGTGAGGACTAAGAAGTAAATACAGTGCTTAGAAAACAGGTGTGGTAATTTTTCCATGTGCTTTCATAAGGCTACCACCTAAGAAACGTGGCCTATAGTTATTTTTCATGCCACATTGCCATCCCTAAAACAGAATGAACTGACTCCATTGTGTTGCTTCTCATTGTCTACATCGAAACATTTCAACACAATTTTAACAAATTTCACCCACAGAAACAAATCTGAAAGTTTAGCTACATTTTAATCATAAGTGTAATGTCCTTATTTTTTAGAGTTTGTGTGTTCTTAGTATATACTTTTCAATTCTCCTTCAGAGGAAGCTAAGAATTATCATACTAGATTGTGACAGAAGTACAACATTAGAACCTGGAGCACTTATTAAGCAGCTACGTGACTTTCTACCTATCTTTTCACTTACAGGTATCTTGATTTCATGTCTGTTAATAAAAAACTAAGAAAACATTAGGAAAAACAAATAAGTGATTCAAAATACCTCAGTCCTTTCAGTAGTCATTTGGAATGGTTTATATTTACATACTTTAAGTTTGATTTACTTACAAACACTGCAAATACTTTATTATTATGTAAATAATTGAAGCTAATAAAATATAGAGAAAAGAAATATTCTCTCTCCTTACCTATATTCATAACTAGTCTCAAGTTTATTATTTTTTAATCTTGCATTCATATATTCTAAATGATAGAAGCTCAGAGACAGAAGACAATCTACTCTCATATGCAATATATTTCTTCTTGAGATCTTCATACATTTGACTCAATTTGGTGCCTGAGTGAAATCCACAAAAGTTTATGGATGAGAAAGGATAATAGGAAGAAAACACAAGATGCTCCTGTTAGGAAAAAGTCACTAACCATCACTAGCTGTACCTTCTAATATTTCTCATAGAATATCTAAAAAACATTAATTTATTTTAAAGCTAAATCTGAGAATAGTCAGATATTAAAAGATGTATGAATTTAAACATTGTTTATAATTAAAGGTTTACTGAAGTGAAAACATCTTCCACCATGAGAAAATTTTAAAGCACTGTCTATGGCCATACCACCCCAAATGGGCCTGATCTCATGTCATTTCAAAAGCCAAGTAGGATCAGGTTTGGTTAATATTTGGATGGGAGAAAATAAAAATCATTCTGACTCTTTATATTAGATCAAATTGCCTAAGCTATACATTAAATTTCCATAATCATATACTTTTTCCAAATCATGATCAATTCTTTCTTTACAATTTTGATACTTTCATAACATATACTTGGATATATTCATACTTTCATATTGTATACTTTAAAAAACCAAGTAAATTGAAAATGAAATGATTAACTGTTGATTTTAACCCATAAAGGAATAAAGTTAAACTTTTCCACAGAGAAGCTTGTACCACAGAGAATCTACCTAGAAATATATGTTTTTAAAGTAATGATTATCTTTTTTTTCATTGCTGACTTGTATCATTCAGGTTATTAATTAACAGAATAAATTATAGGCTCTAACAAGCAGATAACCAATTTAAAAATTTTACATAAAACTCCATTATATTATTTTACATTCGTGCTTTATAATATATCACTCAATGTCGACCATATTAACAGGAGCTAAAACATATTCTCTGAGCAGGCGTCTTGATAATAAAAATTCTCAGGCTTTAGTTTTACTGTCCAAATGTGGCCTAAATCATTTTTTTTAAATTGCATTTGATATCTACTTTGAACTCTGTATTGAACTAAAGTAATTATATTATTAATGAAACAAGATGGGCCATTAAGAAATAATACCTTTGTCTTTATGTCATTTATTTATTAATTAATTTTCATCAAAGCCACAGTTGAAAGAATATTATCTGCTAAATTTATGTGACTGATCCCATCACACTGATCAAAGATACTACCATTTAGATTGTTCATTATTTCTAAGCTTCCAAAAATATAACACATCCTATGAAGTAAAGCAATAGGAATTGAACTCTAGAAAACAACAAATTGTAAATGTTAGGTGTAACTGTGAAACAGAAAAGGAGAGGCTAAAACTAAGTGAAATAATAGGGAAAATACTGAGATGAGCTAGATATTCTCCACTCCCAGCATTACTTCCAATCAGCCCAATGGTAGTCACTCTTACATAATCTATATTGTGCTACTATAAATTAGAAGTTTACCTTTCAATGTCAACAAGAAGCATTTTACTAAATAATATCAAAAGCTGTATTGTCAGGGCTAACTTTTTAATGTTCATACGTACATCATGTAAAAAATCCAAAATAATAAATTAGATTAACTGCATATATTAGCTCTTCCCTTATTGTGGTGTCTTCATTACAAACATAAATATATAAATATAAATTTTGTATGAAGCAATTCTGTCTCCTGCCCGTCGCCCCAGTAATAAAATTTTCAAAATTTTACTAATACGAAAGCTTGCACTAGCCCTGAAAAGTCTTCATTTTCTGTTGAGTTTATAATCTAGAGATAATGTTAATATCAAAAAATAACAGCAATATATAAGTAATAACAAGTTGGCCAGTTTAAGCATGTTGTTAGCTATATAAAACTTTACAGCAATAATAGAAAATAGTTCCCTCCATGCCCATTATATCCTACACATATTTCCACCCATCTAGGAAAAATGGTGTTTTACAACTGTTTGCCTGTAAGATGAGGGAATTGGTTTTTTTCATTTAGGACTCTATGGTACTCAATAATGGATGGATGAATATCAATATATGCATGAGAAAATGAGTAGATGGAAAGATGGGAGAAAAAGTATGGTATTCCATATTTATATGTATATAAACATAAAATCTGAAGAACTTTAAAGCAAAAGTTCATCTCTACAGAATCAAGTTTATCTGAAGGATTTTCATAAAGGCAATGCTATTTGAACTAAAACAAGATCAAGATGTTATGCAGCTTAGCAGATGTATATAAAATAGCACCTCCTTTAGTTAGGAGATAATACTAACCAAAATCTGAACTAATTTAATGACGTGGCCGTTAATCAGTAAATAATAAATCAATAAACGCTTACTTGAATGAAATAGCTACTAGAATTCAGCAAATGCTGAAGTACTGCTCTTTAGGTCCTAGACAGGAATAAGAACATCTAAGAATGTTGGGTATCAAAGTCCTGCCACAGCAGGGCAAGCTCTGTAGATGGGGCATGTCAAAAATGCAGAGTCTGTTTTATGAAGAATGGCAAGACTACAATAAGCTAGTGCAGAGGGGAAGGCCAGTTGGAAAATAAGTGGGATATTAGAAGTCAGGACAGAAAAACAAATATAAATGCCTATGTTCAGAGAAATGCCATATAGAGCTTCTCTGTAAGACTAAAATGTCTTCTCAGTCATAGACATAGAGATCCGTTTCACCAGTTCCTTCATAAAGTATCAACAATGTTATTTGTTTTATAGTTTTTACCTTAACTGGTGATTTTCATTCTAAACTAAAATTTCTAAACTAAAAATGTCAACTGCTATCTCGTTATGATAAGAACATCAAGTGGACTATTGTAACTACAACTTCCAGAGGGAGGCGGGAAGAGCCAAAGAATGAGACTGCTTTCAAACTGATTAGCAACTGCACCTCATTGCACAGCAGTATGAAGAAACAGATTTGGAAATAGGACCAAGATTAGTGGGGCCTTTGAGCCATAGTCTCAATTTGGGCCTCATCATTATACCTGGCAACAGTGCCAATTTAGCAGGCATCGGGCTGTGTAGAAAGATTTGCATGCAAATGAACACAGTTTGCAGTATTTTGCTTAGTCTCAGTTAAAGAGGAACATCACTCTTCACTGGCACTATAAAAATAAAACAGAGGTTAACACAGTGGAGTCCAGGGCAGAGTCCATTACTGGGAGAGCTAATTTGGCAGGTATATCAAACTCCTAGAGATCATAAGCAGTGTTTTTGCAGATGCACTAAAGAGTTTTTAAAAATGCAGGTGTGGAAGGTAGAGGATATAACTTAAGTCTAACATTTTGAAATTTATAGGAAGCAAATCACCAAATTAAGGAATAGTTATTCATTTATTTTTAAATTTAATTTAATTTTTTTTAAGTTTTATGCAATGGCCTAGCTGCAGTGTCATTCACTGCTAAGACACTGTGCCCCACAGACTGGGATCATGTGGGAAGCCTGAGTTTGGTCCCAGTCCAACCTAGAGGCCATTCACAGTGGTATGCACTTGTAATTCCAGCTAATTGTGAGACTGAATCAGGAGAATCACCCGTTGAAGCCTTTTCTGAGCAACAGAGTCTCCTTCTAAAATGACCTGGGCATGGTAGAATGTGCCTTTAGTCAGAGATGGAAGGCTCAGGTAGAAACAAGACCTGTATTTTTAAAAAAGAAAAAGCAGGGCCAACTAGGTGGAGTGGTGGTTAAGGTGACTAGATCCCACATGGCTGAGTGGGCAGTTCTAGTCTTGGGCCCAGTGACTTGGAAAACACCAGGCACATGTGCATGCATGCATGCCCAAAATCTCACGAGGAGAAGGAAAGAGAAAGGATTGTGATGTGGCCATTACCCCTGAGGGGCAGTGCTATCTCACTTTCTGTGTCACTCTCTTTCTCTCTGTGTCTATCTCTCTCCAGTGAGTACATGCACAATATAGTCAAACTAAAATAAAGAAAGAAGGTCATCTACTTAAAAGAAAAAAATTTCATACAATAAAATATACAATTAATATAATCTATAATAAAATATACACATTAAAACAACTTGAAAATAAAAAATAAGATTTTAAAATAAAAATAATAGAAAGTTTGAAAATAATTAAAATGAATTTAAAAATAAAGAATTATAAGACATTGCTATTTCATCATAAATGTGGATTTTGGCTAACTCATTTTAGCCCTCTACCTTTAACCAAGAGTCATAATGGGCTGGATAATGACATAATTAGACTTGAACAGATTATCTTAGTTGTATAGTCTTCATAAAGTCCAGTCATCCTGGAATGGAGGATTTTAATTTCTTTCCATACTTCCTAAATACTCCTTACTCTTCTGCTTCATTCACTCAAGTGTTTATTCATTCATAAACATATATTTAAAGCTTTCTAAATTTAAAGAATGTCTGAGACAATGTAAGACATGGAACAATGTGTAGAGTTACAGGTTCTTATGCTAAGAAGTTCATGTCTGATATATCCCCAACTTCTGGACTTGATGTATCCCCAGAATCACACTAGGCCCCTAGAAAGTATTGAGCAAACTGTCATGGAAGGAACTAGTGAATAAATTAATAAATTAATAAATTAATGTTTCTATTTGGTATTATAGATACTAGCATGTAAATTTATGACAACAATCCAAATTGCCAATTCCTATTTCTTCTCGTGAAATAAAAATAAAAACAAAATGTTGGGCCCAATCATGGTGACACTGGCAGTAGCATGCTATTCCGCAATACTGGAGCCACATGGAAGACCAAGATTTGAATCCTAGTCAATTTGAAGCACAATGGGTATGCACCATGATCCTGGCTTGCTATAAGGTTGGGAGAGAGGGGATCATGGCATGGTAAGACCTGTGGTCAGTCACGTGGAAGTTCAGTGATGTAACTGCTATGCCATCTGCTGGCCCAAGATTTTTTTTTTCTTTCTAAGCTTAAAGATAAATAACAGAAATTCAGCCTCTTAATTATTTCTTGTATTTTTTTAATAAAATAATTTACTAGTAAAATCTAAATAACTAAAATTAATGTCCCAACAATCTTGTTGTACTCACACCAATTAATCATCGGATAGATAGAGTTCCAGAAGATAGATTGCTCTTCAACAAATAAATCAGTTTCAAAGTAAAATACACTGTCTCTGTAGAAGAGTCTGTGAGACTAAATATTAAATCACTTCTCAATAATAGTGATTCTTGCCAATAAATCTGGAAAATAACACTATTTTCATATAGGAAAGATAGCTATTTCATTTCTTACCAACAAAGGATAAATGATAAAGTTAGTAGAATCAGCCAGTCATAGATATATAGATATTTCATAGTCCTTTATTCTCTTGCGTTGTTTATCTCCCTAATTAGCCTATGATTTTTTCCAGAGAACAGAAATTACTTTATTCATATTTGTTCTCTATTTCCCCAGCCCTGCTGTCCCCTAGAACCTATTTAGAAATGTTTTACATACTAGAAAAAATCAAGTCAAGTACATTGTAATGTGAAACAAAATAAACCACAGATTGATCAAAGTTTGTAACTTTTTGCACACTTTGTAAAAAAAAAAGAAAAGCTAACACAATTTAATTAGAAAAGTGTCTATCCATTTCCAAGTCAACAGAGAAATTCAATTTTTAAATCCCTAAAGCTCTCTCTGAACAATCTTGCACATACAAGTGCATCCAGAAGTATATTTAATGTTCCTGTCTCAATTACAAATGTGCATCAGATTGGACTAGGCTTTTTATACTTTGAATTGGCTAATATAAGTTTAATTAAAAAGCTCTGATTTTGAACTGTTACATCTATCCCCACCATGAATCCTTGATAAACTATTGATATATGCATCTTTCCTAAGGACCTAATGTGCAAAGCAGCATCATAAAGCCACAGTGTAGCATAGGAAATCATAATGTTCACACTACTGGAACTAAGACCCAAATGCTGAGGATGATATTTAAACATCATCAGACATATTATAAATTGTGTTCCCTTTCTAGAGTCCAAGGCTAGGATGAATTATTATAAGTAGAATGTTAAGTAGGTAATAAAATGTAGTGGTTAAGAATTTGGTCAAGGGGCCAGAGAGTGGCCTGATTCCCACATGGTCAACCGCAGTTAGAGTTCCGATTGGCAGTAGCATGCTACTCTACAATACTGGAACCACATATAAAGTGGCTTGAAAAATTTCACCAGGTGTACGTGCAAGCATGAGCAGGGTCCTAAGAGGAGAATGGAGGAGAAGGGATTGCCATGTGATCACCCCCCCCCTTGGAGGAGGGGCGGGTGATTTCTCACTTTCCGTCTCTCTGTCTCTACAGTGAATATACGCACTCAATGGCAAAAACTAAGTAAAAAAAAAAAAAAAAATTCAGTCAAGCACTTCTACAACCCATCGTGAGAGATTATACACTAATTATTTATACTACCTAAATCTTCATTTTCTCAACTGTACAATGGGGATAACTGTATTTACCTTACCGCTAGCATCAAAGGGGAATGTGTAAAAACTGCAGATTGCAAGCCCTACCCCAAACCTACTGAATCAGAAACAACCTGGGTCTGTAGGCCACACAGTGGCAGAAGGGGGAGGTGATTTTCCGGCATGTTAGAGTTTGAGAACCAACCTTCCTATGTATCATAGTACCCTATGTAACCAAACAATAGATTTCTTAGTTCTAAAAAAATAGTTTTAACCCGGTTTGGGAAAGCAATCTTCTGACTCTTGCAATAAAGTTTTATTTTTATTATTACTTTTTAATCATTTTCAGGACCACCTACTTAGGCTTCTATTTATATGCAGGTTTAGTAAATAAATGAAGGAACTCCATCCTAGGCTTTAAAACTGTCACACTGAGCTCACCATACAAGCATGAGGGACAAGAACGTAGGAATTCCTGAACCACATAGGTAACACGGAGGTTAGTCAAGTGAGCACTTCATAGTCCCAATTCTTGCCCCCCACCAATTTTTTGTCTCTGTATAACTGACTGTTCTCATGTTATTTTTTCCCCAGATACCTTTATCAATGAATGTGTCAACCTTTCTGGCATACGACCAGCCCACAATAAGTTACTGTGGGGTGCATCATGAACTTCTCTCTCATAAGTCCTTTGAAACGAATGCACAGGAAGATACGATGGAAACACACCTAGAGACTGAGCTGGACCTGAGCACAATCACAACAGCTGGCCGAATCAGTGACCATAAACAGCAGCTGGCTTAACTGAGCTGATAGGTAGCCGAGGGTTGCTACCAAACTTTGTAACCTCAAGGACAAAATGAGGAAGATTTTTGTTCATTGTGGACGCTAAAAGCAAGCAAACAAACAAAAAACAAATCCCCTGTTTAAATAAACAAAAATCCACGATTGATTCATGAAATAAAGAAGACATGAATTGTTTCAAGTCTACACTTTGTAATTAGCTAAGTTGTGCAGTATTTTTTTGACTTAGAGTATGACCCTGAACAAAGGAAAAAAAATCTTTTTCTCAAAACTCATCCTACCTACCTGTAAAAACTGTACAGAGCTAATGTATTTTTCATATTGTAAAGTTTCAATTATAGAAACAACTGGTATGTACAGTACCATAATTTAATTACATTTTACTTTACAAACTTTACACATTTCAGTTTCTAAAATTTTAAATTAACAGAAATTATTTCTTGTGTTATTAAGAGTCACTCAGTTTTGTAGGGACTGTTTTGTTACTGCTTTTGTGCCCAGAAACCTTGACTCTAAAATTCTGTGCTGTGCGAAACATGCACGATTTTTATCATGCTTACTGCGTAGAATTTTATCTACTTGTTCCAGAAATAATACATTAACCAAAAGGGATTTAATTGTTCAGACTTGTAAGAGGCTCTTCAATTACAAAGACAGGTTTTTCTTATAAATGAAAAAAAAAAAAAGCAAAGTTTTTTTTAACAGTTCTTCTCAGACTTAACTGTTGCCTTGAATTACAGCCTAGTTTCTAAGTAGTGAAATGCAATGATAAAGAGGGATATTTTAACAACATATTTCCGAATGAATGACTCATTATTTCATTTTTTTGAGTACCATTGTTAAGGGTTGGGGGGAGCCTGGACAAAACATCACTGGAAACAAAGGCCGTAACCACAGCAACAGACTTTGATACACTTAAAAGGTGCAGCTGCCAATGGCAAAGAAAAACTTTTGTTACATCTTATTATTTTCAGGCCAAGGTGGGAGGATAGAGCATAATAATTGTACAGTGGCAATTTTTCTCCTAATTAACCCAAAGTGGTTTACCTAAAAATAACTGTCAGCACAAAATGTGCCTGGTTCTTAAACAACTTTTCATTTACAGCCCTGTCTTATATTTTAGGAACATCTCAAAGAAAATACATGAAATTTTTCATATTGTGTGCTACATCAATATAGATATGAGCCATAATGGAGAATTTTTATCACTTAAGGAGATTGTAAACATCCTTATTATATTCTAAATTGTTCATATTGTCGTGCATAATGGAATTCAGCTCCAAATCCAAAAAGTAATTCAGAGTAATTTGACACCAACCCGGATCATATATTGATTATGCAATTGTATTACAGTTATTTAAAATCAAATTAAGAAAACCTGACTTTTCAGAGTCTGAAATAATCAACTTGTTTCTGTTGTTTGCTAGACACAGGTTATTATTTGAACATACCTTTTTTCTCCATGGTAATAACACTTTCTTTTTTATTTTTTTTAAATATAAAACTGCAAATTTGAATTACTGTTGCACAAAGATAAGTGCTTTTTTTATGTTGTCACTTTATATTCATGACATAAAAAATACATTGAGAATGTGTCACTTTAACAGGGGTCAAACACAATTAAAAACAATGAAGAAAAGAATCAGTGAAAAGCAATGTCAAACTTTTACTTTTTTTACTGCTTCCATGGAAATTATATCTATAAAACTCTAGTTTTCTGCAGTTTTGTCACAGCAAATTTAAGAGCACCTCGAGAAGAATGAACTTTAAAATTGTAAGCAAAATTTTGTTGAAAATATAGAAAGAAAAAAGATGCAAAATGTTGGAAGAAGCAAACTCTATTAATAATTTAAATGAAAGTAAATGTCAAACACAGTGCTTGTATCAACTGCTTAGCATTCCAGATTTTGTAACATATTTTGCATATATTATTTGCTATTCAAAATTTTTCTGTCGTTTAAAGTCTAATTTTAATCTTCATTTTTTTTCTGATTTCTAATTTCTTTTTAATGTGTTATTGTCAGAGTGTTCTTAAGGCTCTACATCAAGATTTGGCTTTGCACAGTTAGCAAATTTATAGAGGGTTATAAATCTATTTAGTTGTGGGTCTGAAATCAAATGCAAAATTTATATGTTGTGTAAACCAAAATGTTATTTGCAATTTTTCTCATTAGAAGTTGTCCTTGCAAAGTCCAAAAGGAAGGATTGATTTGTGTAAATAAGCACTTTGAAACGACTTCTAGAAATTTTGAAGTTCCAAGGATCCTTACAAGTGTATGCCCTTGATTTCCTTAGCAAACTCCTCTTTCTATTAAGTATTTTAAGTTCATCTAAAGTGAACTATAAATAGAAGCAATCATTCTGGAACTGTAGCTCTGCACATCCAACCTACAGCAAAACAACCTAAGAAAATTTTGAGATTTCTTACATTTAAAATTAAACCAAAAGGTTTTTAACTAGAACAAAAGAAAAGATGCTGGCTTACTGGTTTGTTTGATTTTTATTCTGCCATTCTAGGGTGAAAGGGAGTGGAAACCTGCTACAATAGATTGTCTGGAATCTTTATTGCACATTTGTAATTTATATCAGTTTGTAATCTAAAACGTTTATTTCTAACCTATCTTTTTCAGCACTTGATAATCTCTCACTATATCCCTCTAACCACCTATCCTCATGTTTCCCTTCCTGTCTACTGCTCACCTATTCAAACAGCTGAAATGCTTAACTGTGTTTGGAGTTGAAAAATGGAGCATTTGACCCAGAGTACTTATAATAACAGCAACAGCTGCAGCAAACAATAAAGTTATGCAGTGTTTTGAGGTTTTCAACCCACACTTCACATGAGTTATCTCATTTCATCTTCAATACAACACTATGAAGACACATTAATCTCAAAGAAGTTGAGCCCTCACCAAAAACACAGGGCTAAAAATTGGTATAGTTAAACCATTCTCACAATTCATAGGCTATTAGTCTTTCTACCATATTAAAAGCTTTCTTTCTCTGATCAGAGCTAGAGAACTTCCAGAGACACTGGATAGAGGGAAAGAAAACAAAAATGTTTCACATGTTGTTTAGTAATCCCTAATTTACTTCGGTTCCTCTATCCGTAAGATTCGTGGTCTAAAAGAACTCTGTGTGCTTCTCCAGGCTCTCACATTAAAACTCTTTGTTCAAAAAGTATAGCAGGTCAAATATTTCTTATCATTCAAGATCATTTATAAATGTGTAGAACGGGTACTCCCAAGATGTGGCTATATGAGGCCTCAAAGTGCCGACATAACATTAAGAAGCACAAGGAAAGAAGGCATAGGTAGGTACAAAAGAAATCCATAGCCCAGCAGATGCATGAAGGTTAAGGCACTAGATTGCACATGACTGGCTGCACGGATTAAGTCCTGGATCTGACAATTTGAGAATCACACCAGGCACATATGCATGTGTCCCCAAAATCCCGAGAGGAGAATGGAGGAGAAGAGATTGCACCATGGTTATTCCTACTGGAAGACAATTTCTCACTTTCCCTCTATCTCTCTCTCTCTAGCAAAAACTAAAAAACAAAACAAAACAAAAAATTCATTCACAGTGCAAGGCTAAATGAACACATTCAAACATGTTTAACTAAACACCTATACAATTCAGAGTTGACTGGGAAGACATGAAATTTTTTTCTCATTTTTCTGTTTTTGTTTTGGCAAGATTATTTGAAAGATGACTTTTTTAACCTGTTGCAATACAGAACAATTTTCTTACTTCTCCTAAGAAAAATGAAATACCATTTATACAAAAAAGATACTAAAACATGTGCTAACATACAAATAATGTAGTTTACTGATCAGCTCATTTTTATCAAGTCTCTATCCCTACTTCCTCCTAAATGTTCTAGAAAATATAAAATATACAGATTTTTAATACAAATTATATTTTTAGAAGGAAAGAAAACTTGCCTAAATTTAACTCTCAAGACAAATGACAATCCAAATTTGAACTCAGATCTGTCTTATTCCATAAACTTCTGAGAAGTGGCAAAATCTTTTTGCAAAAAGTTTCCTAAAATAAAATAACTGTACATGAGATTTTTAAAAGTAATCTGATTTTGCCTGCTCCTGATTAGAAGACAGATAACATCTTGCAAGCTAAATTTTCAAAATAAATGGAATACATGAAAAGAGGTACCTGATGTGAACCATTAGCAGGCTAGAAAAAAAATCAGAAGTACTGGGTAAATAGAAGCAAGAAAGAGGTAATGAAACTGTCAGATAGTTGACGGGCAGAGAAGGTGAGAAATCTCCAAAGTTGACATAGCATTTACCATTGGCATAGTTCTTAAAAGTTTATCATGCAGGTTAACAGTGTAGCAATCTCATAACACATACAAAGTCTCAAGATCTAGATGGGTTGGTTTTGCAGTAAGAACCCAGATGAACAGATCTTAAAGTAAATAATAGCTCCCAAGTACTCCTGTTACTTTCTTAACTTGCCACAGCTATCCCTAAATAGAGAGGGGACAAGGGGAAAGGTTCTAGGATGGGTACTTTCAAAACTCTAACATACCCATGAAAGTGGGACAGATTGAAAATCATAATTGCAGCATCAATTGTACCAAAACATCTTTAAAAAATATATACATTACTTTTTCAAGAGACGTTTGAAAATTTTAAAACACGCATACATTACAGTGGTGAAAGTTTACTTTCAAAAGTCTCCCAGGGCTTGTTTTATAATGTTCTTATAAGATGAGGGGCAGCTTATATTACATTTTTTTAACTTACAGTAAAAGTCTTGTTTTAAGAAATTCACAGTTAGGCTGGCTCCATAGCTTGGTGGTCAAGCAGCCAGATCCCACATGGCCAACCACAGATTTGGATCCCAGACTCTGTGACTTGACACTGCAAGTGTGCATATGTTGTGTATGCTTAAAGTCCCAAAAAGAGGGAAAAAGAGGAGAAGAGATGTGGGGAGAGCATCCCCCACAAGGGCAGTGCTCTCTCCTCTCCTTTTCTCTCAGTCTCTCTCTGGAGAGCATACGAGCCCTCTAACACACACACACACATACCCACAAAAATCCAGTTATTTACCTTTCTATTAAGGACAGTGATTTTTTTTAAAAAAAAGCAAAGTACATCAGCCATCTAGGACTTAGGAAACCCTTGGGTTTGTTTCTCCTATCTCTCAAATGTTTATAGGAGATTTTGCTTTATATTAGTCTTCCTGAAAATTTGAGTGAGTATTTGTTTCTTATAAATCAAATAATATTTCAAATGCATCAAAAGACCTGTGATAAAGGATCCTAGAAGTAAGTCCATTTTGTTTTCTAATCTGAAATCTCACTTACTAATTTACTTTTGTAAATTGATTCTATATATCTCGTGTTGTACAATGCCGAACACTTGAACTGTGTGGCCTTGAAGGTTTGCCCCAGCCTATACAAAATGAAAGGTTGACTCCAGATTTTGAGTTGTTCTATAGGATTGACCATTTGTGGTCAGTTTCACATACTGAATTTAACTGGATTAATGTGAAAAAACTGTATTAAGACAATATGGATAAAACTGACTGTTAATACTTTTCTATTTATTTATTTAAACTATTGCCACTGAAGATATCCCCGGCACTGCTAGTAAGAGGCTGAGATGACCTAAATCTCTTGGACCAATACTAGATTTGCTAAATCAGAATTTCTGGGATGGAGCTGAAAATATGCAGTGTTAATACATTGCACAGATAAAATTCATGCATGCTAAATTTTGAAAAGTATTGCTCAAATGAGTTTTCTTTGGTCAAAGCATTCAACTGCATTTTATTTTAACCTAAAATTATCCATTTTTGTGCTTTCCTATACCAACATGAATCTAGTTTTCTAAGCCTGGCTTAACATTTTCCTTGACTGTAGTAATACAAAAAATGTACAACCATACATAAAATGCTCAGGTTGCTTTCTGACAGACTATGTAGTTTATATATTTTGCTCCCATTACTCTTTTCACACTCATATCAAAAATAGTTTTAAAGTAGCTGTGTTAGCTATTTAACTTGGTAGTTGCTCCCATGGATAAAATAGTTGAAAAGCTGGAGGTAGGAAGAGAAGCAACAATTATTTTATAATGTGCTGGGCACTGTGCGCTCCTCATCTCATTCTTAAACCATCTTAAGAGGAATAATGACCCCTTTAAAGAAGAGGAAAATAAAGATCATGGTAGTTATATAACTTGCAAAGGCTCATAGAGTGGAATTGAAGATTCAAATTCAGATTTGTTAGATTCAAAATATGTTCCTATCACTCCCTAACACATTTTAAAAAGTAAGATAAGACAATGATCAATATACTTAGCCTCATCTATTTTAATAGAAAGAATGGAGATGACAGAAAAAGAACGTACTTTCCTATTTCCAATAGAAAAAGTACATAATTATATGCTATGCAGATATTTCCTTCAAAATCCCAAATAAGAAACTTAATGTAAAGAATATTTTCTTCCTATAGGGCACATGCACTTGCCAAAGACAGAGAAAAAGTGAGGAATCACTCCCCCCTAAAGGAGCCCCCAAGGGGTATGGCCATGCCTCAATCCCTTCTCCTTATTCTCCTCTTGGGATTTGGGGCACATATGCACATGTACTCAGTATGACATTCAAGCTGCGGGGTCCCAGACTGGAACCGTGGTCAGCCATGTGGGAGTCCAGCACCTTAACAACCATACCACCTGCTGGTCCCTAAAAAAACATTCGGTACGTTCTTAAAATTTTAAACATTGTTTCCTAAAAAGAATGGGCATTTGAAAGAAAATATCTTCAAAAGATAAATACACCCCAAATATTCACACTATGTTCTTATTTCCAATTGTCCTAGCTATGCTATAAGGTTATAAGAAAAATATAAGTCAATATCAGTAATACTACCTTCAGCTGGTCCAAAAGGGGAGAGATTACCAAATGATGGAAAAGCTATATGGATAAACAGTCAATAAATTTACCAAGTGCAAATGATGAGGTGAAAGAAACTACCAATAACCTACAGTCACAGAATGCTGACTGCCAATGACAAGGCTTGAGTTGAAAATATTCCCTGTGAATGGTTTTATATGGCAATATTTTTATAGGAGTATTATTACTTATAAAAATGATATGGGATCCAGAAGCATACTTCATAAAGAAGATGGGAAGATAACCTTTGTAACAATGCAGACTCCGCTTGTCCTACTCAGAACTTAGTATACAGTTGAAATAAAAACTATAATTTCCTTGTTAGGTCAATGCAACTGTTTTCATCATTATGTGGAGATGGCCAAATAAAACTATTTTTCAAAACTCCTTTTTAAACTCATTGTCATATAAATCTTTCTCAGTCTCAGCAATTTACAAATGATTCTGAAATAGTCTCTTGTCTCTTCAGTGTCTCTAGGGGCTTTTCATTAAACCTCTGGGCTATTTCTTCTATTCTTCCCTGAACCTATTCAAGTTGAGTAATATCACTGTAAAATAAATTAGCATTTTACTCAATAACACTATCCAAACATGTAGCTTCTATGTAAATAAAACATACTTTTCTTTTATAACACATGCACATTTCAAGAGTCAGTAAAATACTCTAAGTCACACTTGCTACCTAAAATAACCACTACCGTAACTATGATTAAACTAAGCTATAAATGTAAAGTAACTAATTAGTCCAAGGAAGAAAGCAATTCTAGTACCCTGAATCTAATGTTATTACATCTGCTCATTCTGGCACCAGTGCTACTGTACAAAAATTGTATCTTGAATATATAGAATAATTATCATTGTGGACAACAAAGATACTCCTGATATCTCGGTTGAAGATGTGACGAAAGACAACAAAGAGGCCAGAAAACTTACACAAGCCAAGAGGTAAGTGAAGGAAATGTGATTTATTGTTATTACATAATCTGCAAATAATTTTTGAAACTAAGACTGATATTTATAGTTTACAATAACATTTATGCCATTGAGTGTCATCAGTAAAGCTAATGTAGATTTTAGGGATATAAGAGCCAGCAGATAATTGTGATTGCAATACATCTTAGATAGATACATGATCGATAGAATTAATTCTGCCAAAAGAGAGACTATTAAGAATAAAAATTAGTTCAAGAACTATTGAAAAGAAATGTTCCAGATAGGAATTGAAAAAAATCAGAGAAAAAGAGTCAAATGAAACACCAAAGAATCTTTTCAAAATCAAATTTGAAATAGCCCCAAACTATAAACCCCAAATTGCTGTTTCAATTATATGAATAATTACCTTAAATCTCATATACCTAGTCAAAATGTGACATTGAGAAATGAGTTGCAATCTTAAATATACTCTATCATTCTTGCTGTTTTACATCAGTGATATGTTTGCTTTCAATTACACACCCATAAATATAATGCCTAAATTTAATGAAACTGTGGTGAAAGAATGCTCACCCTGTTATTCTGTGATGCCATGACCAATCATCAGAGTGGAATGTCCACCACAGTGCAGAGCTGGAAATAAGATTTCCAAAGTCCTGGCCAGGAGATCTTGATTTAGGCTGCTATAACACTCATTATCTTTTGGTCTTATTTTATATTCACTTATAAAATAAGGAAATTATGATCACGAGGTAAGAACTTATAAGCCCATACCAGGTCCAGTCTGACTGTACTTAGTAGCAGAGAGGTCTAGTGAAACCTCTGAACACCAAACATCTCTAAATATAAATGCTACATGGAGAAAAAGTTGAGACCCTTGAAATGTCGTTTTTTCACTTTTGTATTTGATGCAACCCTAAATTCAGTTATTAGACAGCCATCAAAGCTCCTTCCCAGTCTCCTCTTCAACAAACTTCAAACCTGAGTTTCTTGAACTAATATTAACTTTTATACATGACTGTTTAACAATGAACCCATATTATACTTAATCATTTTGTGGAAGAATAACGTATGTTAGGGTTGTAGTCCTTATTGACATTTTCCTTGCCTTTTATTCCAGTTATGGGATAAAAATGTGTGCATTATAACACACATATAACACCTTGGTACCTCCATAAATGGATTGGACATTCAGTCTTTCTTTCCTTATTTTTTTTTTTTTTGGAGAGGTTTTCCGCTATAGGGTGCATGCGCTCGCCAGACAGACAGAGAGAGACATAGAGAAAGAAAGCGAGAAATCACCCCCCAGGGGAGATGGTCATGCTGCAATCCCTTCTCCTCCATTCTCCTCTTGGGATCTTGGGCACGCACGCACACGCACCCAGCGTGAGTTCTAAGCCACCGGGTTGGGGACACAAACCGCAGTCGACTACGTGGGAGTCCAGCGACATAGCCATTACGCTAACTGCTGGTTCCCAACATTCAGTCTTATAACAGATAAACATGTTACGTAACATAAAACAGAAATCTATTTTGAGGCCACTTTGACATGGTTTTGTCATCACATACTTTAACTTTTTGAGGAAGGATCTCAGACAATTGATAGTATTAAAAGTAACTTAATACCCAACATGTTAAGATAAAATGGCAACAGTGAACCTTTACTGAAAACATGTTTACTTTTCTAAGATTTTACATACATTTATTCATTTAGTCCTCACTAGCATGGTTAATAGGATCAACAATAATCCTTTGAAGTAGAGTACTGTTGTTTTCCCCTTAAGAAGATAAAGGGAATGTTTAAAGCGATGATATAACATGCCACCAGTAGATTATGGAGTAAAGATTCAAATCCAGGTGGTAGGTACACTGACTAATATGAAAGGGCATGTGATACTCTGTCTCCAAAGAGCTTAAAGACTTAGAAAAGAGAAATGCTATACATATTTAACAACGACTGCCAAAAGTTAAGTTTAATATCTGAAATGTACAAACAGCAATTAGAAGATAAAATTGAAAGTTAGAAGACCTGGGGATATCTCAGAGCAAAAGTGAGAAGAACTAAATAAAACTTAAGATGTATGCAGTTCAGCAAACCGAAGAAAGGGCAGTGAAGAAGGAAGAACACTGGAAAGGAACACTATGCAGGGTTTTTGTCCTGATGTCCTGAAAGTTCAGAGCTAAATGTATTCTGGCCATGGCAAATCTTTTGGCCATTCTAAATGGGCATAAATAATTCCCTTTTTTTTTTTCAAGTTTGCTATAGGGTGCTCATGGGAGAGAAACAGAGAGAGAGAAAGTGAGAAATCACCTCCTAGTGAGTATGGCTACTTGGCAATCCCTTCTCTTCCATTCTCCTATTAGGATTTTGCACACACACACACACACACACACCCCTCTAGCATATTTTTCAAGCCTCCAGGTCTGGGACTCAAACAGTACAATCAGCCATGTGAAATCCAGCTACCTTAACCACCATACCAACAGTTAGCCCAATTTCCCACACTTTAAAAACATCTTATTTATTTTATTTATTATTACTGTTGTTATTTGTAATTTGCTAGAGAGAGAGAGAGAGAGAGAGGGAAAGCGAGAAAGCAAGCCACCAGGTCTGGGACTCAAACTGCAGTTGGCCACATGGGAGTCCAGAGCCTTAGCCACCATGCCACCCTTTCCAACATTTTTTAATATTTCTGTTGTATCTAGTGTATTTTATCTTTCTGTGTGGAGGAAGGGAAATTATTAATCTTTTGTGAAAAATAAATCAGTTATAAAAATATTCATAAACATTTTGGAAACTGATCTAGCTGACCCATTAATATGAAATAATTATAAAAATCAAGTCAACCTCTTAGAAACCAGTAATTGATCATAACATCCTCAAATTACTGTTTAGTATCAAGTGAAAACATGGTCTATGGATGGATTGACATTTTATGTTTTGAAAATTTTTAGTCTTTTTTTTTTTCTTGATAGATTTTTCTCTTTATAGTGTTTGTACGTGCCAGAGAGACAAAGAGACAGAGAGAGACAGAAAGCAAGAATTCACTTCCTCAGGAGAGATGGCCATGCTGCAATCCATTCTCCTCTCAGTGTTTCAAGTAAGCACAGACACTTGCCTGGTGTGTTTCAGTCTGCTGGGTTCAGGACTTGAACTGTGGTCGACCAGGTAAGAGTCCAGCACCTTAACCACTACACCACCTGCAGGCCCCCAACACTTCTGGTCTTTACAATAGCATTGGAGAATACCAACCAGAAATTTTATTTCAAAGAGTAAAAATTAAAATAATTTGAATTGCTTTAATTTACAAAAAAAAGATACTAAAAAAGACCATTACAACAATTATTTAAGCAATAGAAAACAAACAAGTACTAATATTCACATTTATTTGGAATTTTTTCCACTAAAGTAAAATATTTCTATAAACACAAAAACAGTTCAGAATTATTTTTGCTTTAAAAGTTAAACAAAGGTCCTTTCATAATCTCCTAAATTTAATCCTCAAGTGAAAAACATTTCATTTAGTTACTCTATGATAAATATAGGACATATACAATTTTATCAAACAAATGAACTAGAAGTAGTAAGTTAAGTAACTTAATAAATTGTCAGAAGTCTTTTGTGAGTTTTTATTTTTAAATATCAAATGGCATTTGTGTGTGCCAAACAACCTATATTACATTCCTAATCTCAGGCATATGTAAAAAAATGTACAAGGGATATGTTGACCTGTGCAATTTAAGTTTTCACCACACACCAATTTGGGCACAGACTGATATTAAAATGGAAGAAGACAAGGGATTGCAGTGTGGCCATCCCCCCTTGGGGGGGAGGGATGTACTCCCACATAGTTGACTGTGGTTTGAGTCCCAAACCCAGTGGCTTAAATTCATACCAAGCACATGTGCATCCTGAGAGGAGAAAGGAGGGAAAGGGATTGCAGCATGGCCATCCGTCTGGAGAGTGATTTCTCATTTTCTATGTCTCTGATTCTCTCTGTCTCTCTGGCAAGCACACACAGTCTATAACAAAAATCTCTCTTAAAAAATATAATAATTATATGTAAAGAGTATTCTGAGCGCCAGCAGGTGGTGTGGTGATTGAGGCGCTGGGCTCTCACATAGCCAATTGAGGTTTGAGTCCTGGACCTGATAGCCTATTTTCTCATTCTCTCTTTCTCTCTCTCTCTCTCTCTCTCTCTGGTGAGCACATGCACCCTATCAAAAAACTTTAAAAAATAATAATACTTAATAAATAAAATTAAATAAATAACTCTAAAAATGAATATTTTGCATTTTATTTTATTACTATTAAATGATTCCTTAAGAAAGTGAAAAATAAAACTTAGTAAGATGGTAAATTAACCTGAGACAACAATAAGCTGATTTTTGGGGAGCCACTCAGTATTATCAAATCTTCACTTATTCAAATAAGCACTTTTTTTCTTTAAAATTGTAAGAATACTGTTACTCTCAAAAAATGCCATTGTATGTTTGGTAGCAATGTTTCATTAAGTCTTCAAGAAAGCACTTTGCATTAAGCAGAGCTAAAATAGTAAGCGAATTCTTACTAGGTAAAGGCACAGTTTTCTGACCATCGTACTTAGGATAATAAATATATTTAATTTTTACAATTTCAGAATATATCAATATTAACATAAAAGGAGCTATTTTAATGAATACAAAGGAAACGGTGTGTAATGTACTAAAATACTCTTGAGGATTATGAAGAGTGTGCAGTATGGCAAAGACGGTCATAAGAAGCTTTCATGTATGGCATGTAAATTACATCCAAATAATTATTTTTCAGAGATAAATCACATAAAAAGTGTTTACTCTAGATATTATCTCCAAGGCAGTCCATGTTATATCATAGTAAATGAGCCCATAAAACTGAATTTATTAAACTGCAATTACTTATATTAAATATCTAAAATATCCTAGTGAGTGCTTTGACTGTTATCTGTGAAATATTATGCATATAGGGTTTATAATTTGTTAGTGAATATAAATTAATTGGAAAACCTTTAAATTCTTGAGTTTTCACAATAGTTCATAACTCAAAATAAGAAGCCACAAAATTTAGACTGTGAAACTCCAGCTGGTTTGCAAAATAAAATTGATGAGACTTTCATTGATTTCATGGGGCCCTGAGCTGTTAGAGTTAGCATGAAAAACTACATTTATACTCGAGGGGAAAAGAAGGGAACCAGGATGAAATGGTGATGGCAAACGGACAACTGAAAGATGGACAGCTGGAAATTCCAGATGCATAGCATATAGCTAAGTGAAATACAAGCTTTAGATAATCACGACCATTTCTTTTCAGGATTGTATCCCACTTACTTCTGAAGGACCTGTGACAATTTTTAGATTAAATCATGCAAATTATTAAATCTTTTAAGTTAGTGATTACAAGGACACAAATTATATTTTATTATTGTTGTTATGATTATTGCCTGGTCTATATTGCTTGTTATAAATTCATTTCCCCAAAAATTCTGACTTCAAAAGTTTAATACAGTTTAAAAAAGAGAAGAAAATAAGAAAAAATGGAAGAAGTAGGCTAAAAATTAAATGAAATAGTAAAATAGTAAGCAAATTTTTACTAGGTAAAGGCACAGTTTTCTGACCATCCTACTTAGGATAATAAATATATTTTATTTTTATAATTTCAGAATATATCAATATTAACATAAAAGGAGCTATTTTAATGAATGCCAAGGGAACGGTGTGTAATGTACTAAAATAACTCTTGAGGATTATGATACAGTACATTTATAATGGCATATTTTTAAGGTGGTTAAGACTTGAACTAAATAACTAATCATTCCTTTGAATTATATAAAATAAATACATCTTAAATTTCTCCATTAAATTAGGACGAATCACAGGTGACTTTGGAAGAAGAATAAGTAAGGAATGATTAGTTTCAGGTCTCTAAATAAAGCACAGGAAGAATCATATATTACTATTATGTCTATGTCTTCTTTCTTTCCTTTGTTTTATTTTACATATGACATATAAATATGCAGTCACTCAATATGGATTACAAGACTGGGAGAGGAAAATCTTACATTAATTTATGTTGAAATATGAATTGTTTGATTATACACTATTATAAAGTTCTATTAGCTCACCAAAGAGCATACATAAAGTTATATTTAACTCAGTACCAGGTCTGATCACAATACCTAGCATCCTAAATAGGTCTTTCTCTTATTTTCAATAAACTGAATATCCTAAAGCTTACAAAAATTCAGGTAAGGCCCAAATTTTCTCTTTTAAAAATATCCTTTGACATTTTTCATAAAAGCAGCTCTTTGCCAGAAGCTCAATTTTAGGATTTCCACAAATCCTTTGAATAATCAAGAACATTGAATAATCAAGAATCCTTATATGACCAAATGTGTGGTACTCTACGAAAGATCTGGAAAATAGTAAATGAAAACTGCTAAATGAAAAAGCCCTCAAGACTATTTTAGTTAAACCATTACGTGGTAGAAAGTTATCTATTGGAATGTATTTTCATGTTGTTATTGTAATGTATGGCAGGATAAAAAGAAATCCTCTCTCTCAATCTCTAGAATCATCAGAACTCAAACAACACCAATGTCCTCAGGAATATCAATATAATTTTTTAGTACATGAAAAGTATCCACTCTGTTACCAATTGTGAAGTTCCCACATGGTAGGAACTTCCAAAGCAAACCCTGAAGCATCTGGTATTTGAGCTATTTCATTATGGGAGTAGGGAGAGGAATCGTTACTTAGAAATAAGAGTACCAGTTAGTAATAAATTATGTACAAGTCACTCCAGCACTGTATATTTCAATCACTTCAGTATTTTTATCCTTTCCACAAAAGTGTCAGAAATGAAGCATGAAAAGCTATTAACTGAATCATTCACGTATTCAATAGATGTTGTTGTCAGTTTGTTCTTTCGATGGAAATAATGAACAATTGGTTTATTTATAACTGGTGATTATGATAATACATCTTCATTTTTCATATTTTGGTATGTTATAGATATGTCATAACTGTCTTCATTGTTAATATCATATGCTTCCATAAAGATTTCTTCTTTCCCAAGTTTCTTTACTTTAATGTTCCCTTTGACTTGGGATGTAATTGAAATAGTTTTACTAACTTTGTTTCTTTGTCTTGTTTTCTCTTTAATTTTCTCTTTTCCCCAAGCGGAATTTATATATATCTTAAATTTATGTAACTGGAAGCTGAGATATGAATTTTAAGAGGACACAGGATACATTTATATAATCACTGTAAAATGAATCTTATCAGCATTTATTTGGTCAAATTTCCCTTGTTTTCTCTGAAATAGAGGTAAACAGGACACATAATAAAAGATAATATAAGCTGATTTGTTCTTCAGAAAAAAATCCAAACAAGAGGCTACCAGGTTGTGTAATGGTTAGGGCACTGGGCTCCCATGTAACAGACTGAGGTTCAAGTCCTGGACCTGGCCACTTGAAACTCATACCAAGCATGTGTGTGTGCATGCCCAAAATCCAGAAAGGAGGGTGGAGAAAGGATCGTTGTATGGCCGTCCCCCCAGGGGATGATTTCTTGCTTTTTGTCTCTCTCTGTCTCTGGCAAATGCATATGTCCTGTAGCAAAAATCTCTCTTAAAAACGAAAAAGAATTTTTTTCCTTCATTTTAGAGAAAAGAAGAATATTTCTTTGAACATTTCTAACCCTGTAATAAATTTTATCTTTTCTAAAAATTCAACATTTTTTTTTTTCTATTTTGCTGCATTACACTCCATGTGCTGGATTCCCTCCTCAACTTACACAAGACTATGTAAGGAAAAGCCTTTGGGGATTTGCTTCTACCTTTAATGAAAACTGGGAGAAATATCTATCACATTATGGAACATTTTTAAAATAATGTGTTTTTCAGAGTTAGTTTCAGGAAAAAAAAATCCCCTGGGAAATGGTTAATGCTTTATCCCCAATGAATACCAGAGCTTTTTAACACATTTTATTTTCTTTAGATCTTGATTCAGGAATTCAGAGCAGCGTTACACTCAATAATACAGTAATGGTGTCACCTTTCCTGATGTAAAGCCCTAGCTTTGTCCTTCTTAATTCCTTAATTTTTTTTATTTCTTTTTTTAAATACTGTTTTATTATTCTTATTTCATATGCCATTTTAATAGACAGCCTGAAGTATTTTGGAAGATGTAAAAAGCCCAAGTTAGGAAATAAACTAGAGATACTATTTTTTAAAAGCATTTTTTATTCTTAATGCAATGGTGATGTTATCTAAACTTTGGAATGCTAATTTTGTCCTTTTTTTCCACTTCCTATTATCCCATCATAGTCTCCTCTTTAAGTTTTCAATTTCCTCAACTTACTTATTACATATTCAAATACTCAACCTAATTTGCAACTTACTATGATCTATGGTAAACAGAGAAGAAAACATGTGTAGACACATTGATAGAGCAAACCATTCTCATATACTGTTCTTTGCTTACAAAGATCACTAAATAAAGTAGGACATACACTTTAAGACAATTTGCACTAGTAGAAACGTAGTCTCAGATGCTGGGTTAGAAAGTCCAACAAAGTGTATTATTATATTTTTTTTTTGAGAGGTTTTTGTTATAGGGCACGTGTGCTTGCCAGAAAGACAGAGAGAGACAAAGTGAGAAATCACCCCCCAGGGGGATGGCCATTCCCTCTCAGGATCTTGGGCATGCACACACACCCTGAGCTGTTAGAGTTAGCATGAAAAACTACATTTATACTCGAGGGGAAAAGAAGGGAACCAGGATGAAATGGTGATGGCAAACGGACAACTGAAAGATGGACAGCTGGAAATTCCAGATGCATAGCATATAGCTAAGTGAAATACAAGCTTTAGATAATCACGACCATTTCTTTTCAGGATTGTATCCCACTTACTTCTGAAGGACCTGTGACAATTTTTAGATTAAATCATGCAAATTATTAAATCTTTTAAGTTAGTGATTACAAGGACACAAATTATATTTTATTATTGTTGTTATGATTATTGCCTGGTCTATATTGCTTGCTATAAATTCATTTCCCCAAAAATTCTGACTTCAAAAGTTTAATACAGTTTAAAAAAGAGAAGAAAATAAGAAAAAATGGAAGAAGTAGGCTAAAAATTAAATGAAATAGTAAAATAGTAAGCAAATTTTTACTAGGTAAAGGCACAGTTTTCTGACCATCCTACTTAGGATAATAAATATATTTTATTTTTATAATTTCAGAATATATCAATATTAACATAAAAGGAGCTATTTTAATGAATGCCAAGGGAACGGTGTGTAATGTACTAAAATAACTCTTGAGGATTATGATACAGTACATTTATAATGGCATATTTTTAAGGTGGTTAAGACTTGAACTAAATAACTAATCATTCCTTTGAATTATATAAAATAAATACATCTTAAATTTCTCCATTAAATTAGGACGAATCACAGGTGACTTTGGAAGAAGAATAAGTAAGGAATGATTAGTTTCAGGTCTCTAAATAAAGCACAGGAAGAATCATATATTACTATTATGTCTATGTCTTCTTTCTTTCCTTTGTTTTATTTTACATATGACATATAAATATGCAGTCACTCAATATGGATTACAAGACTGGGAGAGGAAAATCTTACATTAATTTATGTTGAAATATGAATTGTTTGATTATACACTATTATAAAGTTCTATTAGCTCACCAAAGAGCATACATAAAGTTATATTTAACTCAGTACCAGGTCTGATCACAATACCTAGCATCCTAAATAGGTCTTTCTCTTATTTTCAATAAACTGAATATCCTAAAGCTTACAAAAATTCAGGTAAGGCCCAAATTTTCTCTTTTAAAAATATCCTTTGACATTTTTCATAAAAGCAGCTCTTTGCCAGAAGCTCAATTTTAGGATTTCCACAAATCCTTTGAATAATCAAGAACATTGAATAATCAAGAATCCTTATATGACCAAATGTGTGGTACTCTACGAAAGATCTGGAAAATAGTAAATGAAAACTGCTAAATGAAAAAGCCCTCAAGACTATTTTAGTTAAACCATTACGTGGTAGAAAGTTATCTATTGGAATGTATTTTCATGTTGTTATTGTAATGTATGGCAGGATAAAAAGAAATCCTCTCTCTCAATCTCTAGAATCATCAGAACTCAAACAACACCAATGTCCTCAGGAATATCAATATAATTTTTTAGTACATGAAAAGTATCCACTCTGTTACCGATTGTGAAGTTCCCACATGGTAGGTTAACTTCCAAAGCAAACCCTGAAGCATCTAGTATTTGAGCTATTTCATTATGGGAGTAGGGAGAGGAATCGTTACTTAGAAATAAGAGTACCAGTTAGTAATAAATTATGTACAAGTCACTCCAGCACTGTATATTTCAATCACTTCAGTATTTTTATCCTTTCCACAAAAGTGTCAGAAATGAAGCATGAAAAGCTATTAACTGAATCATTCACGTATTCAATAGATGTTGTTGTCAGTTTGTTCTTTCGATGGAAATAATGAACAATTGGTTTATTTATAACTGGTGATTATGATAATACATCTTCATTTTTCATATTTTGGTATGTTATAGATATGTCATAACTGTCTTCATTGTTAATATCATATGCTTCCATAAAGATTTCTTCTTTCCCAAGTTTCTTTACTTTAATGTTCCCTTTGACTTGGGATGTAATTGAAATAGTTTTACTAACTTTGTTTCTTTGTCTTGTTTTCTCTTTAATTTTCTCTTTTCCCCAAGCGGAATTTATATATATCTTAAATTTATGTAACTGGAAGCTGAGATATGAATTTTAAGAGGACACAGGATACATTTATATAATCACTGTAAAATGAATCTTATCAGCATTTATTTGGTCAAATTTCCCTTGTTTTCTCTGAAATAGAGGTAAACAGGACACATAATAAAAGATAATATAAGCTGATTTGTTCTTCAGAAAAAAATCCAAACAAGAGGCTACCAGGTTGTGTAATGGTTAGGGCACTGGGCTCCCATGTAACAGACTGAGGTTCAAGTCCTGGACCTGGCCACTTGAAACTCATACCAAGCATGTGTGTGTGCATGCCCAAAATCCAGAAAGGAGGGTGGAGAAAGGATCGTTGTATGGCCGTCCCCCCAGGGGATGATTTCTTGCTTTTTGTCTCTCTCTGTCTCTGGCAAATGCATATGTCCTGTAGCAAAAATCTCTCTTAAAAACGAAAAAGAATTTTTTTCCTTCATTTTAGAGAAAAGAAGAATATTTCTTTGAACATTTCTAACCCTGTAATAAATTTTATCTTTTCTAAAAATTCAACATTTTTTTTTTTCTATTTTGCTGCATTACACTCCATGTGCTGGATTCCCTCCTCAACTTACACAAGACTATGTAAGGAAAAGCCTTTGGGGATTTGCTTCTACCTTTAATGAAAACTGGGAGAAATATCTATCACATTATGGAACATTTTTAAAATAATGTGTTTTTCAGAGTTAGTTTCAGGAAAAAAAAATCCCCTGGGAAATGGTTAATGCTTTATCCCCAATGAATACCAGAGCTTTTTAACACATTTTATTTTCTTTAGATCTTGATTCAGGAATTCAGAGCAGCGTTACACTCAATAATACAGTAATGGTGTCACCTTTCCTGATGTAAAGCCCTAGCTTTGTCCTTCTTAATTCCTTAATTTTTTTTATTTCTTTTTTTAAATACTGTTTTATTATTCTTATTTCATATGCCATTTTAATAGACAGCCTGAAGTATTTTGGAAGATGTAAAAAGCCCAAGTTAGGAAATAAACTAGAGATACTATTTTTTAAAAGCATTTTTTATTCTTAATGCAATGGTGATGTTATCTAAACTTTGGAATGCTAATTTTGTCCTTTTTTTCCACTTCCTATTATCCCATCATAGTCTCCTCTTTAAGTTTTCAATTTCCTCAACTTACTTATTACATATTCAAATACTCAACCTAATTTGCAACTTACTATGATCTATGGTAAACAGAGAAGAAAACATGTGTAGACACATTGATAGAGCAAACCATTCTCATATACTGTTCTTTGCTTACAAAGATCACTAAATAAAGTAGGACATACACTTTAAGACAATTTGCACTAGTAGAAACGTAGTCTCAGATGCTGGGTTAGAAAGTCCAACAAAGTGTATTATTATATTTTTTTTTTGAGAGGTTTTTGTTATAGGGCACGTGTGCTTGCCAGAAAGACAGAGAGAGACAAAGTGAGAAATCACCCCCCAGGGGGCTGGCCATTCCCTCTAAGGATCTTGGGCATGCACACACACGTGCCGGGTGTGAGTTTAAGCCACCAGGTCTGGGACTCGAACTGCGGTCAGTTTCGTGGGAGTTCAGCGACATAGCTATTACACTATCTGCTGGTCCCGATTTTTAGAAGAGCTAATTAGGGTTAAAATTTAATTCTCAACAATTAAAAACAAATGTATTTTCTTCATGTAAACTGAAAGTCTATAAATTGTCATTAAGTGGGTCTTAATTTTTTTCTAATCTTAAAAGTGCCTTGTTTTAACACTTAGTTAGCCAAATTACATCTTGTAGATACAGATCATAACTATTTCCAAAAATTAATTCCCCCACTTTCCTTGGTACTCTAAATCTCTTCTTCTGAGTTGCCCATCAATCCCTCTAATTTCAGCCCCAAACCGAAGACACAGTATTTTGCCAAACACATTCAAGTTTATCCATAGAAAAATAACCTTTACATGATTTCAGCTATCATTTAAAGTTGCTTCCTTCCTCTCACATTTAGAAAATGGGGATTAATATGTGAGCTAATTTCTGAAACTTAAAATATATAGTTTATGCCCCATATTGTTAAACTATTAAGTAAATATGAACAAAATCTCCAAAATTTTGATATAAAATGAATGAATTTTTCAAATTTAGTCAAAATTTAATCATGAGTAACTTTAATCATAGTCCATTAAGAATGCATGTAAAGGGAAAAATTATTTTTCATCCTCAACATATGAATTCATTCACATGTACAATTTCATGTGTATTATATGGTTAGACTTAAGTTCACTGGAAGATTTATGAAGCATAAGATAACACAAACTGAAAATATAACAACTCTACTTGGCATGCAAGTTCTATCTTTAGTTATTTCCTACTGCACCATTCCTCCTAAAGTCAGAGGAAAGAGACTCACAGTACAAAAAGGAAAGTTAATAAAACACATATCGAAACAGTGCATTAATGTTCCTAAAATTTTTGTAGTCTTTCTTTGAAAATTAAAGAAAGAATGAATCAATATCAATGGTTAACTATGTATCTATAACCCATACATTTAATTAAATAAAATTTTGGAACATCCTTTTTTTGGGGGGGAGGGTGTTTGCCATAGAATGAATGTGCTCACCAGAGAAAGAGAGAGAGAAAATGAAAAAAGAAAGTGACAAATCACCCCTCAGGGGGAAAGGCCATGGCACAATCCATTCTCCTCCTGGGATTCTGGGCACACGTGTAATTGAACCAGTGTGAGTTTCAAGCCATTAGCTCTGGGACTCAAACCATGGTCGTCATGTGAGAGTCCAGCATCTTAAACACCATGCCACCTGCTGGCCCAGGAGCATTCATTTTTTTCAATTATGCTAGACAAAGTTCTGAATTGCTTTTTATTTACATTCAGAGTATAATATTTATAAAAAACAGAAATGTCTTCTACTAAATAAAGTAAAATGAATTTTAAAACCTAGGCAATAAAATCTTATTTAAGTAATTTATTAAAATAAGTTCACATAAAATATATCTTTTATCGAGTGTCTGTAGATTTTTTTCTTGTTCATCCTGCTGTCCTTAGGTTTTGTTATACTATAAACACGGATGCAATTGTGCCTAAGAAAACTACCCACACGTATATAAAATGAGTAAGAAATTTGAATCAGTGCGTTCTAAATTTTTTTAAATCCTCAATAAACTTATAACACTCTCTATCAGTAAATCACCACAGTGATGATTGATACAGCATTCGAGCACATGGGCACGTGTGTGTAGTGAGTGGGGTGTCAGGAAGAGCATACCATTTTTTATGCTTTGCTCTGCTAAGATTCAGTACTGAAGAGTGTAATTCAATTACTTTTTTTTCTTAAATATCAGATGCGGTTTGGATCTGAAACATGAGTTATGTGGAGTATATATAATGCAACATCAGGTCAACCCTGATAAAGGAGAGAGCCCAGAGAGCATATGAGTGCGGGAAATTTTAAATGTTAATATCCCTGAAATGGAATTTTATCTAAGAACACTGTAATAGCCTGTCTCAAAGGATCCTGTTTGTATCAGCTCTAAACCTCCACACTTCTGTTACAGGTCCAGGCCACATCTCTTAGAGTCATTTTGATCCTAACACATTATAGACTCCAACTTTGGTCCATATATAACTAACTTGAAAAGTATGTCTCAACAACCCATTTGTTCCTCACCCAAAGACCTCCTAGAAGCAGTTAACCTATCAGTGTAAACAACATAATTATGATCACCCAGGTGAGCATGAAAATGGTCACAAGGGAAATAAAAGAGATGGATTCAAAAAGTATGCTGTAGGTAACATTTTACAGTAACAAATTTGACCAATACTTTTAAAGAGTTATATGATAGGAAACAATATGTAATGGAAAGCAAAAAGTAGATCTTCTCATTACAGAGTCAAAAAGGCTTTTTTAAAGTCAGAGCTGATTCTTTGGTTGTTTTACAGAATTCTATCCAACACTTCCTAAGTCAAAATATTCTAATAAGCACCTACAGAGAAATATGGCAGTTTAAATCGTTCTCATTGTTCATTTACATTATTTTTTAACTTTCTTTCTTGCTCAGTATTCATACGTTTCATAAGTATTTGACAAAAACCTTTAGTTATTTTTTTTTCTTTTTCTTCAGTGTATTAAAGAACAATGAGCCAGATCCAACTAGATGAGTCGACTATTCCCTAGGTATAGCTCCTGGGTTATATTAATTTCATTTGCTGTAGTGATATAATAATTTACTATAAATGTCTTAAAATTACAGCATTTGAACATTTGCCAAGAAATAATACTTCTCCCCAAAGCACATGAATCATGAATCTGAAATACATAATGCACTTCAAAGATATTTAAAATTCTTCTAAGGAGTGACTTATTCACATGATAGAATGTTGACCATCTGATTTGAGGGGTGACCTTCCAATGGCAATGCAGAGCATTCTAATGCTTTGAAGTGTTACTATCAAAATAAAAGAAATATATAAATGGGAAAACATAGAAGTGTCCCTTGTAATGCCTCCCTTGGGAGGTGGGAACCCACATCAATAATGACCTTGGCTTCCCTTTTCTGAGTGTTTGCATAAGTTCTCACAATAGACTTTCTCCTATATTCTCCAAAAAGTTCAAATATGTATGAAGGAATCTGGTTTTGTTTGTGAGCCTGAGAGCAAGTGAAATAGATGAAGTTTATAAAAAGGAAACAACTCGAGTCTTATTTAGAACAACTAGTTCAAATAAATCTGAAAAGCCTAAGAATCAAAAAGGTAATTTTAGAAATCAATACATATAATATGCTTTATGATCTTGCTTTTGTGAGTGATACAGAATAATGAGATAAATAAGAAAAAAAACAAAAACGCTATAGCCATTATTGAATATGTACATATATACACATATGTATATATGTGTACGTATGTGAGTCTGCTAGCTAGAGTGTGCTTCCAGATTTATTAATGCATTCAATATTGGTTGAGAACTTACTATATTCGAAGCACTTAGAGATTTAAAAAAAATAAATTAGATCTAGATATGGTATAAAAGAGGCTTTAAAGGACTCAACTCAAAATTCAGAATAAGACATACAATGTTAATTACCCATAGTGAAAAACAATGATGATGAAATCCTAAGCCAGGCTGCAGTGAATTTAACAATAGAGTAAAAGCTAAAGCCCTGGGTCTGATCATTTTGGACTTCTTCAAGATCAATTCTATTCTCCAGAAGTAGATTCTAGTTCTGCTTCTGAAAAATAAGGGAAACTTAACCATGTGAGCTTCACAGTCCTCTTTAGCTCCAACATTAGAAAAAAAAAACTATACTTCATGAGTTAGATTTAAACCAGAAGGTGCAAACCTCATTCTTCCCTTGTAAAGGCTTCACTGATAAATAGCAATGTCAGCTAACATGAATTCCATCTCCTTTTTCCTTTCCTGACTCCAGTTTGATGGAAATACCAGTTAGCAATAAAATAGCATTGGGGAGTTCAGACTCAGAAAAAAAAAATCAAAATTATATCCAAAATCACAGTACTGTGATTTCAGAATTATTTCTTTCAAAACCTAACATATTGAACATAGTTGATGAAGAAAAACCTGAAAAGAATGGCTAGACAAGTCGAACTTTAGAAAAGAATAAGTAGACAAACCAGTATAACTATTTTCTTGTTGGAACTTTTAAGAAAAATAAATGTCTAGTGGTATTTCATTCATAATATTATTAATGTGCAAATTCAATAATGTAGCCAAGGCAACCACAGAATAAAAGGTAAAGTTTTATCATTAATTTGAAATACCGTGGTTTGAAAAAGTTTGGTAGTAAAATCAAGGTTAAATGAAATATCATGAAGCTGTGCAATTAAGTTAATAATGAGGTGCCTCAGGGATCAGTGCTAGACCAGGTGTTCAATATATTTATTAATGGCTTAGAAGAGTTGTGAATAATATGAAAGCACATTCGGATGACTTCGAAGATATTTATAGCAATCAAAATGGGTGAATGAATGCTTTCTTGACCCACTCAAGAGCAATTATTTAACATATTATAGCAAATAATCAACAAGAGCAAATTAATGTACAGTGGGTGGAATTACCCACGGTTTCTTAATATGCTAATAGCTACTGAAATAGTTACTGCCTTTCAGGCAAGAGTGGGCATATCTAAGACGACATCTGTCCAGTAAACAACTCCTCATGAGAAAAAGATCATCAGAAAAGGCTAGAATAATAATGCAAGAAAATAATGATCTAAATCAATAAATATTACTAAAAACTTGCACATGCTAGACACTTGCTCTATTGACTGACACTGTTTAGGAAAGGTGTGCTTTACCAACATGTATCATCTGGAGTATTTGGTGTCTTATCTGATGATTTTCCAAATAGTTCCTCATTATTATCCACTCTTGTCCAACATTCATTCACTGAAATTCCCAAGTGCCTTACAGGTTTGAATGAAGCTTACTAGGGCATCCCTTTTCACCTCAGCTTTGCTTTATTCTAAACGATTTCACTGATGTTAAGTTTAATATATTAATCTTCCAAATTGAAGATCTCGAGGTTTAAAAGGTAAAAGTGATTCCTTTTCACAAGAAAGAAAATACTATTCGATAATAGTATGAATTCTCCGGGGGCATGAGCTCCCGCGCCCCGCGCGGCTTCCGCCGGGCGCCCCGCGCGGCCTCTTGTTGGAACTTTTCAGAAAAATAAATGTCTAGTGGTATTTCATTCATAATATTATTAATGTGCAAATTCAATAATGTAGCCAAGGCAACCACAGAATAAAAGGTAAAGTTTTATCATTAATTTGAAATACCGTGGTTTGAAAAAGTTTGGTAGTAAAATCAAGGTTAAATGAAATATCATGAAGCTGTGCAATTAAGTTAATAATGAGGTGCCTCAGGGATCAGTGCTAGACCAGGTGTTCAATATATTTATTAATGGCTTAGAAGAGTTGTGAATAATATGAAAGCACATTCGGATGACTTCGAAGATATTTATAGCAATCAAAATGGGTGAATGAATGCTTTCTTGACCCACTCAAGAGCAATTATTTAACATATTATAGCAAATAATCAACAAGAGCAAATTAATGTACAGTGGGTGGAATTACCCACGGTTTCTTAATATGCTAATAGCTACTGAAATAGTTACTGCCTTTCAGGCAAGAGTGGGCATATCTAAGACGACATCTGTCCAGTAAACAACTCCTCATGAGAAAAAGATCATCAGAAAAGGCTAGAATAATAATGCAAGAAAATAATGATCTAAATCAATAAATATTACTAAAAACTTGCACATGCTAGACACTTGCTCTATTGACTGACACTGTTTAGGAAAGGTGTGCTTTACCAACATGTATCATCTGGAGTATTTGGTGTCTTATCTGATGATTTTCCAAATAGTTCCTCATTATTATCCACTCTTGTCCAACATTCATTCACTGAAATTCCCAAGTGCCTTACAGGTTTGAATGAAGCTTACTAGGGCATCCCTTTTCACCTCAGCTTTGCTTTATTCTAAACGATTTCACTGATGTTAAGTTTAATATATTAATCTTCCAAATTGAAGATCTCGAGGTTTAAAAGGTAAAAGTGATTCCTTTTCACAAGAAAGAAAATACTATTCGATAATAGTATGAATTATATCATATCCTTCCCTAACCCATCAGGTTATTTAATTATTATGCATACCAGAAAACTTAAATGTAGCATGATTTCAATTACTATGCATTTATTCAAAAATATCTTCTGAGTGCCTGTCTAAGGCATAGTGGTAATAATAATGAATAGGACAAATGAAACTTGAAGCCTGCTATAGAAGAACTTAGAGAACCATGTCTATTCAATCATGAACTGAGCATTTATCAATCCTAGTCCATAAAATAACATATTGTCATTAATGTTATCATAAATGTGAAATATATTAAAATTAATAAGAACGACAACTTCTCTAGGAATATCTAACAATATATTTTTTAAAAACAATGCATCAATTTCTGCTACCATTATCTTTTCTACCAGAAAAAATTTATTGACCCCTGATATAAATGTTCTCATCTGAAAAATAACTTAGATACTCCTTCAAATATCAAGAAAAAAAATAATAAAAGATTTATAAATTGTTTGGAACTAAGTAGGTTGGCCAATATAAGTAGAATGAAGCTTAATACTAATGCCAACATCAACTCATCTCCAATGTAATTGTACAAAATAACTCATTAGTAAATCCATCGGTAGTATGGCAATATGTGTGAAGCACTAGTAGTAAGATTTTTTTTGAAGGTATCTCTAATATCTGTATATGTCCATCTGCAAATTTCATATGTGAACATAGAATAACACCCAAGATCTCATAAGAATTTATAGATTTTTCAGAATCTCAATGGTAAAAGAGACAGGCTTTAAACATTGAGTTATAAATTTTCTCTATATCATCTAACACATCGGTGCCATAGAATTTTTAAAAATTTAGCCTATTAATAAAGCCAAAGACTCATAGTAAAAGGCAGACTTTGGACACTTGTTAGAATCTCCATCATATTTACAAATGAAGGTCAGGAATTGCACATCTAAAAAATCAAATTTACAACTGGAAATAATTCACGTATCAAATATGTGAAAGTTCTGTTGATTTTTCCATCTAGATCTTTCAGTGTCTCCTGGTTATTTTGCAGTGTGATTTAAGTACAATTTTAGCAAGAGAAAATAAGTAGTGAATGAGAATTCATTAGCAGGTGGTCAAGTATAAATACTCTATCAATCATGCTGGTATTTTTAAGCATCATCAATTTTAATTCCATCTCTAAAGGAGTAATCTCATACTTTAGGATATGTACTACATAATATTTATTTTGAAGGGGAATTTCAGAATGTTACTTGAAAAATAAAATACTGTAAATATTCCTCCTCTTGGGTTTCTTTGGCAGATGGAAAGTAATGATGTACTCAAAGCACATAAGAGACTTTAAAAGAACAAAATAGTGTTTATAAAAATAAGGACATTTCTAAATATTTGTTTTAGATAAAGAGATTTGTAATGATAAAACAAAAAAAATTAAATCAGGTAAAACTATGAAAAAGCATATTATAGGAATCCAATGCTTTGTGCTTATTTTCATAGAGAAGATTTGCTTTTTCTGCTCAAAAGTGAGTTCATAGTGATTGAATAAATTCAAAAGACTTTCACTCAGTTATAGCTTTTAAATGTCGGGTGATTACTACAGAATGACTTCTTTTTTTACTTGCATAATCTATTACATATTATATTTCTATCCTGAATTAAGTGAACTATTCAATTTATGTTGATCAAATAGTTTTATCACAATATATTATAATGGAAAGCAATCATCTTATCCAGACCACATGGTAGTAGACTGTAAGCTCACTTTGGTGAAATAAGGTGTATATATTGATTTTAATATATTCACAGATTCTTCAAGGTCAAATGGTAAGTAAGGTGAGGAAAAGTATTCTGAATACTAATACTCCTCTTGTGTATCATCTGCACACTGTAGAAGTTATGAGGCATATGAAAACCCTCAGAAAGCAAAACAACAACAGCAACAAAACCCAAAACGTCCAAATGGAGCAGTCAAGGAAATTTAGCATTATCTAGAAAATAAAGACTCAAGATTTCAAGGCACCCTACTGCATAACAATGAGAGCTGCAAAAGCAAAAAGCAAACTAAAAGATTCCACCACTATATATATCTTGTTTATTGCCCATTGTCTTGATGAATACGATAGGAACACACAGGCTTGATAATATTCTTTTACTGTACAAAGAAAAGTTATCCTTGCTCTATAATGTATATCATAAGTCTTTCCTAAACTCAGAGACTGCATTTTAGTTTTTATTCAACTAGATAGAAAAAGAATTGGTGTTGAAAGAGGTGAATCACAATACTGTATCACTGGGCTATAAATAAAGCATGCTTTTTGCTAGTAATCATTACTCTGCAAAGTTTCAAGTAGAAACTGAGATTTTAAAATATTTTAGAAATAATTTCTCTCAAGGTCTCCATTGTTATATTTTCTCTTTTAATTCTACTACACCAATGATAATTCCTGAGCAAGATTCCAAAATTCACAGAAAATTTCTTAAACTAAACCTTCCTCTGATCTCCATTTTTTAAACTAATTACAGATCACCTAAACTCTTCTGATTGGCCCATCTTGCCATAAAGCTACATTAAAAACCTCTTCCACATTGAAGATCATTTTTAAGTCACCAACAGGTGAAATTTTGGCCACTCTTGTTATCAGTATTTAGTGTAGGCACTATTACAGTTACCTACTTTGTGGAAATAGTGAAAAAGATAGAAGCTTTGTGCATACACTCATTTGTAGACATGAGAGTGAATGGTGAGTAGAGGCAACTAGATTTGGTGTCAAGGGAATCTAATTGTAAATGGTGACAGCAAATTACCCAATCCACAGTTTGTGCTAGCCCCAAATCATCGTTTACACAGATCATGAACTCTGTGATTTCTAACCATTAGATTCCTCCTCTAAGTTATATTCTGCAAGACAAATTATTTTGGTTGAAACTAGAGACCTTTATAATAATTATCAGTGTGTAGCGGTGTTGGCCACAATACAAGTAAGTATCAATGAAGTAGAAAGACCGAAGCAGTCACAATAGCAAGTTTTCAGAAGGTCAAGCATGAGCAGGGCATAAAAAAACTAGGTGTGTGCTAATTTACCAGCCTTAATATCTGTAAAACAATAGAGAATAGTGTGGACTGATGTGAATCCTTGTCCTGGCTAAAAAGGACAAATAAGTACCAATGATATCCAGAGCATCACAGTCAAACAAGTATATTGATCTACATCTTCTAGATTTTTCTAGAGAAGCTAAAATTTAAACTTCTACTGGAAAACTCTAATTTTCAAATATTAGAAACCAATTCAATTTCTGTGTAATATTCTGTGGGAAACACTGTTCTGGGGAAAAAAAAAAAGGAAATATATATAGAGAGAGGCCAACACTGTTCTGGGGTAAAAAAAAAAGGAAATATATATAGAGAGAGGCAGGTTTGGCCAAATTGTTAGAAATTTCCTATTTAGAATATGGAGAGAGAAAGTTCAAGCAGAATGAGGATGAATTTGAGACTGTCAGTGAAGAGACCCAGCAAAGTACTAGATAACAACTTCTATGGAGAAAGAATACTCAAGCAGGTGTATATATGAAAGTCAAAATGTAGTAAGCTACTCATTGGACAGTATATACTTTTTTAAAAAAGGATAAGCTGGGGCCAGCAGTTAGTGCAATGGCTATATTGCTGGACTCCCATGTAGTCAACTGCAGTTCAAGTCCCAGACCTGGTGATTTAAATTCACACCAGGTGCGTGTGCATGCATATCCAAGATCCCGAGAGGAGAATGGAGGAGAAGGGATTGCGGCGTGGCCATCCCCCTTGGGGGTGATTTCTCATTTTCTGTCTCTCTGTCTCTCTCTGTCTTTCTGGCGAGCGCACACGTCCTATAGCAATAACCTCTCCAAAAAAAAGAGGGAAAAAGGCATAAACTATCTAGATACAAAGGTCCCTTTTTTTCTATCTAAAGAACTATCCATTTATTTTTATTTTATTTTATTGTTGTTAGTTTTTAATTTGCTACAGAGCATGTGCACTCACCATAGAGAGACAGAGAGAAAGAGGAGTCGGGGGATGAAGTGAGAAAGTAAGTCACCAAGTCTGGGACTCAAATAGCAGTTGGCCATGTGGGAGTTCACCGCCTTAACTACCATGCCACCACTGGCTCTCAAAACGTCTTTTTAAATTTAGCTTCATTTATTTTTACCCCATCTTGTGCAAGAAAGAATTTACGGTAAAACAACAAAATGTTCAATAGGGTAAAATTTAAAAATAAATGATAAAGATCTAGAAGAAATAACTTAAGTCAAAATGAGATAACGTATATTGTATGCATACTGAATACATTCAAAAGAATAAAAATCTTTTTAGCTATTAATTTATAAATCTTGTCACAATGTGCCCAAGGAGGGAAAGAAGGTGCCCATTATTTTGTAAAGTCCATTTTCTTTTTTAATGCAACTTGGTTTTTTGTGTGGATGAATCTATCTGCCTCATAATTAATAAAGTGATAAACACTGCATATCAAAATAAAGGAGCACTGCTACATATTTTGGCTGTCTACATTCTATGTTTTCACAACAAAAATGTGTTATTTTCAAGGGATGTTTTTGTGAGCCAAAATAGAGGGCAGAGCAGATTCCTTCATACTTAGGATTTTAATACTCCTGTGGCTGAAAGGGAAAGATTTTTCAATGATCAGAAAAGGCATTGTGAGTTACAGGCACATCAGTCTGATGAGGCCATATACAGGATATACTACCAGGAAGATTCCAACCTAATGTGTCAGAATTGCTCTGTTCTTCCAAAAAGGCTACATTAATAAAAAAATAAATAAGATAAAATAAAATGAGCACCTCACCAAGATAAACTGATTGTTGCTTGTTGTTATTCTAAAGAGACGTTTTTAAAAAATACAAATGATGCATTATCAGCAGCGGTAGGCATTAGTGTATTCTAGTCTAATTTCAACCCCAAATCCAGACCATGAAATACAATTTAGAAAGGCTCATTCTTTGAGTATCAGTGGATGTGCAGCCCATATGTAATGAAGAAGCACTTTTGTAAATCACTGTATAAGCATCATGAATTGTGATAAACCAAGCACAGAGACTAAAATTGTAACTAGGCAAAAAGCGATCCCTCCTCTCTCAGCATTCCCTCATAAGACTGGTAAGCTATAACTGGACAGGTCTCTACATTTAATTTGTTTAACAAATATTTATTGAGTATCTACTTTGTATGTTAAGCTTGGAGAAAAAAATGAATCCCCAGTTAATTCTTGCCTTCACAGTAGTCTCTATTCTATATGGATAGCTTCAAAAATAGCATAGTCAATTCCCCACTGCAGCAGAATACAATGACAATAACAGCTCCAGTTTATTAACACCATTGTTTAATTTTATTTTTTCTGGTAATAATAAACCTGTTACCCCAAATCATTAACAACAACAACAACAAAATACTATCAGACATCTGAATATCTCTTCTTTAACCAACCTCTATACCTACATACTTACATAATGAAAATCTACCTCAAAGTAACAACCTTGGCACATTGCAAAATGGAAAATTATAAAAGACAAATTAAATTTTCCTAGAATGAGCTATTTACTGAGAAGGAAATATATCATGTTTACTTCAAAAAGATCTTCTGTGTCAAGGAAGGGAACCACAAAGTCTGTGCTTTGTAATCTTCAGTTGACTAGATAATCTAATTCATTAGAATGTTTTCTTCTTTCTACTCTAGTACTTCAGCTAAATATGTTAGAGTACAATGTTTCCAATATTACAAATATGCTCTCTCAAGTTAATAAACATAGCCCTGAGGACAAGAGTAAGGAACTGGAATCCAGCATCAACTCTTCTGTCAGCAACATATATACACATGCATACATTTCAAAACCACATCTCTAAAATTAAGAAAGTATGTATTGTCCTTATATATCTAGAGCATAGATTTTAAAAGTATGGACTTGAACCTTAAAACTTCTTAGAAACACAAATTCTTAGGTCCAGCCCAGATACACTGCAAAAGAAACTTGGAATATGGGTCTAGAAATCTGTTTCTCTCCATTAAGGGGTTTCTGATGCATGCTAAAGTTTGAAATCATTGCTCCCAAAATAAGGCATGACACTATAAAATGCTCAGATTTTTGGTGATATGTTCTAAATAGTAAACTACAAAGTTATTAATTACAATTCCAAAATGGACACAATGTTTAAAATCTAAAAAGATGGGGAAAACTACCTAAGTTCATGACTGTTACTAATGTTTAATTATGCCTAATAGAAGCCAATCTTTCTTTCTCTTCCTGCTTTATATCTGTATTGTGTGTATGTAGTCTACAAATAAATATGGACAATTCTATGCAAACATTCCTCATCCCAAACATTTTAAAAATTCATCTTAGGAAATGTGGGAAAAAATCGAGTTCTAGGTTATAATTCTCACACAAAAATTTGCCAATTTCTTATAACTCAACCTTCATTTAGAATCTACTATTGGGTTGGGTTGTTAGAAAAGTCACGACGTATTTTTTTTTGTTTTTCAATGCAAAAAAGCATGATGACTTTTCCAACAACCCAATTTGTTAACTGGTTCTTATTATGCTGACTATGTCAAAAATATAGATCTAGAGTATCCAAAGAAATAGTATATTCAGTGTTTCAGGTTTTACAGCAAGAACTGACAAATAACAACAACAAATATATATATATATAGAATGTACCTATTTTCTTTTCCTTTTTTTAGAGATATTTTGCTATAGAGCACGTGTGCTCACTGGAGACACAGAGAGACAGAGAGACAGAAAGCAAGAAATCATCCCCCTAGGGGAATGGCCACATAGCAATCCCTTCTCTGTGGACATGAACACATGCGCCCAACAAGAGTTTTAAGCTGCCCAGTCTGGGATTCAGACCACCATTGACTACTTGGGAGTCCAGCAACGTAACCATTATACCATCTGCTGGTCTCCTGAATGTATCTATTTTCTTATATTATAGTTTTATTGTGAAACACTGAGGTTTAGCCAACTTCAAGATGAGTAATACTTTTTTTATATAAAAATGTTCGTTCTCAATTGTTGACTGACTTTTTAAGAAATCACAGTTGTGAACAACATGCTCCTGTGTTTCTTTTTATTATATTATTATTTTTAAATATTCAATTGATATACATTACTTGGCTTGTAAAGAAAATTTACTCAATATGAAATACATCTAAGAGCAATCCAGTTGAGAATACTATACATGTTATCATCAACAGATAATAAGTCATTTTTATGTCCCATAAATGTCTTGCCTCTCAGCAAGGCTGTCTCTTGCACACGTGCTTCCCCTATACTCTTCTCTTCTCCTGCCCTCCTTCACCGCTGTCCCCAGAGTCCATAACTATTTTCACTCTTTTGTCTTCAAATCTTTCAATCTGCCATAAAGTGCAGACACTCAGCATATATTAAGTGGAGACATACAACATCTTTCAAAGCCTGGCTTATTTCGCTCAGCAGTAAATCTTCTATATTCGATCACTTTCTACCAAATGCCAGGGTCTTGCCACACGTTTTCAATCCACTCATCTGTTCATGGACATTTATGTTGGTTCCATATCTTAGCAATCATGAGTAATGCTACAATAAACATTGATGTGCAAGCGTTTTTCTGACTGAGTATTCTCCTATCCTTTGGGTAGATACCCAGGAGTGGGATTGCTGTATTATATGGTAGTTCTATTTGTAGGTCTTTGAGAAACCACTATATTGTTTTCCACAACGACTAGACCAATTTACATTCCCACCAACAGTGTAAGAGAGTTCCCCTTTCACCACAACCTTACCAACACTTATCATTTTTTGAATTTTTAATCTTTGTCATTCTGACTGGGGTTAGGTAGTATCTCATTGTGGTTTTAATCTGAATCTCCCTCATGATGAGGGATGAATAACAGAATACATTATGTATTTTCAACAGTATATTAAGCTATTATAAATTCATCATTCTCAAATCAAAACACTTCATTTATAACCCATGCTTAGACTAATCATGAATTACATTAAATACAGTGTTTTCTTCACATAATTTCACAAAGTCAGATAAACTGATCTCCAACAGAGTTTGGAAAATATTTATTTCCTTTCTAACTATGTTATTTTGACACATACTAACATACAAACCAAAGATTATCACCAATAATAATGGCATTAGTGGCTGAAGGGGCAGTTAGCAATTTCATATTTACTCTCAGACCAGAGTGGGTCTCTCAGACTGGAAGCTTGGGTAATGTCATTCATCAAGGTAAGCCAGGTGAATCTGTAATCAATGGCCAAAGCTCTGCTGGAACTGCACTGCCTTGCAGAAAGCAAGCTGAGTTATGAGCTACAGAAGAAAATATTGACTGTTGCTTTCACTTATTTGTTTCACCAAATAGAATAGAAATAAATATTACTGATTTTATTTAGTAAATACTTGTTTTTCAGTAGTCACTAAATAATATGAAAGAAAACTAGAATATCCACAACTGAAACTCCTATGACATTAACAAAACCCAGGAACATAGCATTTTCCAAATGATAATGAATAAAATTAAAATACTGACTTTAATGACCTGACTATAACTGTCATTTTCTAAAATATACTTTAGTAACAATAAGCCCTGGGGAAAAAATGACTTTTTATCCCAATATCTAAGAGTATTTTTAAGTCAGTCATTAGCAATTGAGAGTCTTCTTTTCAAATGTTTTTAGTCCCCCCCAGAGTCTAAAAGCTTCTCATGAAATAAATTTACATTTCTAAGACTAAGAAATGGTGTAAATTTACATCTACAAATGTTTAACATTTATTTCTAGGCTATAAAATTTTCCACTAGACTACGTCAGTATCTGTACTTATTAAATATTTAGGATATGATTAACCAAATAGAACCAGATGGAATAGAATCTAGAGGGGATTTGTATCATAATAAACACATATAACTTATGCAACTTTGATAATATAAATTGAGAAGAAACTAACAAAGGAAAAAATTCTTCCTGCCAATTTGTAGGGCCAATATATAGTGCAAAATGGGAAATGCTAAGCTCAGAAGTCTCAGGTACACTCCAGCGTGTGAGCAACTAGCCTCAGAGAGGGTGATTATGGTATTTAAAGATGTTTATTTCCATTTATCATGACTCTTGAAAGTCAACTAATTCTCATACACAAAAAAAAAACTGTTTTGATTTTATTTTTAGATTTTTCCCTTTCCCTTTCAGTGTCTCTCTCTGTGAGTGCCTTAGGGCACACACACTCACAGAGAGAGACACTGAAAGGGAAAGGGAAATCACTCCCAGGGGCCGTGGCCATGTCACAATCCCTTCTCCATTCTCCCTTCAGGATTTTGATCCTGCGTGCACATTGGCCCAGCATGATTTTTCATGCTGCCGGATCCGAGACTCAAACCATGGTCAACCATGTGAGAGTCCAGCACCTTAACCACCCTGTCATCTTGGCCTCAAAATTGTTGAATTTACTGAGACCTAGCATATTTATTTTGAAACCACCCTTATTTGGTGTTTCCCTTTCTGTCTTATAACTTAATCTTTGAATACAATGGATCTTTTCTTTATACAATCACACCATGCAATGCTTCTCTCAACTAACAAAAATAAAAGTCTTTTTCAGAGCGAAGGACATTATGAAAAGAGAAAAAAGAGAAGATAATACTAACTTTATTATGTATCTTTTTGAAGTTTATTATTATTATTATTATTACTCATTAATTTTTGCTCTAGGGCATATGCATGTATTAAAGAGAAACAAAGAAAAAGTAGAGAAGGAAAATGAGAAATCACTCTTTCAAGAGGCTGGGCCCACTGTAATACCTCCTCCTCTATTCTCCTCTTGGGGTTTGGTCATGCACACACATGCCTCAGGTCTGGGACTTGAACCATCAGGTAAGCCATGTAGGATGCAACCACCTTAACCTCCACACCACCTGCTGTCCCTTATTATGTATCTTTCATTAGAGGTTTCACAACTGGTTAAATGGACGATGAACGCCTGTCATGGCTACAGAATGAAAGATGGACAAATAAAACAGATAAAATCATTCGTAAGACTACAAAAACCGTATTACTCAGGCTCCATTTCAAAGAAAACCTTCATGTCAGTAATTTATCAACATATCTTAGCCACTACATGAAAATATATAAATGAAACTCTACTTTGAAAATGTAGTTGAGTGGCTAATTGTAGGCCAAACCTCCCAAGAAGAACTATATGCACTGTGGTGAATTCATGATTATAACAGAAAATTGCTTAGCAGTCAAACACTCTGGGCCTTGCTGGATGGTTCAGCAAGACAGGTGTTCTTGGGAAGCCAGGTAATGACAAGTAAATTGGGAAGCCAATAATATACTGTTTTTTTTTTTGGGGGGGGTCTGATTTTGTTTTTGTTTTTCTTTTATTAGGGAACAGAAGCCATTGGGAAGTCTATAATATACTGGGTTTTTTTTGGGGGGGAGGGGGGTCTGATTTTTATTTTGTTTTTCTTTTATTAGGGAACAGAAGCCTCTCTAGTAGAACTCTCCACTGGATTCCATCAGTCCTCTTAATACAACTGCAGCATATATTTTCTTCCTGGTAATTCAAGTTATCAAACTTGGGCATGGTAGTATTCACCCTATGGCAATCTATAATATACTGGGTTTTTTTTGGGGGGGAGGGGGGTCTGATTTTTATTTTGTTTTTCTTTTATTAGGGAACAGAAGCCTCTCTAGTAGAACTCTCCACTGGATTCCATCAGTCCTCTTAATACAACTGCAGCATATATTTTCTTCCTGGTAATTCAAGTTATCAAACTTGGGCATGGTAGTATTCACCCTATGGCAAACTCTAAACACTCACATCTATCTATCTATTTATCATCTATCTATCTATCTATTTATTATCTATCTATCTATCAATCTATTTTACTTTCTTATGAGCTAGTGAGATAATTATTTTCTCCTGTTTTGATATATTTGTATATTTGTATTTAGATTGTAACTCAGTACAAATACATATTAGGTATACTTATTGCCTTATATATTTCATATTTAATACTAATAAAAGTGATAGATTAATACATAAATAATTCAAGGGGTTCCAAAGTTTTGTGCTTGACTGAAGAGAAGCCAGACTAATGCCCTCTCATCACCCTCATTCATATACAATGAGCATACTCATCCCAGGATTTAAGCTCCATGTTCTAAATCTTTCTTCTCTTTTTTTGCATGACCTCTCATTAGGATGAATAAGAATGGAATATCCATTCCTTTTAGGAAAAGACTGATCCCATAGTCTGGGATATGATGTGAGTCTCTAACCCCAACAAAGTGCCTGAACAAACAAATATCACTCCCTAACATCTGAGTTACAATATTGGAAATATAAATAAAAATAATATTGTAAAGTGAGTATCAAGAGTCTCACTCAGATACAGGAAAGTAAAATTCATTTTCTCTCTCTTTCTTCCTCTTTCTTTCTTTCTCTCTTTTTCTTTTTTCTTTCTTTCTCTTTCTCTCTTTCTTCTTTTAACATTTCTTTAGTTCTTCCATAAATGAAAGAGAAGAAGAAAGTGAGAGAGCTTCTCTCACGTGATCCTGATACTGCTATCCGCCCCTAACTGTCAGTTAACCTCTGATCATGGGCACATCTGTGCGTACTATACTCAGGGAAACCTCTGGATCTAAATGGGAAACTTTCCTATGTGGGAAGTAGTGTCAGTCAGCAAGCATTACTGCAGCTGGACTTTCACATATCTACCACAAATAATAAACATTGTCTCTACCCTATCACTTAGTTATTATTCCAACTCAGTAAGGAAGAATTTGAGATTGTGATCAGAAACTTTTTGATTCTCGATATGTAATAAAATATGCAGGTACATTTAAAAAAAAAAAAACAGCTAGCACTGAGTAATTCACCTTCATTACCCCATACAACTACTACCCATACTTCTCCTTTTATATCCTTAACCTAGCAAGTAACAATAAACAATTCCTCAAGTTCAAACTTAGGAGTCAAATTTTACTTCTCTTTATCATCTCCTACATTAAATAAATCCCCAAGTCTTCTGAAATCCACATTTAACCTATGATAGTTAATATTATGGGTCAGCTTGACTGTCTACATGGTGACCAAATAATTGGCAAAGCTGTATCCTGGATACTTCCATAAGGGTGGTTTTGAGTTCAATTAACATTTAAATCTGTATGTTGAATAAAGCAGATTGCCCTTGGTAGCATGAGTGGGCCTCATAATATTTGTTGAGGCTGGAATGGAACAAAAGGCTGGCTTTCCTGCAAATAAGAGAGAATGACTCCTACCTTGCCTGATGGCCTTCAAATTGAAATACCAGCTCTTTGCCTGCCTCAGACTTGAACTGAAACATTGATTCTTTCCGGGTCTCAAGCCTGCCAGTCTTTGGACTGGAACTACACCATTGGCTCTCTTGACTCTCAAGCTTTTGAACTCAGACTAGGACCATACAATCAGCTTTCATAAGTCTCTAGCTTATGACCTTGTAGATCTTGAAATGTGCCAGCCTCCACCATATGGAACATGCCTTAAATATCTTTACTTATAAATACACATACACACACACATATATACATACACATACACACTCTATTGGTTCTGTTTCTCTAGAGAATTTGAGTAATATCTAAATGTTCCTCTACTCACTTTGCAACAGTCAGTCCAAGTGAACATCATCTCTTACTTTGACTACAAAAGAACTTCGCAAGTATTTGGTTGTTTTTGTTTGTTTGTTTGTTTTTTGAGATACGCATACACACTCTGTTGGTTCTGTTTCTCTAGAGAATTTGAGTAATATCTAAATGTTCCTCTACTCACACAGCTTTTCAATCACTTTGCAACAGTCAGTCCAAGTGAACATCATCTCTTACTTTGACTACAAAAGAACTTCGCAAGTATTTGGTTGTTTTTGTTTGTTTGTTTTTTGAGAGCTTTTTGCTATGGGGTGTGTGCGCTTTCTAGAAAGACAAAGAGAGACAGAGAGACAGAAAGCAAGAAATCATCCCCTTGAGGGATTGCCGCACTGCAATCCCTTTTCCTCCATTCTCCTCTTGGGATCTTGGGTGCACATGCACACATGCCCAGCGTGAGTTCAAGACATCAGGTCCCGGACTCGAACCATGGTCTACTACATGGGAGTCCGGAGACATAGACATAATGCTAACTGCTGGTCCCCTCGTAAGTTATCTTTTAACACCAACCCTGACCTCATATATGTTTGCTGTATGTAGAGACCTGAACAGCATAAATCCTACTTGACATAGAATAACAACATAAAAAATCAACCAAGTAGCCTCTCTTCATCCAAATGTAATAGTTTTAGTAAGGTTTATTTCTGACTATGATACATTTATCATGCTTCTTAGTTTACATACATGGCTTACCATATGGATTATCCTTAAATGACTGGTAGAAAAGGAAATAAGTTCTAAAATTTGTTTAGTACTCTCCTTTCAAAATATAGAAAGTGCATTTATAAGTGCTTATTAGTATTTATGTAGGAAGAGAAAGTGATGATACTAAAAAGGTATATATAGTTTTCCTAAAATCAAATCCTTCATAGAAAGCCCCTTTATATTTCTGCATTTAAAAGTAATTCAGTGTATCCCATATCTCTCAATTGGGAAGATAATAATTCCAAAATGAATTGATCTTTTATCCTACTTGACATAGAATAACAACATAAAAAATCAACCAAGTAGCCTCTCTTCATCCAAATGTAATAGTTTTAGTAAGGTTTATTTCTGACTATGATACATTTATCATGCTTCTTAGTTTACATACATGGCTTACCATATGGATTATCCTTAAATGACTGGTAGAAAAGGAAATAAGTTCTAAAATTTGTTTAGTACTCTCCTTTCAAAATATAGAAAGTGCATTTGTAAGTGCTTATTAGTATTTATGTAGGAAGAGAAAGTGATGATACTAAAAAGGTATATATAGTTTTCCTAAAATCAAATCCTTCATAGAAAGCCCCTTTATATTTCTGCATTTAAAAGTAATTCAGTGTATCCCGTATCTCTCAATTGGGAGATAATAATTCCAAAATGAATTGATCTTTTTATAAGAATTACTATAAAATATCATTCCCTTAGGTGAACAAAACCAATAGCCCATCTGCCAGTTCCTCCATCACTACCACTTGCAGGGTGCCTTGTGCGGAGCTGTATTTTATAGTAGCCTTTGGCGAGAACATTTGCCTCTTTTTCCTTTAACAGCTTTGCCCCCTTGACAATATTTTAAAATAATCAAAGGTTTAACTTTTCCAATTTCTTTTTCAGTATTGCTTTGGCAGAGGTTTGGGTATTAAGTCTGGTAAAAATCAATATCCTCTATGTAGTTCTTGCCTCAGAAGGTGTGCACCTTAAAAATAGCTATCCTGATAATAAAATATTTTTTCATAGATAAACACATATTTGAAGGAAAAAAACTTAATTCCTCAGGCAGTTAAGATTTTTTAAAAGTAAAGGAAAAAAAGCACTACAATTTCTCACTTCTGGGTGAAATGACTACATCTGCAAAAGATTTCTTTTTCATTTTCATTCTAAACATAGAAAATTAAAATATTAATATAAGCCAGAGCTGGGCTGATCATGAAAAAAGGGTAAATTAAAAATGTACATTAATTTTAAAATACATCTGACCATATAATTATAAAAGACTGCAAATATAAGGAAAAAAAAAGAATTGTGAAAATTAGACTGCTCATTCATTTGAAACCCTTTGATAAAAAGTACTCTATCTTCTGTGGACTGTCACCCCTGTGAGGAAAAGGGCTGCAGCATTTTGTCTTAATCTCTACACAGCACTGTGCCTATGACAGTAGTTCACAATTTTAAAAATTCAGATTTTTTTAGTGGAACCATTTTTATTTAATAAGAAACTAACAAGATGTTTTTCCATCCCACTGACCCTGGAACATTAACCATTTCATTCCAAATGTCACCACTTTTTTCCTCTAAATTTACTTCTTCCCTGATTTATATTTAAGTTTCTCAAATGCAAAATTGACTTTATAATTTAGTTGTTAATTATCTCCAGTCACCTAATTTTAAAGGGCCAACAACTCTGATACTTTAGCTCATTAACCACAAAAGAAAAATATATGAATTAAGTAAAATACAACCTGCAGTTAAACATTAGATGCAGTCAAACAAGATCTCCTTTAATGTTTACATAAAAACCTTTGAAGCATACACAATAATCAGACATAAATCATTAGTACTCTATTAGTACTAATATTAGTACTTCTTCCTTACCACTCCCCTGGAAACATAACAGAGAGGAAAGTGCTAAATAGATGGAGTATTTCAATACTCGGAGTAGAAAATCCCTGGTTGAAATACAGTCCCATTCACCATTTGACAAGCGTTTACTAGTCACTACCTACAGTCAGTCATTGTGCCAATGTATGTCCAGCATCATTATACCGCTTAGGAAACCACCTGGAAGGGTTGATTTTTACCTGGCATTCCTCATTCTCAAGAAGGAATGTTTACCATAAGAGTCAGCCAAGGGACCAGCAGTTAGCGTAATGGTTATGTCACTGGACTCCCATGTAGTCAACCACAGTTCGAGTCCCAGACCTGGTGACTTAAAACTCATGCCAGGCGTGTGTGCGTATGTGCCCAAGACCCCAAGGGAAGAATGGAGAAGGGATTGCGGTGTGACCATCCCCCCCCCGGGGGGTGATTTCTCGCTTTCTGTCTCTCTGTCTCTCTGTCTGTCTGGCGAGCCCACGCACCCTATGGCAAAAAAAAACTCTCAAAAAAAAAAAAAAGAGTCAGCCAAGACCCATATTCTAGCATACTGAAATTAGAGAAAGAATTTGTTTTCAAAGAACTCCCTTTCCTGCTCTGAAATTTGAACCATCAACAATGTGCTAGGTATGAAACACACACACACACACACACACACACACACACACACACACAACTATTAAGGCAGCTCATTGAGATCCTGATGTTATCTTCAGGTTCCTCCTAGGTAATGGCTGATGGAAGCCTCTTGGCTAACAGAAGAGCATTGCTTTTCAAATATGACTGTGCATAAGAACCACCAGAAATATTAGGACCTAAACCCCAGAGATTGTGATATAGTAGGTCAGTGTGAGCCCCAGATACCTGCATTTTAACAAGAAGCACAAGATTCTGATGCCCATGGTCTTCAAGATTTCAGGTGCTATAGTCTCTATTTAGGTCTGGATTTCTCACACCACCCAGTTCTGCTCATTCCTCTTGAGTTTGAATACCACTTTTATAAAAACTATGCTTTCTGGGACCAGCAGTTAGCATAATGACTATGTCGCTGAACTCCCATGTAGCCAACAGCAGTTCAAGTCCCAGACCCAGTGGCTTAAACTCACGCTGGGTGCGTGTGCATGCATGCCCAGGATCCCGAGAGGAGAATGAAGGAGAAGGGATTGTGGTGTGGCCATCCCCCCTTGGAAGTATTTCTCGCTTTCTGTCTCTGTTTCTCTTTCTGTCTCTCTGGCAAGCGCATACGCCACTGTAGCCAAAACCTCTCCAAAAAAAAAAAAAGAAAGAAAAAAAGAAAAAGAAACTAAATAAGATGACCTCATAAAAGTAGAGTAGAAGAGTGATTACTAGAGGCTGAAAAGGGAGGGGCAAAGAGGAGATGGGTGTTAGCTAATAGATACAAGGTTGCATTTGGATAAAAGAAAAACATTCTCATGTATACAGTGTAGCAGTATAACTAACTATAGTTAATGATAGCTTATTGTATATTTCAGGTTAGCTGAAAAAGAGGATTTTGAATGTTTCTGATACAAAGTAACAATACATTTTTTTTGTTTCACTTTGTTTTGTTTTGTTTGCTTTAGGGCCCAGAGGGCTCACCAGAAAGACAGAGAGAGGACAGAGAGACAGAAAGCAAGAAATCACTCCTCCAGGGAGGATGGCCACACCACAATCCCTTCTCCTCCATTCTCCTCTCGGGATCTTGG
>NW_006159730.1:3506926-3512169 GCF_000334495.1 Tupaia belangeri chinensis | reverse complement strand
CGGGCCTCAAACCGCAGGTGACTACATGGGAGTCCAGCAACATAGCCATTATGCCAACTGCTGGTCCATTAGATATGTTAATTACCCCAATTTGGAGGGAAGTTATGCTCTAAACTCCATCTTCTAAACTCCCAAAATATTCAGACAAGATAGGACAACCTTTGTACTTTTGCTGTCTCTGGTTGTCTGTCTCTGTCACATGCTCTCTCTCTTTTAGTTTTTATTTATTTATTTACTTTTTAAATGTTTAAACCACTTCTCCTACCTTGGGCCTTTTCTTTTCACTTGCTAATTTCAGAAGCCATTTTAAAGCTGAGGTGTATCTTGGCCTGTTTAGGGAAGCTATGCTCTAAACCCCATCTTCTAGACTCCCGAAATATACAGACAAGGTAGGGCGACCTCTGTCCTCTTGCTGTCTCTGGCCATCTGTCTCTCTGTTTGTCTCATGCTCTCTCTCTCTCTCTAAATTTTAATTAAAAAAAAAAATTTAAACCACTTCTTCTCACCTTGGGCCTTTTCTTTTCACTTGTTAATTTCAGAAGCAAGTTTAAAGCTGAGGTGTATCCTGACCTGTTAGTATGGCACGCTAACACACTGCACGGTTTTCATTTTTTAAATGTAAAATTTTTTTTTCTCTTTTGGCAGTATTTTTTGAGTTTTTTTCTTTTTGCTTTTATTTTTTTAACCTTACTTTCCCACTCTAAGCTTCATTCTCCACACACTAAATGTCTAGATAGGACTTTGTGCACAGTAGTCAAGCATCTCAATACTTTTAGAGTCATTGAAATCCTCAACACTTATTGAACCTCCTGCTTTAAGGAAGAAGTTTCTTTTTATAAATCTGAACTAGTAATCTCTTTCTGTGGATACCACACTGCAAAGCACAGTAGAGGAGAGATTTTTGTCACAGAATGACTAGAAACCACCGCAGAGGCACAAGAAACATGAGAAACCAAGAAACTATCTCTCCCCCACAGGAAAAGAATAATCCCTCACCATCCATAGACACTACAGTAGAACTCTTGGAAATATCTGATAGAGAATTCAGAATATTCATAGTGACAAAATTACACAAGATGCAAGAGCTGAGAGATAATGAATTACAGAAGATGTAGGAGAAAAGAGAGTTCCAGAGGTGTTGAACTTCCATGACCTGAAAGAGGAAATATATACCATAAGAAAGAATCAAATGAAGCTATTAGAGTTGAAGGCTGCCATTCAGGAAATCAAAACCTTCATCAAAAGTATTTAAAGCAGGTTAGTCTATGCAGAAAATAAAATCTCAGATGTTGAAGGCAAAATCTCTGATCTAGAAAAAACAACCAAAAAAACTGAGAAAATAACCCCCCAAAATGAAAATATCATATGAGAAATACTAGACAGCATTAAGCACTCAAAAATCTGGATAATCGGTATTCCAGAAGCTGAGGAAACTAATAAGGGCATTGATAATCTAGTCCATGAAATCTTGGAAGAAAATTTTCCAAATCTAGAGAGCCATTCAAATATCAAGACTCAAGAAATACAAAGGACCCCTAATAAAATCAACCCAAGAAGATCTTCTCCAAGGCACATCATAGCCAGACTGGCCAAACCTACAGACAAAGACAAGATACTAAAATTGCCAAGAGAGAAAGTCAGGTTACTTATAAAGGTTATCCAGTCAGGCTAACCTCAGACCTCTCATCAGAAACAATGCAAGCAAGGAAGGAATGGGAAAATATATTCAAAGTGTTAAGTAAAAAACAGTTTAAACCAAGAATACTATACACTGTAAAACTATCTTTCATATGGAAAGAAAGGATAAAAACATTTTCAGACAAACAAGACCTGAAAGAATTTCCCAATAGCAGACTCACTCTTCCAGAAGTTCTGAAAAGAGTGCTCTACCAGGAAAACTAAAGACACATGCAGAAATAAGAGAACTTAAGGCAACCAAGAATATGACCAATTTAATGGTATGGACTGAAATATCAATAGTAATGTTGAATGTTAACTTCCAGGATTTAAACTGAAAGATTAGACCACAGTAACACTGCATATTCAACAGAAGAGAGTTTGAACATAAGACTGAACTGGCGAAATAGAATTTTATGACTTTTTGAGTGAAACATTACTGACTTTTTTATTATTATGCTTTGTTTTCCCAATTTAAGCCTTTTACTTTCTTTTGAGTTGTTAATAAGTTCAGCACTTTGTTGAAATATTTTTCTTGTTTGTTTCCTTAAATAGAAGCATAAACTTTTCTTCCTTCCTGACCCCTCTGTAATTGAATAATATTTGGAAGTATTCTTATTTTGTGGCAGAAGGGTTGTTTGCATAAGTTCAATAATGCTTGTTGCATTGTATTAGAAATTGGAAATACTCATTATTGGACAGGGCTTTGACTGGAATGTCACATCTGAAGATTAATCAGGAAACTATGAAACTGAGGTGCATCTCAAGTAAGCTAACGGAAGCTCTTAGAAAGATGGCCTGGCACCATAAATAGTTCTGCCTGGCAGAGAGGATTAGAGAAGATATATGAAAGAATTTATAACATAAAATAACCTGGACTTTTCCAGCCCAGCACTGTAATCAGTAGGGATTGCAAAAGAGCAACCACACCAGAGGATTATCTTGAGAAAGATGTTGAATGAAGAAAAAGAGGCTGACCTTTGTTAGCAGATGGTATATCACAGAATACTTGGTAGGCAGGGCTGAATTAAGAGGTTTACGTGTGCCTAGTGTGCTGGGCATTTGCTTTTCAATAATTTGAGTAGTTGACATGTAAATATTTTCTCAAAAATATTTACAACCATACTGTCTCTGTTGTTATAAAGTCACAAACAAAATTAAACAAAATTATAAGAAATATTTTGAACATTATCTTTAAAATTCAGTATTTTGAAATTTTGAAAGTTGTCTATTAACTGTCGAGAACAATGAAGTATGAGCTAAATTTTTTTTTATATGTAAAGTAAATGTTTGTGGAAAAATGTGAAAAGAAATAAATTAATTTAAAAAATTACCTCAGTTTGATCATTACACAAAATATCCATATATCAACATATCATACTATATCTCATAAATACATACAATTATTAAGTGTCATTAAAAACCCCAGCAAAAATATGTGCTGTGTGCTTTAATTTTTTTTTTTTTGAAAAAGAGAAGGAATTCTATTTTTAGCATCTTTTTCTTTGGGATTGCTGTCATAATGCTATTTCTCTCAATGGGAACAAAAGTATATCCTGGATAGAAATAAACCAAGAACTATTGAAACTGTACCTGAAGAGGTTGGGAAGAGGCCAGGCTACATATGTGTATGGAACTGAAGAAGTTCTCTAATATCTTAGGCAAGATTACGAACTCAAAGTGAAAGAGATTAGGGACTGAGGCAGTTAGGGAAAGTTTGAGAGGAATTTAAAAAAAAGGAGGTTTATCAAAGACACAAAATATACCAAACAATACGTTCTGGTTGAGGCTGTAGAACACCTGTGGAGGTATTGACACAACAAAAGGAATACAGAAGGTAAATTGTTGGATCTGTTCACAGTCAAAGCTTTACAGAGTCAATGGTGCAAAACTGCAAAGAAGCAAAAGGATGGGGGGGAGCTGCTTGCCTAGAGAGCATCTACTCATGAGAACTATACCACATAGAGAAAAAATGTATGCAGGACAAGGAATTATAGACTTGAGGAGAAAATGAAAGAAGATTAAAACTTTAGATAAATTTGAAAAGTGACTATCACAGGTAAACTCAAATGATAAGCTAGGTATGAGAGTTTAAGATTCCAAAGACTGAACGTTTTATATATGGCAAAGACCTAACAGATAGCCATCTGAAGGGCAGTTGAAAATTGCATTTTTGAGCATCTGACTGTGCTTGACATTTAACACATGCAGCTTTATTTAATTATGTGACTAATCATTTTTATAGATAAAGAAACAAAGGAAGAGTAAAGTCTCTGATGTGCTCAATGTTACACAGTTAATTGGTAGCAGACCTGGGATATAAACTTTGGTCTATATCATTCCAAGCACACATTCTTTCCACTATACCATTCCAACTGCCCACTGTGAAAAAGTTGCCAGGGAAGAGTGAAGCAGAGGTTACTTGAATTGAGTAAGTAAAAGAACTCAGACTGGGTGATGGATGGGGTGATCCACATAGACATAAGAGTTACTCATTTGATAGCTCAACTTGAATGGAAGTCTATTAGTCAACTCCCTAGCCATTGAAAACGTGGAAACGTGATAATGAGGCTGATAAATTACATCAACAAAGAAGGGCTAGGGGAGCCCAGGGTGAGTTCTTCTAAGGTTGGCACCATGATAAGTGAATGAGAAATAAAACAGTTAAGAATATTACTGTCGTATATCATAAATATCCTAATAAAATAACATGGTGGACATTGGAGTTTTTATATAGCAATCTTCCTTACACTCACATAAAAAAAGCAAAGAAATGAAGGCCTAGACATTTTGATCTGGTCTCTGCTTGTTATATAACCACTGAACTTTGAATACCCATCAAGAAGGCAAAGAAATCTCTGGGAACCTGCATCCACTCAGCTTTATCCTCAGGCTAGAATTTAGTTTGGTGATAGGTCAAATTAAAAGCGATCTCAGTGCCAGCCCTATGACCTAGTGGTTGAGAAAGTCAGTTATCACATAACCAACTGTAGTTTGAGTCCAGGTCCCAGGCAACTTGAGAAAATGTAGAGTGTGTGTATGTGTGTGCCCAAAATACAAAATGCAGGGAGAGGTGGAAGACAAGGAATTGCAAGGTGACCATACCCCCATCGAAAGGGTATTTTCTCATTCCTCTCTCTCTGGTGAGCTCATGCACTCTTTGGCAATGAAGAAGGAGAAGGAGGAGGAGAAAGAGGGAGAGGAGGAGAAGAAACCTTAAAGTAAAATCATTATTGTACAATCTTTTAACTTTTAACAGTTGCCAAGGTGTGGTTGGTTCTGGATAGAGGACAAAATAACCAAAATTTATAAGCTTCAAAGAAAGAGGAATTTTTACTTAACAGAATCATTTTGTGACTATAATAGTGAAGAGCCAGATGGTGGCTCAGCAGCAAAGCACAGTGCTCGGTGAGGCAATCCCATATGGGATGGTTCACAGTTCAAGTTCACGGAGATCCCCCAGAGTACACTGGGCACACACTTGCTCATAATCTGGGGCTGGATGTGAGCTGGCATGGGCCTGGACATCAAGATCCTGTTGGAGGTGCTTGTCTCTTTCCATCTCT
>NW_006159730.1:3496325-3506688 GCF_000334495.1 Tupaia belangeri chinensis | reverse complement strand
CTCTCTCTCTGGTTCTCTCTTTCTCTTTCCTTATTTATTTGGTTTTCTCATGGATAAAATAAATAAATTAACTTAACAAAAAAGCAATGGGAATGAATACCTGCTACCACCAACATCCATGATTATTAGAGAGTGGAAACATGAGAAGACTTTACTCCACACAGTGGAAAAAGAGAGTTGATAGAAAAAGACAGAGAGGGAGTATATTTTAAGGACATCAGGTTTGTTTCTGAGGTAATGTGGTTTGGGAATGATGGGAAGGGTTGGAAGAGAATAAACAGAAGATAAGTCTATAAAGACAAAAAATAAAACAGTATAATGATTATTAGTGTCTATGGGTATAACACTAAATAAGTTTATATTTTGCAAGATGTCTACAGATGTCAGGGAATAAAAACATAGTGGTATTAGTTTCAAGTTTTTTCCTGTATTTATGATATATTGCAAATATAGCCTCTCAAGTGACCATTGTTTCCCACCCACAATGAGTAAATAATTTTTTGTATCACAGCAGACCTGACCAGTAAATGCAGTAACCCCAATGGATATACATGTTTAGAAAAGGTAAAATGACTATATTTTATGTTTGCTCCTGACATCAAAAGCGTTGATTTAAATCTCAAAGGTCAGTCACAATCTCATGAATATCTCCAATTTTCTTCTAAAAATAAAACATATTAATAATTAGGTTATTTAAATTTCTTTTAATTCGGTTGCATGATTTTCTACATTACCATATATTGGCATATTTGAATTTGCGGCAGGGCACACACACACACACACACACACACCAGACACAGAGAAAAAAAGAGAGAGAGAGAGGGAAAGTGAGAAACCAAGCCACCAGTTCTGGGACTTGAACCATGGTCAGCCATGTGGGAGTCCAAGCACCTGAAGCACCACGCCACATATCGGTCCCCATATGTTGCTTTTAACATTCAAATAAAGGCCATGAATCACTCTAGTATCCGTGTACCAAGATTTGGAGAACAAAATAATTTTGATTCTTCCTTTGCTTTCTAATCATTTAGCCTTCAACTATATCTGCTTTTTGTTCTTAACTTTACAGGCTACACAACACTTTTTCTGGTTTGGGAGGGTATATTTATTTTGTTTTAATTTGTTTTTTGTTTTGTTTTATTGGTTAGTTTGTTTTTTTGTTTATCTGTATATCTAGGTTTTCTGTGTTTATTTAGTTGGCTTTTAATAGTCCTTGAATATTTTAATCATTCCTTAAATAATTATTAATTTATTATGATTATTATTTTTATACATTTAATCACTATATCATTTAGATTAGAGAATTTATACAACATGAAGTACACATCACCAACAGGTAATAAATAATTTCTGTGTCCCACAGATGTCTTATCGCTCTATTTTTTCCTCCCTAATTACCTGCCCTGCACTCTTCCCCTATCCCACCCTCCTTCCACACTGTCTCCAGTGTCCATAACTATTTTCAATGCTTTTATATTTTCCAGTCTTTCAGTCTCTACCACAGAGTGCAGACAGGTGGTATATGTTATATGGAGACATACAATATCTCTCTTTCATAGCCTGACTTGCTTCGCTCAGCAATAAATCTTCCATGTTTGTCCATTTTCTATCAAATGTCATGGTCTTAGTGTTTTTATTTTTTTTATGGCTGAATAGTATTCCATCCATGTATGTACCACACTTTTCCCACCCATTCATCCATTAGTGAGTATTAAGAATCATTATTTCCTATTTTTCTTATATAATGATTATATTCTTTCTAATGGTAAATGATTTATGTGTTTGTTTCCAAAGTTAGAATTACTAAAGAGGAGGAAATATGGCCTTACCACTTTTATTCATTTATTTGTTTCCAGGATATAATAGTTATACTACATGTTTCATTGAATTTCTATGTATTTTTCAAAAGTAGTTCCTCCCTGGGAAAAAAGAAATCACCATAAAGAAAAGGAGATAAACAATATAATGCACACAAGAAAAAAAGAAAGGAATAGCAACAATATTCTAATTAACAAAATCACTAGTAAGAGTTTGGAATACACAAATTCTTTTGTTCTGCAGTAAAGGGAAAAAATCTCTAAGAAAAGTCTTCTAACTATAAAGTATCATGAGATTCCTCTAGCCACACTGAAGGTCTTCAGAAAGGAAATAGCTGAATCTGTGAACCTAGTACAGGAAGTCTTGTTCGAGTGAGAACATGGACAGAAATCTCCCAAACAGGGGAAAGGAAGATTAAGAGTCAAATTGCCTTAAAAATTTGGGAGTAAAAACCAAAACTACTGTGGTGATTACATCTCCTACTCTTGTGAGAGAAGAAAAGGTAATGAATATTAATTCAATTTTGGATGATGCAATAGGGGTCATATAACAAGGATCAGGCAAGAAATTACTCCAACCGAAATGCCAACATTGTAGTAGAAGTAGACCTGCCTCCATTTCTTCCTTACTTCCCTGGATAGCTGTGGCTGAAGATAAGAGATAGATGAGAAGAAGCAACAGGACAGACCCTAAATGCTTAGAAAGATGAATGACCTGGTCAACAGCCTACCGCTGTGACAGCGATGTGAATGAATGATATCTGGCAGAGCCACTCTCCCTGGGAGTTATCAGGACAGTATCAAAAGGTAGGTTTGAAAAAGTCTCTTAGCTATTGTGATGTAAGTTTATGTATTGCTTTTAACATAAGGAAACAATTTTCTTGCCGTTCCTGTATTAAAAGTCAACAGCAATGAAAACAAAAAACAAACAAACTAACAAAATCCACCCTAGATTGCTGTTAACACATATCCATAGTCAGATTGAGTCCCTCTATCAAGTTTCAATTTTGTTAATTTCAGTAATCGCACAAATTGTATCAACCCTGACATTTGGAGGCATGATTCCTCATCTAACAACTTTTCTTACGTTTCCTCAATTTCTTACCAGAGGCACAAAATGGGGCTGAGAAATCTCTTTTCCTACATATACATCAGAAAAAGTTTTATTTTTGTAACAAATCATAATATAAAACCCATCTGACTCTAGCCACCTTAAAATTCTGTCTCATTCTCACAACCAGTTTTGAAGAGACACATACATCTTTTCTCTCTACATAATGTTCCTTTGTCATTGCTATTGAATAGCATGAACCAACAATAGTCCTGAAATTGTGTGGGTTTGGTAAGAGCAACTGCAGAGAAATGAATGTGTTTAGTTAAATCTCTTTTTTAAAAAAATATGGAATTTAAGTAGTATTATTCTATCTCCCACCCTAGGTTTGCCAACTTAGTGATTACATGTCTATTAAAAAAGGGGATTTGTATAAGTAATCCTGACATGTATCACTAGATTGTAGATAACAAAATTTATTATACAATTTACTTTATACATGTAAATAAGTAATATTAAATATAGCTCTAGCATAAAAGTCCTAAGGTTCAAGCTTATTTATAAAATTATGTCATTTCTCTGAGTATGAGACATTTCAAGCATGGTCACTTTACTTATAAAATAGATTTCCAAGGGGCTGGCAGGTGGCGAGGTGGTAAAGGTGCTCAACTCCCACATGGCCGACCACGGTTGGAGTACCAGGTCTGGAGCCTTGCTTTCCTACTTTCCCTTTCTCTCTTCTATCTCTCTCTGGTCAAATTAAACAAATAATGATGATAGTAAAGGAAGTAAAATAATTCTTTAAAAAATAGGTGTTCCATATTAGAGAGAGATCACAAAATACAGTTCTTTATGTTTTCCCCTTTAGATGCACCTCTGACAAGAAACATTGAATTTATACAGAGGTCTTCAATAGTTAATGGAAAAATGTGTATTATGAAAAAAACTGCATGAATTTCTATCTTTTTTTTTGCACCAAAATAAAGTCATACTTTACATTTTTTCCATGACTTTTTTGAAGCACTGTCAAATATACATGGGTATGTACATGAATGCAAGTGTGTTTCAGGTATGTGAAATCTGAAGTGGAAGTAAAACAGTTAAAAACCTGTAAAAATTTTTAGAATTAAGGAAGATTTAGAACTAGGAAGCACAACGCCGACCTACCAAAAAAGAAGTTAGCAGTGGATCCCTTCAGATAGACATAAAAGAACGTAGGTGGGTATTAAAAAAAAAAAAATTACCCAAGCTTTCACAGAAATATCATTTCACATTTATGTCATGTTTTGATAGAATATAACTTGTAACAAGATCTCTGTCTTCTAAACAAAACTGAAACTTTGTGGAACACACATCTAACTTATGTAAATCATTATATTAACTATTCCTAATCAGCTTCAACATTTGTTTCTTCTCAGCTACAGACAGAATGTCTAAAAGGGCCCAGCACTGTACCTGACACAACACACACACATGCTCATTAAATGACAGCTATTCGGGGGACCAGCAGTTAGTATAATGGCTATGTCACTGGACTCCCACGTAGTCAACCGTGGTTCGAGTCCCAGACCCAGTGGCTTAAACTCACGCCGGGCACGTGTGCGTGCATGCCCAGGATCCTGAGAGGAGAATGGAGGAAAAGGGATTGTGGCGTGGCCATCCCCATTGGGGGGGGGTGATTTCTCGCTTTCTGTCTCTCTGTCTCTGTCTGTCTGGCGAGCGCACGCGTCCTGTAGCAAAAACCTCTCCAAAAAAAGAAAAAAAAAAAGACAGCTATTTGGAGTGGACATTGCCTTCTCTGAGCAATCAATCATCATGAATACTCCGTCCAGACAGATCTCAAATGGCAGCTGCCATCTTCTCAGATGATTTGCCTGTAGATGAGTACCTGACCCCAAATGGAGCTCTTTTTTAAAAAAATATGGAATTTAAGTAGTATTATTCTATCTCCCACCCTAGGTTTGCCAACTTAGTGATTACATGTCTATTAAAAAAGGGGATTTGTATAAGTAATCCTGACATGTATCACTAGATTGTAGATAACAAAATTTATTATACAATTTACTTTATACATGTAAATAAGTAATATTAAATATAGCTCTAGCATAAAAGTCCTAAGGTTCAAGCTTATTTATAAAATTATGTCATTTCTCTGAGTATGAGACATTTCAAGCATGGTCACTTTACTTATAAAATAGATTTCCAAGGGGCTGGCAGGTGGCGAGGTGGTAAAGGTGCTCAACTCCCACATGGCCGACCACGGTTGGAGTACCAGGTCTGGAGCCTTGCTTTCCTACTTTCCCTTTCTCTCTTCTATCTCTCTCTGGTCAAATTAAACAAATAATGATGATAGTAAAGGAAGTAAAATAATTCTTTAAAAAATAGGTGTTCCATATTAGAGAGAGATCACAAAATACAGTTCTTTATGTTTTCCCCTTTAGATGCACCTCTGACAAGAAACATTGAATTTATACAGAGGTCTTCAATAGTTAATGGAAAAATGTGTATTATGAAAAAAACTGCATGAATTTCTATCTTTTTTTTTGCACCAAAATAAAGTCATACTTTACATTTTTTCCATGACTTTTTTGAAGCACTGTCAAATATACATGGGTATGTACATGAATGCAAGTGTGTTTCAGGTATGTGAAATCTGAAGTGGAAGTAAAACAGTTAAAAACCTGTAAAAATTTTTAGAATTAAGGAAGATTTAGAACTAGGAAGCACAACGCCGACCTACCAAAAAAGAAGTTAGCAGTGGATCCCTTCAGATAGACATAAAAGAACGTAGGTGGGTATTAAAAAAAAAAAAATTACCCAAGCTTTCACAGAAATATCATTTCACATTTATGTCATGTTTTGATAGAATATAACTTGTAACAAGATCTCTGTCTTCTAAACAAAACTGAAACTTTGTGGAACACACATCTAACTTATGTAAATCATTATATTAACTATTCCTAATCAGCTTCAACATTTGTTTCTTCTCAGCTACAGACAGAATGTCTAAAAGGGCCCAGCACTGTACCTGACACAACACACACACATGCTCATTAAATGACAGCTATTCGGGGGACCAGCAGTTAGTATAATGGCTATGTCACTGGACTCCCACGTAGTCAACCGTGGTTCGAGTCCCAGACCCAGTGGCTTAAACTCACGCCGGGCACGTGTGCGTGCATGCCCAGGATCCTGAGAGGAGAATGGAGGAAAAGGGATTGTGGCGTGGCCATCCCCATTGGGGGGGGGTGATTTCTCGCTTTCTGTCTCTCTGTCTCTGTCTGTCTGGCGAGCGCACGCGTCCTGTAGCAAAAACCTCTCCAAAAAAAGAAAAAAAAAAAGACAGCTATTTGGAGTGGACATTGCCTTCTCTGAGCAATCAATCATCATGAATACTCCGTCCAGACAGATCTCAAATGGCAGCTGCCATCTTCTCAGATGATTTGCCTGTAGATGAGTACCTGACCCCAAATGGAGCATCAAGGATAGGTCAAATCCCTGGGGAAGAGGAGAGTTGCCTTATTGTTTGTTTGTTTATTTATTTATTTATTTATTTATTTATTTATTTTTATATATCCATCTAACTATATCCATGTTTTTCTCATTAATGGGATATCCTAGAGATGTTAGAGACTTAGTATCTCCTAAATTATTCTTCTGTGGGGATAGGGAGAGCAGACAGGGCACTTACAAATAATTTTTCACTGGAATCAAAGACAAGCTCTGATTTTTAAAAAGAATTGTTTATTTAATTTTATTTATTATTATTACTTAATTTTTCTATAGGGCACATGTGTTCACCAGATAGAGAGAGAGTGAGAAGACAAACTGCCATGTCCAGGACTCAAACTGCAGCTGGCCATGTGGGAGTCCAGCATCCTAACCACCACACCATCTACTGGTCCCAAAATTGATTTTTTTGTTCTTGTTATTTTGTTTTGTTTTTGCCATAGGGTGTGTGCACTTGCCAGAGAAAGATAGAGAGTGACAGAAAAAGATAGAGAGTGACAGGGGGAAAGTGAGAAATTACCCCCCTCCCCTGGAGCATGGCCACGCTGCAATCCCTTCTCCTTTATTCTCCTCTCAGGGTTTTGGACACAAACACACATGTACCCAGTATGATTTTCAAACCACTGGGTCTGGGGCCTGAACTGCTATTGGTCATGAAGGAATCCAGCACTTTAACCACCATGACATTTGCTGGTCTTGATAAGCACTGATCTTAGGAAGCTTTGAAATATTTAGTTGACATATCTGTTATAGTATAAATACAAAATAACAAAATTATTTTAAGCACACTGAAAAATTAAGTTAGAATATGAAAGTAAAAAGCATGATTCATGTGATTTTTGAAGTTTGATATTATACCTCTTCACAATATTTCATATTCAATTAAAAAGTGTAATAATTTTCTTTTTGGAATTTTTTGCCAAAAGGTGTGTGTACTCACTAGAAAGAGACAGGGAGAGGGAAAGTTGGAAATCACCTCCCCCCACCAGGGGGGGATGACCATGCTTCAATCCCTTCTTTTCCATTCTCCTTCTGGGATTTTTGAAATGCACACAAACATACCCCACTTCCCCATGTGATTTTTAAGCCACCAGATATGCACTCAAATTGCTTAGGCCATGTGGGATTCCAGCACCTAACCAACACGTCACCTGCTGACACCCAACTTTAAAAATTAAATATAAATTTTGGGCTGGCAGGTGGTGTGGTGGTTAAAGGCACTGGATTCCAACATGGCCGACCATGATTCAAGTCCTGAGCCTGGTGGCTTGCTTTCTCACCTTCTCTTTCTCTCTCTCTCTCTCTCTCTCTCTCTCTCTCTCTCTGCTCTGTCCCTCTCTGATCGAATTAAAATAATAAATAAATAAATAAAGTTAAATAAAATAATTCTTTAAAAAATTAACTATAAATCTATATTTTAGTGAATATTGAGATAAGAGAAAATAATATAATCACTGTGTTTATGAGATAGAAAGCCAATATGGTACATAATTTAAAAGACAAGAAAAAATGTAATGCTTAAATTTTTGTCTCAACATAATGCTTCCATTAACTCAAAGGGAAATCTGTGAAAAAAGTAATTTTTCCTAATAAACATCATGTATTTTTTAAGCCTACACTAGACACTTTAGATTTTGATCTGTGTGCAGAGTGCTTTCTTTAATTCTTTAAACAATTTTTTAGAAAACTTAAAGTGAGAATATATTAGGAAAATCTCTTACTAAAAAATTACAGTAGAAATGCGAAGTTTTATTTGCTACCTTTGAAAAATCCCTCATTTCCGGACTATTAGAAAGCACACATCTACATCTATTCATTCAAATTGCCATTGTAAATAGCCATAAAAATAAAATGCCTTAAAATGATAAAGTCATCACTCCTCCATATGATGGATTTGATAGCATAATACCAAATCATATCAAATTCTCTTTTTTAATGTTATAGTTAATATTATATTTAGAGAGGAGCCAGCAGGTGGTGTGGTGCTTAGAGTGCTGGATTCCCACATGGCCAATTGTGGTTTGAGACCCGGACTCAGTAGATTGAAAATCACAACAAATAGAAAAATAAATAAATGTTTGAAAATATACCATATTTAAAGATTTAAAAACATCTGAAATTTTAAATAAATCACCAGCATTCATATCTGATTTATTTATTTATTTATTTATTTATTTATTTATTTATTTATTTATTAGAGGTTTTAGCTATAGGGCATGTGCACTCGCCAGAAAGACAGAGAGATACAGAGAGACAGAAAGCCAGAAATCAACCCCCCAGTGGAGGATGGCCACACTGCAATCCCTTCTTCTCCATTCTCCTCTCAGGATCTTGGGCACACACGCATGCATGCCCAGCGAGAGTTTAAGCTACCAGGTCCAGGACTCAAACTGCGGTCAACTACATGGTAGTCCAGAGACATAGCCATTACGCTAACTGCTGGTCCCTCTGTTTTATTTTAGGAAATCAGAACAGACCGTATTAAGGTTTCAACCCTAACAGAAAAAAAAATTCAATTTATGCAAATAATTATATACAACTGGTTTATAAAGTATTTGTGTATACCCCACATATATACAGACATATTGATATATTTATAATAACTAAAATTCAAAATAAATAATTTTAGGAAGAAAAAGTATCCTGAACTTGAATCTATTAATTATAGATACAAGAAGAAATGCTCTAAAAAGGATAAAAACGAGACAATTTAAAAGAAGTCTGAGCTACAAAATGTGAAAAGTAAACATGTTTATTTTCAAACTTTAGATACGGCCTAATAACAAAGACTATGATATTGGTGAAAATGTTAAAACAAAGGCCTTTTTTGGAAGCTGGCAGGTGGCGTGGTGATAAAGGTGCTGGACTGCCACATGGCTGACCGCGGTTCAAGTCCTGAACCTGGTGGCTTCCTTTCTCACTTTCCCTCTCTCTCTTTCTCTGTCTCTCTCTGATCAAACTGGAAAATAATACTAATAAATAAAGTTCAATAAAATAATATTTTTTTTTTGTTTTTTTTTTTTAAAGCCCTTTTAGTACCATAAGGACTGATATCCTAATGTTAGGTCAGGTCCCATTTTGGTTTTATATGCTGCATGAAGGAAGAAACACCAGGTTTTCTTTGTTTTGTTTTGTTCCTTAATTCCTTTTCCTGACAAGGGGACCTTCAAAAGCCCACTGCAGGAGCAGGCATGTACAGTGCCTTCCACTGCCAAGGAAGCAGCACTATATCGCACATCGTCTTTAGGACTACTTAATGTGTGAGGTGTTGATCGTATGCCAAAGAAGACATAAAGAGAATGAGAAATGTACATAGAAACACAATTAAAATGATCCCATTCTTGAAAGAAGAATCAAGAGCTAAGAAAACAGAAGAAAAAAAAAAGTCCCTGCTCTCAGGGAAATTAAAATGTAACATCACCTCAATGCAGAGGCATGTTCCTTGTCCTATCAAAGAGAATATTCAGTGATCAAAGCCTGAGAAAGGAATACAAACTACTTGTTTTTATAGTTTCTATCATTTAGCCATAGTCTAATCATCTGTCATTTAGCCTGTCTAATCTGTCATTTAGCCATAGTCTAATCATCCAACTCTGTATACTACTGTAAAAAAAAAATCTCTAAAATGCACACCATGTAATAACATTTATCAGCTAAGAGGAATGTTGCTAAGCTTAATTAATGCTTGCAAAAGCACTGTAAGATTTTTTTACAAACAAGTGCTATATAACAGCAAAATATCTATTACTATTCTATCATTTCCCCAGCCAAAGCAAGTTTTGGCCTCTCAGTATTGCTGGCAGCAAATAAACCTGACGTCATTCTTCTAAGCCCAATTGGCAGCCCAGCTGTGCTATTATCCCCAGGAAGAGTGGTCATGTACGGTAATACCCGCATTATGTGTCTATGACCAAGCCAAAATTACCCCCTTGGAAGAGAGTTCATCCTCTGAGAATGTAGTGCTGAGAAGACATGCTGGGTTCAG
>NW_006159730.1:3425968-3496294 GCF_000334495.1 Tupaia belangeri chinensis | reverse complement strand
ACCAGTCGTGGTGAGGGACATTTTTGTCTGATAATGGCCCCAAATTACTGATATCAACTTGGTGTCTGAGATTCAGGGCAAAAGCAGCTATTTTCTTTCTATGTGAACATTCACCAAAAATATGAATGCAGCTGCCTTGATTTTCTTCCCTAGTTTTACAGGATATATAAGGTCATGACTATAAATATAGAGAAAATTTGTGTAAAACAGCAAATTAACTGGAAAGCATTTTATATATTCTAAAATACATCTAGGCTATTTCTTATTTATAGATTTTAGAGGCATAGAAAATCCAGGCCCCAAACCAATTGACAGTTTAATAAACAACTGCAGAGATGTGCCTTTTCAGGTATAAAATAGACCCAAATGGTAAGAGGCTGGTAACTCAGTGTATTACCTACAGCAATACCATGGTGCAAGTTTTCCATATGCTTAATTTATGAAAACAAATTCATATTATGCAAAGGGATGATTAATCTTCATATACAAGATTTTCTTCATGAAAATAAAAGTTTCCCAAATCAGAAAAAAAAATTTATTAGTGCTTAGGAAATAAACATATAAGGGAGAAAAGGAATTATAGGAGAAAAACACTAAATCCATAAATCTTTGTCTATTTTTTACAGAAAATAGCACACAGTCAAGGTAGTAAGAGTGAAAGGTATATTCTCTTTTCCTGCAAATTTCTCTCTCTAATAAACAACCCTAAACCTAATCCTAATAAACTACCATTGTTAATAGTTTCTGGGACCAGCCGGTGGCATAATGGCTATGTTGCTGGACTCCCATATAGTTGATCGCGGTTCGAGTCCCAGACCCAGTGTCTTAAACTCACACCGGTGCACATGCATGTGTGCCCAAGATCCTGAGAGAAGGGATTGCAGTGTGGCCATACCCCTTGGGGGGCTGATATCTCACTTTCTGTCTGTCTCTGTCTTTCTGGCAAGCGCACACACCCTATATCTAAAACCTCTCCAAAACAAAACAAAACAAAATAATAGTTTCCTTTAAAAAAAAAAAAAAAGTCATGGATTCACGGACTAGCAGATGATGTATAGTTACGTCACTGAACTACCCCATGACAGACCATGGTTCAAGTTCCAGACCGGTGGCTTGAAATTCATGCTGGGTGGGTGTGCATGAATGCCCAAGATCCTGGAAGGAGAACAGAGTGAAATCAACTAGCTCACCCACAAAAAAAAAGAATAATGCAATCAAAAAAGTGAGCAAATGAGTTGAACAGACAGCTCTCTAAGGAATACATATGAATAGCCAAAATGCACATGAAAAAATGTTCAACATCTTTTATCATAATGGATGTAAATAAAACTCACAATGAGATACCACTTACCCTCATCAAGAATGGCTTAGGGGCCAGCAGGTAATGCAGAGGTTAAAGCAGCTGGCACATAGCTGACTGCATGGTTCGAGTACCAGACCCAGTGCCTTGAAAAACACTCCAGACACCTGACTGTGCATGCCCAAAATCCTAAGAGGAGAATGGAGGGGCAGGAATTGTGGCGTGGCCATCTCCCCTGCGGAGTGATTTTTCACGTTTCTTCTCCATCTCTGTCTCTCTCTGGTGAGCACATGTGCTCTATAACAACAACAACAAAAAAGGGAAACAAACAAACAAAAAAGATGGTTTTTTAAAATAAAGAACATGAAAAAAATCAAATCAAGAACAAGTGCAGGCAAGGCTCTGGTGAAAAAGGAACTCTCCTATACTGCTGTTGGGAATTTAAATTGGTATAGCCACTAAAGAAAACAAGACCTCAAAAACCTACAAATAAAACTACCTTAGGACCCAGTAATCCCACACTTTGGCATTTATCGAAAGGATAAGAAAATACTTGATTGGAAAGACACTTGCACATCCATATTTATTGCATTATTCACAATTACTAAGACATGGAATCTACCTAAGTGTGCAAGAACTAGTGACTGAATCAAAACAATGTGGCACTTTTACACTATGGAATATTCAGGCATAAGGAAAAATGAGACCCTGTCTTTGACACAAATTGGATGAATATGTACATCAAATCCACAATGATATACCACTTAACTTCAGCAAGAATATTTAAGAGCCCACAGAAACATTTACTGCTAAATGAAGTAAGCTAAACTCTGAAAGACAAACACAGTTTGTCCCCACTCAATATATACCAAATGTCTGCACCCTATGGCAGAAATTGAAAGATCTGAAGATGTAATGGTAGAGAGGACAAATGTAGATACCAGACTGTAGGGAAGAGGAGTAGATATAGGAGGGAGTCAAAGAAGAATACATTACAAACATAAGAATGTAAAGTTCTCTGTTGAAAATTATATATATAGTAATATCCTTGATTTGGCTATCATGAACTATATGTATCCTTTGAAAAACATATTGTGTGCTAAAGAGATGTACAACAATTAAACATGAATAAGAAATCATAAAACTTAAAAAAAAAAAAGCCACAAATTGTCACTGTTCAAATTGCAACTCACAGTCCTTAACTCAAGCAAATATGAATGACTGTAGCACTGAGAGGCAACGTAGCCTGGAGTTTGAGATCCTAGGATATGGAACAGACCACTGACTAACCATGTGCAAGCTACTTTACCTCAGTGTGACTCAGTTTTCTCATCTGAAAAACTGGGATAATAACAACACCTACCTAATAAAATGGTTACAAGTATTAAATTATATATAAAGCTCTCAAAGCAGTAATGGGCGTGGAGTAAGTACTCTACAAGTGTTTGCCAAGTAAATAAAATAAACATTGCACTAAAGCGCAAAATGTATCTTTTGCTTCCAAGGTCAAAACACAATAATAGCTCTTCAAACAGCCTGCTGGATTTAACAGCAGGCGTTGAACAGTTTTACGAATAAACCGACATAAATGAGAAAAGCAAGATATTTTTGTTCTCATTGTGTCTTGGGCTTCAGTATGTGTGAACTTTCAAATCAAAACAGTACATTTACCCTACAATTGCATTGTTCTCCTTTTGCTTTTCTCTTAATCAGGCTCTTTTTCTCTGGTACCCAGGAAATTTCAACTTCAGTTCAATGCTGAACTCAGAAATATGAAAATGTGAAAACAACAATGTCATTATGTTGAGGCCAGCAGGTGGCATGGTGGTTAAGGCACTGGACCCATCCCACATGGCCAAGTGCTGTTTGAGTCCTGGACTTGGTAACTGAAAATCAAGCCAGGCACATGTGCAGTCTTGCCCCCAACCTTCTCCCTGTCTCTGTCTCTGTCTCTGTCTCTCTCTCCAGTGGCCACACACACCCTATGGCAAAATTTTTTTTAAAAAATCTTTTTTAAAGATTTAAAAAATATGATAATGTTATAAACACTTCTTTCTATAATTGTTTGTTACTATAGAAGCTGTGTGGGTTGATCATTTATAAATTAATTGCATTACTCCACAACTTGATATCAATTATTTAAGCATCAAAAACACATGAAAGAATTACTATTTTTCTTTTTTCTTCAGTAACCTCAAAATAAAAGCAAGGATTAGTGGGATAGGTTGGCTAGATAGTTAACATCACCAGAAAGTCAGCAGGACCTAACAATATCTCAATCCAGCTCTCCTGATGGCAAGAGCACCGGGAAGATTCTGACAACTAAGAAAATATCTGTTCTATTGATTATCACTTGCCTAAAACTACCATTAGAAATACACTTATTTGGGTCAGAAAATAAATTTTGTCCCCTATTGTTCCGTTAGGTTGTATAAAAATACAAGGATATCACTAAACATTTCATTGTTAAGACTTTTCTAAAGGGCACTAGGCAGGATTTGTCACTTCATTACTTACTTTTACATGGTATTCTACTTCAAGCACATACAAAACACATCTCATTATATTATTATACTTAACTGTGTGTCTTCTTGCTCTTTTATGAATTCTTTGAAAGTGTCCTATTTGAATATCTTTGAATTCCTTTCACTGAGGATAGTGATTATCACACGCTCAGCATCCAAAATTGATGCCTAGTCGATAAAGGACCCAGATGCTTCTCTTTCACAGCAGTTCTAAGGACCACTCTAACTAATTCAAAATATTAAAGCACACGGTCTTTGAAATTACAATATCTAACGGAATACTAAAATTGTTCCTCACCACAATACACTTTCAATTATAAAACAAGAGGAGTTCACTTCCTTTTTCAACTCTAATAGAATTCATTTATTTCTATTCATTCAGATAACCTTAAAACTTTTATCCTCTGGGACCAGCAGTTGGTGTAATGGCTATGTTGCTGAACTCCCATGTAGTCGGCCGTGGTTCGAGTCCCAGACCCGGTGGCTTAAACTCACATTGGGTGTGTGTGTGCCCTAGATTCCGAGAAGAGAATGGAGGAGAAGGGATTGCAGTGTGGCCATCCCCTCTGGGGGCAGGCGTGATTTCTCGCTTTCTGTCTCTCTGCCTCTCTCTATTTTTCTGACAAGCACATGTGCCCTATAGCAAAAACCTCCCAAAAAAGAAAAAAAAAACTTTTATCCTCAAACTTATTTTTACTATTAGTGTGTAGAAAATTTGATTTGATAAAATAAATCCTCAGAGGGACATGAACTATTGTCAACTGAAAATAATTAGACTCAATAAGATCATTTATTTATTCTATGAGATGGAAGCAGAGGCCCATGATCCAGGCTGCCTGAGGCTTGGGGTAGATCTGGGCATGAGAAGAATGTTTCTCTGTCTCTCTCTCTCTCACTTATGGAAGAAACAGATAATTTTTTTTAAATCACTTGTTAAAAATAAATACGTGTAGTAAAGATTTCATGAATATTCACGTTACACACTTATCTAGGTGCTGGAAATATAGTAATGTATAAGATAAACAGATCCCTTCTGTTTTGAAGATTATATTCTAGTGAAGGACAGGCCAGCAGATGACATGGTGATTAAGGTTCTGGACTCCCACATGGCTGATCATGGTTCAAGTCCCAAACCGGGCAGCTTGAAAATCACACCAGGTGTGTATCATGAGTGCACAAAATCCCAAGAGGAGAATGAGGGAGAAGGATTGTATCATGGCCATGACCCCTCTCACTGTCTCTCTCTGTCTCTTTCTAGGAAGCACATATGCCCTATGGCAAAAATCTAAAAACAAACAGTGGATATGTGGAGAATATTTAAAATAGGGTGATACAACAGAATGACTGAACAACTACTTTAGATTTAATGTTAGAGACATTCTCTATATGGATGTGACAGTTATTACAAGGCAGAACCAATTATGAGAAAATCAAATAGAGAAGCTGAACAAGGCCATACCTGAAGGCTGGTATGGGTTTGAAAGTTCTAATAATGACTTAAGATGAGCTTAAGGTCTCACTAAACAAGTAGCAAACAACTGACACAAAGGACATAAATAAATACACATACACACACACACACACACACACACACACACACACAAAATATCAGATATGCACTTTCACTTGAGAGCTGTCCATGTGTAATGTGTTAAGTCAGCATAGAACAAAGAATCCAGAAGAATCCAGAATTTCCTGCATTCTATACACTGAGGAGACTTCGGAGAATGGGCAACACTCAAAGGCTCTCCATATTACTTGCCACAAATTCTTGCCACACCACAGCTGGACACTTTCAATTCTGTGCATCTAGAGATAAAATGTAATGCAGAGCTCCTAAGGAGGCAAATGACTTAGTTGTTCAGGGAACTGAAACTCTGTCAGTGGAGTTGAAGCAAAATTGGAAAGGGAGTTAATACTGTTAGATGCGTGAAACAGGCCCATAGGGCCTGATCACCTAGGTATGGTAAGATTTTATGTTATGTTCCTGGGCAATCACTGGGAGATCTTAAGCAGGATATGGACTGGTAGTCTAAAAATATTAACATTTCTTCCAAGTACAAAACAAATGCACAAGCAGGGAGATCAGTTAAGAGGGTTATTTCAGTAGTGTGGGCAGGAGATGATAGTATCTTAGACCAGAATGGTGGTTGTGCAGATGGGAGGAAGTAGCTTTCAGGATGTGTTTTGCTTGTAGAGTCCTTGGGACTTGATAAATTAATGTGAAGATGAAGGAAAAATAGGGAATCCAGTATCAATCCTAGGTTTTCAATGGTATCACTCAGTGAAATGAAAAGGAGTAAAGAGCAGGTTTTGAAGAGAGGGCACATTCTTAACCTATGACGAGAGGATAATTAATTTTCTCCTATTGTTCAGATCTGCAGAAACAAGCAGATGGTGCTGATGGAGCAGAGACAAAAAGAAAAAAAGAAAAAAGAGAAATAAAAGCCCCTCGCAGCCAAGTCATTTACTGTAACAATAAAATCAACTTTGAAATATCCACTACATTTAAATATTGAGTGAGAAAACCTCCAAGACGATGTCACCAATTACATTTATTTTTCTTTTGAGAGTGAGATTTTTGCTATAAGACATGTGCGCTCACTGGAGAGACAGAGACAGAGAAACAGAAAGTAAGAAATCACCCCCCAGAGGGATGAGCACGACACATTCCCCTCTCCTCTGTTCTTCTCTTTGGATTTGGAGTACGCACGTGCACACACCCATTGTGAGTTTTAAACTGTCAGGTCCAGGACTCAGACTGCGGTTGACCATGTAGGAGTCTAACACCTTAACTACTATACCACCTGAGGGCCCCAGCATATTAACAATGAATCCAAAGGTTTGCTGAAAGATTTAAAGATATTTATAACAAAATCTACTATGGTACAGGAATGGTGGGATCTAAAGAATTATTTTGTTTGGTTATGTTCCCTTATTTTAAAAAAGATCATTCTTTAACAATGAAAAACGTAATATGTAGGGCCAGCTCAGGGCCTAGTGGTTGGGGCAGCTGAATACCACATGGCCAAATGTGGGTTACATCCCAGACCTGATGACTTGAGAAACATGGTGGGTGCCTGTACATGCATGTCCAGAGTCCCAAAGGAGGAATTGTGATGGAGGAGGATGGCCAATCCCATGAAGGGTGCTTTCCCACTTCCTTTCCCCCCTCCCAACCCTCCATGAGCACATGTGTCATCTGGCAATAGTTTAAAAAAAAAAAAGTATACTGATTTTCAATTCTCCTGTTAAGGTTTTCGAAATTTTAGGATTGTTCAATCATGGTTTATTGATGTGAAGGAGTGAGATGACCAAAAAGTTTTTTACAGAAATCAGTAAGAATTATAAGTAATAGACACAAACTGATCCCTTAGTTTTCAGTACAATGTTGCTGACATCCACAAACAGCAAACAGAACTCATACAATTCAGTAGTTATCTATGTACTTTTTTTTTAATGAGGAGAAAACAAGAAAGAGAGAAAGCTATATATGAAACAGGAAACAATGCCATTGGGGAAAAATTGTCTTCAAGATATTCATACACACAAAAACTTTCACATACATTATTTCCAGAACTTATACACCGTCATTCTCATTACACATAGCCATCTTCCTAAATGCAGTTATGGGAAGAGGGAATGCTACATTTCCTGAATAGCCAACAACCTCCTTGAGGTCCTGAATGAATAGCTATGCTCCTCCAGTGTGCACCCAAGACAGTATAGCAGAAAATAACTGATTCTCTGCCTCCAGTGTTACATATATGGGAATAAAGCTATTATTTAGAAACTTACATAAATTGGAGCAAGCGGAAGCATGAGTTTCTCTTTACCACATCATACGGCTTTGATTAAGTGACTTTAATTCCCCCAACTTCCATCCCAACTTACTTGAAAATGCAGGTTTGCCCTCACTGTAACTCTTTCAAAAAAAAAAAAAATCTCTCTAACACCCAATAAAGAAATAGAATTTACAATACTCAGAAAGCATTTACTTACAAACATCTCACATCAAGGTTTCCTCATTCAGTACAATGCATTATCCTTTGATATGACAGCTAAAGTGACTCAAAGTCCAAAGTCATCTTGGTAAAGATTAAAATAGGCCAACAAAGTAGTAATTTATGGATAATTTGTAATGAACTTGAGGTAAACATTACTGCCAAGAAATGGAGCAAATGCACACGAGGATTTCTATTGTAGCTATAAGAACTGGGTTTGTGATGTTACATTGCTAAGTTTCCCATTTCATATTTTGACTCCTCCAATTTTTGGCAAATCAAATGATGAAGAAATAGCTCAAGTTTATTCTTAAAAGGTCTTGTAGCCAAAATCAGAATCCTAACCCAGCCTTCTCTTGTTAACACTCAAGTATGTAAAAGGCAAGACAAGCAGGGACTGACATAAAACATGCTTCCCAAGTAAATTCCCAAGACAAAATCCATACAATATTCCTAATTTGCTATCAGGAAATCATTATTTTTACTCATTTTCCACATGAGTATATCTTGATGAACCTTCATGGATATACTATAAAATACTAAGAATAATCATGGATTGAAAAATGCAACTTTTTTTCTTCCTCAACCATAAATGAGGCAACAACTTGAGCAGGATGTCAAAGGAAAGATGGGAATACTAAACTTCTAAACTAGGTATTGATCTTTTGTTGACTTAACTGATATGCATGGTAAATGGATTGTCTAACATCAGAGAATAATGCTAGAATCAAAGAATTTTCTGTGACGATCAATAAATGAAAGTATGTAAAATGTACTAGGTAGTACCTGGCCCCCTAGTTAATGTTCAAAAAATGTACCATAGATCCTGCCCCTGATAAAACTCCTTTACTCCCTTTTTGGCATAATATGTTACCAATACACTCTGGTATTTTAGTAACTTTTTTTCCTGAATTTAAGAATTGAGCAAATAACAGATAAAAAGTATATTTTTATTTCAAATTTTAATAAACAATTGGTGTTACACAAATGTTATAGAAGATTTTTAATACACATTTATTCAAAATGGCTTCACTAAATCCAATTATCTAAAAGATCTTATCAAAACCAGAGAATATAGAAAGGCTATAAAAGATCAATTTACTTAAGACTATTATGCATGTGAATAATATATTTTCAGTGTTTAATGTTCTTTAATCTCAGAGCAAAAGTTATTTTTAATAATTAAACTTTGAACAATAAGCAATCTCTCTTGCCAATAACCTACTCTTATAAATGTTTAAACATACATTTGGAAGTTTTGTACAGTTTTGATTTCCAAACTTCATATAAAGTTCTTAAATATCGACACTCCATTTGTTTGAAATAAGTTAGCTTGAATATATTCAAGACATTGGCAGTATATAGAAAATGAATAAATATATAGATCTGCATGTACAGAAATGCTAATTTCAATCATATTATGACTTTATTTAAGCTGTTTGCTTAAATACTAAGTAGCTTATTTATTTAAGGAACAAAATATTCATCTCTTATTTAACATAACTGTCCCTCATTTTGCAAAGATTATATCAGTAACTATCTTAAAAGTTCTCCAAAAGAGAATGAATCCAATTATTCTGCCATTCCAAATGTAAGGTTCTAAACCAGAAAATGAACTCAAGAAGATTCACAACAATATCATAGTTGAGATCATTAAATGTCTTAGAGGCATTCAAGAACATTCTCTTTCAAAGGATGCTGCATAATGTAAAATTTGTGAGTCTACTAGTTCAAAGTCAGTGATAAAAAAGGTAATAAGACTATGGGCAGGTTCTATTATCTGTATGTGCTGCATCACTTAGAGATAGAAAGAGGCCAAGGGAACCAGCAGTTGCATAATGGCTGTCACTGGACTCCCACATAGTCGACCGCGGTTCACGTCCTGGACCCAGTGGCTTAGAACTCATGCCGGGTGCATGTGTGTGCGTGCTCAAGATCCCGAGAGGAGAATGGAGGAGAAGGGATTGTGGCATGGCCATCCTCCCTGGGGGGTGATTTCTCGCTTTCTGTCTCTATGTCCCTCTCTGTATGTCTGGGGAGCACACGCGCCCTATAGCAAAAACCTCTCAAAAAAAAAAAAAAAGTAGAAAGAGGCCAACAACACATCCTGTTTAGCAGTTTATCAACCTTATTTTGAGATTTGGTATAAAAAAGAATTAGAAAAGATTTACTTAGATGTCTTCATGTTCAATCTATATGACAAACCTTTTTTTTTCTGTTTCATAAATAGAACACAAGTATCTCTCCACATCGAATTCCAGCTCTCTATATATTTCTTCAAAATTTTTCTCTAATAGTGACATTTTTTCCTATGATGCAAAAATGGCTAACTCGCTAGTCTGTCTTCAAAACACAAATACTTTTTCTCTAGTTTCTCCTGAAAATCAAAATTACATTTCCTTTTTATATTTTCAAGACCACGTTTTAATATGCCTATTTTTCTTATATTTCTACAGCCTAAATAAAAAAAAGGGGGGAAGGCCTTTCTTTGGATATCTTCCCCAAAGCAACTCAACTAGGAATAAAAAAAAGTTAAAGGAATTCTCAAGTATCATATTGCCTTACTGTTTCATTTTCACCCATGAGAATGCAGAATCACAAGAGGATTATGTCATCAAATTCTCTATCACAGTGTGACTTTTTTGGTGAATCAAAGAAAAATGCAGTAATATGTCTTATTTGTTTATTATTTCAGAAAGCAAGTGATTTATTAAGTTAATTATAATAACACCAGGACCAGCAGTTGGCATAATGGTTACAACTCTGAACTCCCACATAGCTGACCATGGTTCAAGTCCCAGACCCAATGGCTTAAACTCACGCTGGGCATGTGTGCATGTGTGCCCAAAATCCCAAGAGGAGAATGGAGGAGAAGGGATTATGATGTGGCCACTCCCTGGGGGTGATTATTCACTTTCTGTCTTTGTCTCTCTGTATCTTTCTGGTGCGTGCACATGCCCTATAACAACTATCTTTCTGGTGCATGCACATGCCCTATAACAAAAATCTCTCTTTTAAAAAAAAAATAATAATAACATGACACCAAGTATTATAAGGAAAGTTTAAAAACTGACCAGCTCTCTTTAAGTAAGCTTATAAATAAAAAACAAAACTTTTGTTTAGATGATCAGACAAAAATAGCTTCATCTTGCTCATACATTCTTTAATTCATCAGCTAACATTGTTCGTCCCTTTTCACCCTAGATAATTAGTTCAAATTCTCTTTCCATGACTTGGTCAGAGGTTGATGCACTCATCACAATTCCACATAGAAGAAACTTTTTCATGATTAACCCAAAATAAAACTTGATGTTTAACAAACTTTGGAGATCTGAGAAAGAGAATTTACATCATAGAAGGTACTTCAAATTATTTATTAAAGGTTCTTATTCTTAGAAGTCATTCCTTCATTATGCCTATTCCATCAGGTGGCTGAGCCATCTCCTTTCTGTCCCTCCTTTCTTCTCTCAGTGTCTCCTACTTTTCTCTCTCCTCACTGCAGATAAGTATAACTTCCTCTTTATGCTTTATTTCTTGTTCCCTCACACTCTTCATTTGCATCAGTCACCCAAGTCATTTGTCAAGATATTCTCTTATCAAAGATAATATCTTCCCTAAGAGAAAGTCCCAAACTACTAGTTACCACACTCTCTTCCTTTTTCACCTTGATGTATCCTCTAGTGTATTGTAAGAGTTTATAGTATGAGTTTGTGTTACTAAACTTTCTTCTTAGCAAAGTACATCTTTCAAATGAAATTTTACACAATAAAATTGACATATGAGAGTATGTGGCATATGAGTAGAGATGCTATTGAAGTGAGCACACTTCTCTGGAAGACTAGTTCTCCATATAACCAACTCGGAAAAATACTGGCTTCCATCAGAGTAAAAGGAAGATTGGGTAACCGATTGTAAGACATATGAGAAGAATGAGTCAAAGCTGACCTGAAGATTATGAGCCTGTTAGCACTAGGAGAAAGTGACACTATTGCTAGAAATAAATAAAGTGGGGAAAGCATATATTACTTTCAATGTCATAATGATCTATAAATGTGAATTATTTTCATAGTACAATTAGATAAAAAAGTATATCAAGATGATGACTTAAGAAATAAAGAATACTACTAAAGCATTTATCCTAAAACTTAAGTGTTGTCAGATGAATAATTAATATCCTTATTTCTGAATGCTTCACAATACTATAATTACATGTTTTTAATTAAATCTCTGTTGATACATAATATGATAAGCTAAATTAAATTACAACATTTAAGTCTAAAAAGAAGGGGCTACTTATAATTATCTACAAAATAGCTTCCATTTACTATACTTTGCAAAAAGCATTATACCTTTCCCTATCTTTCAGTAAACTTTATATGTAGTTTATGGCTTGTCTTTCCAGAAGACATCTATATTTCATTTAAATTGAAGGTGACTGGCTTATAAGAAGAAGAGAACAGAGCTAACATTTATGTATCACCTACCATAAGGGAGGCACTCTGCTAATGTTTTTACATCAGTAGTTTTCAATTCTGGATACACATTAAAATCACCTCAGGATCTTTGTTTTTAAACATTTGGATGTGTAAGTGCTATCCCCAGAGATTCTGATTCAATTGATCAAGGATAGGGCCTTGGCATGAGAATTTTTTCAAGGCTTCCCAGGTGATCATAGTGTATAGACAGGATATAAAATCACAGTTTACACACTTTATCTCATGTTATCATCGAAAGAAATATGACCAGGTAATTTAATTATTCCTCTATTCAGACTTGAAAATTGAATTTCAGTAAGGTTGCAAAATATGCCCAAGGACACAGAGGATATAAATATCAGAGCTGAAATTTAAACCCAAAGTTCTGTGACAATAGTGACTTTCTCTAACCACCACTTTGTTAAATTCAAAACATCATAATAATTAATACAAGTTAAGAGGAGATATTTATATTTTATTTTACTTCTGGTTTTAAAAGGAGGTAGAAAAGTATCTTTTACCTTTAATTTGCTGGCAGGACACTATTTTCTATATTGAACTAACTAAATTGCTATAAAAGATGGAGTTACTTTGTACATTAAGCCACTAAGCCATATTTTTTCACTTTCAAAAATGTCCCTTTTTTAAAAATTTATGAATTTTAGAGTTGCCTTTCAGAAATAAGGAGGAAAATGCAATATAACAATAGTCAAGGAACTTATAAAATAGATTGTTATATTTGTCAACTATTTTAATTTGTCTACAACCTTTCAGGGAGAAAGGTAAAATCTGTTATAAAATATCAAATCATCATTTGTAAAATATCAATCAAACTTAAATAGTAAGAGTACTTAAACATATATAAGTATGGAAATATATAAATACATTTTATTTAAACAAACCTATACATAGTATAAGCTAATTTATAAATGTTTGATAACTTTTGTTTTGCCTTTCCTTTTTTGAGAGAGACTTTTGCTATAGGGCGTACACACTCCTCAGAGAGATAGAGAGATAAAGAGATAGAAAATGAGAAATCCCCCCCCCACAGAGTGTGTGGCCACACTACAATTCCTTCTCCTCCATTCTCCTTCTTGGTCTTTCAGGAATGCATGTACACATGCCCTGAAGCCACCAGGTCCAGGACTGGAACTGCAGACAGACATGTGGGAGTCCAGTGACAACAATTACGCTATCTGCTGGTCCCATAAATGTTTTATAACTTGAGTGTGTGGCCACACTACAATCCCTTCTCCTCCATTCTCCTTCTTGGTCTTTCAGGAATGCATGTACACATGCCCTGAAGCCACCAGGTCCAGGACTGGAACTGCAGACAGACATGTGGGAGTCCAGTGACAACAATTACGCTATCTGCTGGTCCCATAAATGTTTTATAACTTTTATGATGAGTAGAATCATCAGAAACTTTCAACTAGCTGATTGAAAATAAATATATAAGAAAACCTTGTGTTGCTTTTCATCTTAAAATATATTATGACATATTTTTAAAAAACAAAATTCTACTAAAGTTGCTATTACTAATTATTTAAAGCCAGTGGAATCCACTAAACCAGACTTCATGTTTCAGAAAAGGGATGGATAACATCTCACAGATCAACCTCAGCAGCAGTCATCACGTAAGACACATATGTGAAGGATTACAAATACAATCAGAGTTTTGCCATTGAGTTACTGGCCCTACAAGGATGAAATCAAAATATTGTTAGAATAGTAAAAATCCTCAGATGGTTGGAGAATTTTAGAATAAAACACTTGGGAATTTTGGAGCTCAAATGGACAACCACAGCAGTTCATTGTTCCTGCATTTTCATTACACCCATTATACCAGCTACAACAGTTTTTTTGAAGCCCATCTTTCACTCTTGGCTCCCTCCAATTCTGTATCTACTGCCTAAAGCTTAAAATCCCAAAATATTAGTATGGGCTGTAAGTCTTTGGATGATTCCTTCCCTGCCTGCCTCCCTCATCTCATCTCACACTGTACGAACGACACTTCAATTTCTAGACTGAAGCTACTCTTGACTTTTTCAGTCTACATAACTAAACTACCTTTTCTGAAATGCATTTTTTTTTCATTTTCACATCTCCCTTCATATAACCTTTGGGATTCTAGTATAGAAAGGCCTTCTATATCACTTCTTCCTCTTTAAATCGAAAGTTAGTCTTTTTTCTTAGCACTCTGTACATTTATTTTACTTCTACTCAGTTTATAATTATATATTAATTTGGAGGACATTATTTTATGTCTGTGTCACCAACTAGGTTGTTGGCTTCCCAAGAGTATGAAACATGTTTCATTAGGGCATTTATTTTGCTTCTACTCAGTTTATAATTATTTTATGTCTGTGTCACCAACTAGGTTGTTGGCTTCCCAAGAGTATGAAACATGTTTCATTAGGGCATTATTACATCCTCAGCATCTTATACTAGGCCAGCTGCCTAATGGGTGCTCAATGAATATTTACTGAATGAATGAATCAACTGGATACTAAAGGAGAGCTGAAAAGAGAAAAAGCTTTAAAATCAGTCTGTTTCAGTTCAATCATTGGTTCAAGTACAATGTAGCTGTCAATTCTTTTACTTCTAAAATAAGAATTTCAATAGAATCTACTTACAGGATCGTTGTAACAATTATATGATGATAAATAAATTAGCTAGCAGCATGTATCAAAGAAGTGTTAGTTAATAATTACCAATATATAAGTAATATTTCATTCATGCCTTATGAAATATATGAATATTTGTGTATATACATTTGCATAAATATGTGTATATCTGTGTACATCTGAGTACAGTCTTCTCTCAGTTACCAAGTAATACTATTATGTAGGTTAAGATGTATTGTTTATTCATAGTGTAGATGGAAATACACATCTACAATATTTTAGATGGAAATGTATTTTATAATTGCTTTACCCATGATTGGCTTCCAAATCCCTTCTCAATAATTTTTGCTCTAAATTTTCCTCTTATAAAGCAAGGCTTGCAAATTTTAAGCTTACAAAGTTCTTATCCCATTTATCATAATCGTATCAGCTTCATTAACAAGACATCATATTATTAGTCATCTTTTTTGGCTCTACTTACTTTGATTATCACTAGTATTGTTGATGAGATAATAGAAAATTACATTTTCATTAACTTATTCTGGAGTTCTTTTTTAAATTTTTTCAATTATTTTATTTATTTTTTTAATTTGACCAGAAATGGACAGAGTGAAAGAGAGAGAAAGTGAGAAAGCAAACCAAGTCACCAGGCCCAGAACTCAAACCATGGTCGGTCACGTCAGAGTCCAGGTCCTTAATCACCACACCACCTGCCACCCTCTAGAGTTCTCACTAAAGTGCAAGCTCTCTAAATTTAGAAAAATCCTGAAGTAAATCTTTAAAAAATCCTTTTCTTTTATTTGTGATAGAGTACATATATGCATACATGACAGAAAGAGAGAAAGAGAAGAAGATAAACTTCCACAAGGACTTGTCATGCCAAGATCCCCTTTCTTCAGTCCTCTAGGCTATCAGGTCTTAGGCACTTATGCAGGTGCCCACTGTATTTCAGGAACACCAAGCCAGGTATCTGAATGGCTATCACTATGTAGAATCCAACTTCTCTTGAGCTTTACCACTTTGCCACAAAGTTGCCCCCCTAAAATAAATCTTTTACAGTAAAAGAAAAAAAAAAAAGGACCATCAGATAAAACAAAAGAAGAAAGGTTAAGTAAACTAAAAAATAAAAATAAAAAGTGTGTTATGTCTAAAAGGAAAATGAGGAAAGGAATCGAGGGGAGAGGGTCTAAGAATTTAAGATATGGAGTGAATCTTATTCCTCAGTTGATGAAATGTGGAATGATACAACATAACCAGAAGCAAAATAGACAATAGTGACCACAGAGACAAGCCTGTTGGGATATTACATCCCTGGAAAAAGCTCTAGTGTTATGCAGGCAGTGCTGTTGAGGGTTCAAATCAGTAGTGTCCAGGTTGTAGAAGTTGGAGAGGCCCTACCTGTCACCTGGATTACATTACAAAGCTCTATTCATTCAAGACTACACATATCCTAACACTTCTTAATAGATCTGTGCCAAACTCCTTAGTACATTGTTGGCTAACATCCTTTTTCACACATTTTTTGTTATGCTTACATTTTAAAATGAGCTGGTCAGAAAATTGTGTGAAAATACTGTTCCTTTGAGTATTACCACTTTTACTCCAATTCACTCGTGATGACATAGTAAGAATTGTACTTTGACGAGTTCCTTACTTCCTGTACTGTCCACCCTACCAGATAATCTTTCTTTAAACTTTAAAAGTCTATCTTCGTGGAGCCAGTGGGTGGCATAGTGGTTATGGTGCTGGACTCCCACATGGCTGATATATATGGTTCAAGTCCTGGACCTGGTGGCTTGAAAATCATGTTGGGTGCATGTGCATGCATGCCCAAAATCCTAGGAGGAGAATGGAGGAGAATGGATTGTGGCATGGCAGCTGTCCTCACTTGGGGGTGTGGTCATTTCTCACTTTCCCTCTGACTGTATTTCTGTTTCTCTCTGGCAACCATACACGCCCTAGGGCAAAAACCTTAAAAAAAAATCTGTCATCCTAATTTGGCTGATATAATTTTATTATTAGCTTTTCTATCTCAGGCTATCATTCAATAATGAGGACAATTTTTTTCAGGATTTTCTTCTACTTTTATCTATCATGTTTCTTACTGATCAGATAATAACAAGATTACTTATTTCCATGCATATCTTCTCTAACCTATTGATAAAAGAAATAAATATAAGGTAAAGTTCAAGAAACCACTAGCACTATATTATTCTGAAGAGATATTATAAGTTCTAAATACTAAAGTCTTCTTTAACCATTTTGTCTTGATTCTGAGACAAGCTTTTGTTATGCTCTTCTTTTCCAACACATAATGAATGGCCTGTACAAAAGCACTTTGACAACCTCAGCTAAAAATGTCTCATATATAGAATTTAAAGAATTCTTGAGAAGGCCCCACAGCACAGTGGTTAAGCATTGTTCAGAGGAAACCAGATCCAAAATGACTGTGACCAGCCTTGAAGTACTGGCTCTAATGGTTTGAAAAATACACCAGGGATGCACATGTGCCAGGATCCTGACAGGATGGAGAACTGGAAGAACTGGAAGAAAAAGGTGTGACATAGCCCTGTTAGGAAGTATTTTTTTTCTTCCTCCTTTTTTCTGTCTCTCTCACTTTTTCTCTCTGTCTCTCTATTTCTTCTCTGACATAAAAAAAAAAGAAAAAGAAAAACTCTCAATAATGAACAGTAAAATACAAACGATCCAATTAGAAAATATTGGCAAAAAACATGATGAGTCATTTCATTGAAGAGTACATATAGATGGCAAATAAGCACATGAAAAGATGTCTGACTTCGCTAGCCATCCGTATTAAAATCATATCAATATATTCCTATTACAATAGTTAAAATAAAAGTAGTGAAAATATCAAATTCTGATCGGGGTGTTGAGCAACTAGATACAGTAGTGGTGGAAATGTAAAATAGTGCAGCTACTTTGGAAAACACTTCAGCAGTTAATTAAAATTAAATATCACATATCATGTAATCTGGCAATCACACTTCTAGGCATTTATCCCATAGAAATTAAAACATGGTCATAAAAACCCATACACAATTTTACATAGAAGTTTTATTTTTTAATGCCCAAAATTGGGAACAATTGAGTGTCCTACAATAGTCAGATAGTTAAACTGTGATATATTTATGCCATAGAATACTGTTCAGTAATTAGAAAGGATAGACTATTGATACACACAACATGGATGGATTTCTCGGGCATTATGCTGAGTGGAAAAAAAAAGTTCAAAAGGTCAGAAACTGTATTATTTCACTTATAAAATGTTTCTAGAATGACAGAATTATAAAAATTGAAGAACAAATTCATGTCTTCCAAGGGTCAGGGCTACAGCAGATTCAGAGGAAAGAGGTAGGAGGGAGGAGGTGTGACTATAAAGCGGTAGTACAAGAAAGGCATCTGTATCGATGGAATATTTCTATATATTTATTGTGGTGGTGATCACGTGAATTCATACAGGTGATAGAACTATATACATAATTTATATCAATATGCCATCTTCCTGGTTTTGATTATCAAGATACATGGATCATGGATGCAGCCAACACAAGAAGCTAAAGAAAGAGTACATGGAAGTTCTCTGTACTATCTTTGCAAATTTCTTTGAATCCATAATTATTTCAAAATAAAAATTGTTTTTAAAATTCTTAGTGTCTAGTCTTTGAGAGGCATTCTTAGGGCACTAGAATAACCCCAAAATGAGAGAAGACTAAGTGACTGTCTTGTAGAATATGAACAGCTGAATATAAAATTAAAGCGATTATCAAGTGGATTCAGTAAGTTCTACTTTTATAAGCTTCTAGGTATTATATAATAGCCAGAAATTAGATAAAATGAGCAGTCAATAGCTCTAGAAGAGTTGTAAAATTAGGAAGAGCTTCTGTTTTTACAAAAGACAACATAATTACCACAAATAGTGATTATCATATCTCTGCTATACACCAGACAAAAGAATTATTTTCTCTACCCAATTGTAAGCCAACTGCCACACTTAGAGTCCTGCCAAATTTGTATCTTCTTTGCATATTCCTTTTTTCTGAGCCCCTGCTACTACACTTAAAATTGCCAACGAAGGAGGGAGACAGTAACCACAACAGACTAAATGAACATTTGTCTGTGACTGCTTTGCAGCATAAATAATATAATCACTCAGTATTCAATAATTCTGATTCAATACCACTGAAAAGAGTGGGTGGTCATCATGCACATTTTTGGAATATCAATTGTGGATCACCTATAAAAGTTTCAAAGTCACTTCTTAAATGCAATTACCAATAGCATTATAGCATAAAAGCACAGACACAAACTTGTAGAAAGGAGTTCTGCAAAAGTGTCTCTTACCTAGTTTTTTGTTCTGTTTTTACACTGGATACTAGAATACTGACCCTGATTAGGTAAGGTTCACCCAATACTGATCTTTATTATAATGTTGCTAATAGTGCTTTATATGTGTTTTTACCCAGGAACTAAAGAATATGAAAGATTTATGGTGATCAACTAAATATATTCTTCATAATAGACTTCATCAACAATTTTCTCTACATATTTTACTTACCTGCATCAGTTTCGTATTCTTCCTTACAAAGTTGTTAATAGCTCTTAAGGACTACAGCTAAAGAGATTGTCTAATTGATCCTCTGCCTTCTAGGCTTTTCCTTACATTTGGTGTTATGGTGGTTCAGATCCTTTCTGTTTTTCTCAATGTAAGTTATTTTCTATCAAATTCTGTAGTATTTTTATGATCTACTGTTGTGTAAGAAGATATCTGAAAACCTACCGGTTAAAAGCAACAACTTTGTGTGTGTTTTTTCTCTTAGTTGTAAGAACGTTTTGTTCCTTTTCAATATGCTAGCATAAATTGCTTACTTTACTGGTTAACCCTAGGAATAACAGCATGATAACTAACTCTAGATATACTATATCTATTCTTTTTTCTTTTGTTACCTTTTTTAACACTAGCATTTTTAAAGATATAGAAGCATAGAGGTAATCAGGCATTAAAAAATCTTCTTATGCAAAAGGCATTTCTGCGTAGAAGTATATTGTCTAATACAGTAGCCACTAGCTACTCATGGCTATTGAACACTTGAGAGGTGACTTGTCCACATGTACTATAAATGTCAAGTATACACAGAATATAAAAAACTTAGTACTAAAAAGGAATGTAAACCAGCTACTGCTGTGATATGATAAACAAGTTTAAGAATATAAAAATGTAAAGCATCTAGTATGGTATACCTAAGCAGGTAATGATGATTTTAATATGTAGTCCATAAAAAAAAAGAAATAAAGGGAAAAAACAGGCCTGGAAACTGCTTTTATACTTTTAGAATTTTAATTCTAACCCACCCTCTAGTATTCAAATAGTCATATATAGATGCTCCCAACTGCTTCACCATATCATCATGAAAATTAAGAGAAATTAAACAAGACTGAAATTATTTCCAAAATGGATTGTCAAGAAAGGAATAGAGATCCTATACAGAAGGAAAATCTCATAATATCTCCTTGTAAACTTTATGGACTCCTTAGAATTCCCTGAGACAGGAAGTACATTAAATTGAAGACATAAAATAGGTTCCTAAATAACAGAAGCCACTGTTTACTTACTCAACAAATATGTAATGAGAAACGCAATGCACCTTCTATCTTTTTTTTTTTTTTAGATTTTTGCCATAGGGTGTGTGAGCTCACCTGAGAGAGAGGGAGAGAGAAAGAAAGGAAAAGTGAAACCACCTCCCAGGGGAAGGCCACGCTGCAATCCTGTATCCACCATTCTACTTTCAGGATTTCAAGCACATTCACGGCCTGGCATGAATTTCAATCTGCTGGGTCTGGGACTCAAACCGTGGTGGGTCATGTGGAATCCAGCATCTTTGCCACCATGCCACTGCCAGCCCTACAATGCATTTTCATGTAAGGAACCAAGAGAAGAAAATGGTGGGCAGAGAAGTCCAGAAATGAAAATTGGCACCTATATAAGGCACAAGTTTGACCTATTTACTCTAGCAGCCCTGGCTCTCACTCTGCTCCCTGATATAGTAAAGTATCATCCTAGTTTAAAGTTCACTAATAATTACATGCAATAATTTCATTCATTCTTTCATTTCAAAATATAATTCAGCTTTTTCTAAATGCTAGGAATTGTGTCTGGGGGCTTGGTATAAAACAGTAAATAAAAAATAAGAGAGATTTGCCTGTATAGAGCTTAAAGAGTGTGAGAGATGCTTACTATAATGAATTCCATGTGCAAATATTGACACTGATTCCACAGAAGAGATAAGACTGGTATTAGTATATGTGGTGACCACCCAAGAGATGCCCATATTTTGTTATAATTCCCAGAACCCATGAATATGTTACCTTATATGGTCAAAGGGACTTTGCAGATGTAATTAAGGTTAAGGGCCTGAAGATGAGACAATTGTCCTGGATGGGCCTCATTTAATCACAACTAGTCCTAAAAGCAAAGAACCTTTCCCAGGTGTGGTCAGAGAAGAGACACACACACACACACATTAGATAGATAGATAGATAGATAGATAGATAGATAGATAGATAGATAGATAGATAGATAGATAGAAACAGATCAGGGAAGTGCAACATTGCTGGCTTTGAAGATGACAGGAGAAAATTACAAACCAAGGAAGGAAGGTAATCTTTGCGAGACAAGGAAATGAATTCTTCCCTAGAGACTCCAGAAAATAATGCAGCTCCTTAAAATTTTGATGTTAACCCAGTAAGATCCTTATTAGACTTTTGATCTACAGAGCCACAAGATAATAATTTGCATGTTTTCTTTTTTAATTTGCCAGAAAGCACATACACTTGCCAAAGAGAAACAGTGCGAGGAAGAGGGAATAAGCATTCCCATGAGTCATGGTCATTCTTCAATCCCTTCTCTTCCATTTCTCCACTCTGTTGTGATTTGGGGCATGGACACATACACATCTAGCATGTTTTTCAAGCCTCCAAGTCAAGGACTTAAACTGAGCAGCTGGCCATATGAGATCCAAGCTCTCTTAACCACCAAGCCAAAGCTTAACCTTAATTTGTATGGTTTAAAACATTAAGTTTGTGGTAATTTGTTCAGCGGCAATAAAAAAGCAAATGACCTAAATAATAGGTCATTAGAAAATTCATGACGTATTTTTCTGTTAATCTAAGCAGAAATGCATCATGAATTTCCCAATGACTACACACACACACACACACACACACACACACACACACACACACACATATTGGGTTCTTGGAAAAGTCACGGCATACATATTTTTCTGTTAGTCTATGCAAAAACGTGTCATGACTTTCCTGACAACCCAATACATATATATGCATGTATAGTTTAAAATAATACAGGCAACTGATTGGCTATTAACTTATTCTATACATTATGAACTCAAGAACATTGGGATGAAGAAAGGGTGGGGTTCACATTGAAAAATCTATAATCCTTTGTAGCATCACAGTATGTGTACTATAAATTAAAATATGCCTTTTGGGTAATAACTCTGAAGGGAATGGGACAAAACCAAAATGTCAGGCTCATGTTTATTCAGGCCTTTAAAATTTCAATGGGCCTTGGGGCCAGCAGGTAACACAGTGGTTAAAGCTCTAGACTCTCAGATGGTGGGCCATGGTTTGAGTCCTATACCTGAGGCTTGAAAATCATGCCAGGTATATATGCATGCATGCTGAAAATCCCAAGAGGAGAGTGGAGGCAAGGGGCCTGCAATGGGTGATGTCTCATGTTCTTTTTCACTGTCTCTCTCTGCCTCTCTCTGACAAGCACACATACGAGACAGAAAAAACATTTAAAAAAAATTATAATAACCTTCAAATTTCAAAAACTTTTCTGAAGTGCTTTTCCTTCACTATTTTTATTTACTTATTTGCCAGAGGGCACATGTACACACTGGAGAGAGACAGAGAGACAGAGAGGGAGTGAGAAAACACACGTACCCCCCACGCCCGAAGAATAGTCATGAGACAATCCCTTCTCCTCCATTTCTCCCTCCTTTTGGGAGTTAGGGCACACATGTACACACAACTGACATGTTTTTCAAGCTGCTGGGTTCAGGACTAGATCCACTCTGTCAACCATGAGGGATCCAGCAGCTTTAACCACCACACCATAGGCTGGTCCCCTTTACAGATAGATAGGTAAATAGATAGATAGATAGATAGATAGATAGATAGATAGATAGATAGATAGATAGACAGACAGACAGATAGATAGATATTTATTTGCTTATGTATATATTTTAAAAGAGAATATATATTAGGACAAATATGCATAATGATAATGTTAAGTAGTTATCTGTTTTGTCTATTACTGACCCATCTTTTCTCATTTCATACTAATTTCTTCCTGATGTAACAAGACCTTGAAATGAGTAAATATGGAGATTTAAAAGAAAAATGAATGATTGAGACTTGTTTGGTTAAGTATTTAGAGTCAAACTGGTCAGGCAGTCATGTGGACTCTTGAGACACACTAAGTTCATTCATTTCCCCACTACTGAACCACTCTGGAAAATTTGCAAAATTTGAATCAAGCCTTGAAGTCAGATTAACTAAAAGACTGGCAGATTTTGAAGAGTATTAATATTAATCATACTTTGGGACCAGCAGATGTCATAATGGTTATGTCACTGGACTCTCACATAGTCAACCATGGTTTGAATCTGGGACCCAGCAGCTTGAAACTCAAGCTGAGCACATGTGTGTGCACCCAAGATCCTGAGAGAAGAATGGAGAAGGCATTGTAGCATGATCATTCTCCCTGGGTGGGTGTGATTTCTTGCTTTTTTTTTTTTTTTTTTTTTTTTTTTCTTTAGGGGGGAAGAAGAGTGGCCACACTGCAATCCCTTTTCCTTCATTCTCCCCTCAGGATCTTGGGCACACACGCACACGTGCCTGGCGTGAGTTTAAGCCATTGGGTCCAGGACTCAAACCACGGTCGAATACATGGGAGTCCAGTGACATCGCCATTATGCTAACTACTGATTTCTTGCTTTCTATCTCTCTGTCTCTCTTTGTCTCTCTGGTGAGCACATGTGCCCTATAGCAAAAAATATCTCTTAAAAAATATATTAATCATACTTTAAGTTTTTGTGGTTATTTTTATTGTGTCTGAATTGTCATCCAGCATTTACTCTATCAACATAGCTCAATTGCAAATGCTACTGATTGAGCTGAAAAATAAACTGGACCCACCAAAAGAGACATATGTCATGCCTTATACTACCAAGTTGAGGATTTAAGTTCCAGAGCCGTCCCAGAGTCTTTGAGAAAGCTCTAAGCAATATTTGAGTTTAGCTAGTTCCAGGAAAGAACATTTCTTTTCATAAAACTGATGAAACAGCTATATAGAAGCATCATCTTTGATATAAATCTGGAGTAAAAATAAACCTGCGGATGAGTTCTGATAATACACTGCACAGTTCCAGATTGGTTCCTGCTGCTTAATTCCAATATTCATTAGCTCAGTCAGATTTGATCAGGCCTAAAATTCTGCCTGTTTATATAAAAAGAGACTATTATACGGTTATTGGAGTGCTTTTCTTATATTACTATACATTCTTTTAAAAATTATTAATAGACTGTACTTATCAATATATCTCTTCACTCTCTTAGAGTTCGTTATCTAATGGGATAGGCAGACAAACACAGGAATTCCAACAGAAATGAGAACTATGAAGGGGGTAGTACTATAAGGGAGAGGTACTTCAGGGGTGTTTATATTCCTTTATCAGAAGGGGAGAAGAGAGAAAACAGGGATTGGAGGAAGAAAACAGCCTCTGTCGAGTATGAATAGTATTACACACAATTTAATAAATTAAGCAACTGAGAAATACTTGAGTTTTTACAACTAAAGCTACTCAAAAACGTTAAATTGTGATAATTATCTAAACAAGCTTGAAAAAAAACTACTTAGCTTTTCTCTGAATTATTTGGAAATTGAAAATAAATAAATAAGTCTCTCTACTTCTTCTAACACAGAACTTACCTTGTTTTAAAACACAAATACCTAACAAAAAATATAGCAACATAAATAAGCTTTATGCACTTAATAACATATTTTCAGTGGCTTACTTAGTATATTTCATACCTAGAGTGAATACTTTTAAAAACAACTCCCCACTCTCTATGACAAAATTATTTTTAAGTGATAATCAGTAATAATTATTATTTCCCTGAGATGTTCTTTAACTTTAAAGCAATTAATAATTTTCAAAAGGAAAGTAAATTATAGTTATTACTCAAATTTAATGAAATATTTCATATGTGAACTAATTTGCATTTACCTAAGAGAAATATTACCCCTGGCAGTTCACACTATTCCACTGTTATAATTTTTTATGCTCAAATAAAAACTCAGAGTGAACACAAAATAACAGAATTGAAGTAATTCAATTTCTGGTTCTTTATTTTTGAATCTTCTGTATTCATAAGGAATACAACATTTATTAAGTAATAATCCTAAAAGGAGCATCTTTAAAATAATTCAGATTATGTCTAATTTGAATCAGACATATTATTAGACCTCAATAATAACCATAGCAAGTGTTTAGTACCTGAAGAAACAAAAGAGTTTTGAAGAAAACATTAGTTTATCACTGAAATTGTTTAGAATTACTGGCACATGATAGAGTGAAAAGCAGACAGACTTTTAGTTCGTTCTACTATTATTTATAGACTTCTACAGACAATGCACTTTATTCTGATCTGTAGTCAGATGTGCTGTCTATTGCATCATGGGCCATACCCTAATGCAAGTTCTTAATGATTGCACCCAGGTCAAAGAGTCACCTTACCTTTGGCATGCGTAGTTTTTAACTCAAGGTTGAAGAAAGTCATAAAATCACCTGTGTTTTTCACCACATGAGTCCTGTGCTTGAGTCATAATGCTCTGCTCTCAGAGTCTTCAAATTCTTTACAATCTTACCTTTGAATCCGTGTGGTCCAGTGGAATGATGAAACACACATCTGGCCTCACATGCAGTCCTGCCTCTGGATGAATTCCGGGACAGGTTCTCAGCCATCTCCTCTCTCACCCACCTCTAACTACTCCCCTCCACTACTGGTGGTGCCTTGACGCACCTCGAGGGTGTCAGAATCATGAGTCTGGACCACAGATGCCAGTGAGGGTTTATACTCACCCTGTAAGTAGCCTAATGGTCTAGGAAGCCTAACATTAAATTGTTAATAAAAATAACCTTTCACAGTTCAAGAGAAATTGTAGAAGAAATGAAAAGCCTTTGTTTCCTTTGGGGTTTTTTTTCGTTTTTCTTTTTGGAGAGGTTTTTTTTTTTTTTTTTTTTTTTTTTTGCTATAGGGTGCGTGCACTCACCAGGCAGACAGAGAGAGACAGGGAGACAGAAAGCGAGAAATCACCCTCCAGGGGGGATGGCCACGCTGCAATCCCTTCTTCTCCATTCTCCCCTTGGGATCTTGGGCACGCACGCACACGCACCCGGCGTGAGTTTAAGCCACTGGGTCCAGGACGCGAACCGCAGTCGACTCTGTGGGAGTCCAGCGACATAGCCATTACGCTAACTGCTGGTCCCTCCTCCACATTCTGAACAAGAAGCCTCACAATCTTATTTTACTTTAGATCCCACAAATTATGTAGCTATCCCTATCACATATGTGAGAGAGTGTGCACCTGTGTATATGTTTATGCTTGTATCTATAAAGAGTAGTTGTATTTTAAATAAGTCAAATTTGTCTATAACTGCATCATTTATAGACAAAATAACACATATGTAACTTTACCACGTTTTATCATTAAACATGAGAAAAATAATTTTAATAGTTTACAAATCCTGGGAGAAGTCATTCCAATGTAATATTATCTTCTGAGTTTCTAGTGACTAATGAATTACTTTGAAAATCTTTAGCTAAGAATATCTTCTATGCTAAAAGTGGGGATATTCTAGTTTCAGACATTCCATCAGGACATGATATTACTAATATATGTTCTTTTTATGAACAAAATCTGTTTTACAACTTTGATTTCTTGACAGGCAAGAGATTTTTGGTCAGGAGCCAAAGTCATCAAATATTAAGAGTATTGAGATATATCAAATGTGCTGAAAGGTTCTCAAAAATCTCACTAATTTTAGCACATTTCAACTACTTACATAAAGTACTTATACTGAACAATCTTCAATTTCATACTCAAAAAGTAATATGCATTTTAACTAATAAATCTCAAAACATATCTTTAATTATTCCACTTATAATGAAACATTTTTAACTAATAATTCTCTAAATATATCTTTAATTATTCCACTTATAATGAAACAGATGAGCAAAATATTTCGATGATAACTCTTTCATTTTGTTTGGCTCTATTATTTCAGAAGACCTCATATTATATAATTGACAATATCTTCATAAATGGCACCAGGATTTGAAGGGAACCAAAGTCACAAACACTCCATAGATGCAGGTATACAATGGTACTTCAAAAAGTTTGTGGAAAAATGAAATTAAAGTACAAGTATATTTTGGTCCAAAAAACTTTGAAATCTATTCATAGTATTTTTCATACTAATTGTCCCATATACATGTGGGTTCTTCAACAAATTAATATATAATGAAACAAAAAGAACTTGAAACAAATATTTCTGCCTTCTATTTAGACAGCATTTTCAGTATTTCTGAGCAATAGCTAAAAATGCAAAAAATATCTGTGACACTCACATTTGAAAAAGGTAAAAAGCTGTTTAAATTGCATGGTTTCTTTATAACTTTAAGTTATGGCTCATGATACCTGCAGCACTGACTAATCTGTACTATCTCAATTCTAACTTTCAATGCTCTTTCTTATTCACCAACTAATCCTGAGCAAATTGTCCCTCTGTTTACCTTCTTTTCATCCCTTCAATTGATGTACAAATCTAGCTTCCTTTCTCCTATTCCGACTTCCTTCTTTAACTAATATTTAGCTACTTCCACAGACAAAAGTCATGTATAAATACACCTCTGGTTCTGATTTCATTCCTAGAAACTCCCAGCTTGTTGTATCCTATGAACAACCAAGCAGAACCCACTCAGAAAGCCAACCCATGTAAAACAATGTATTTGTAATTTGTCATACTATGCACACAAAAAATATGTCAGCATATACTCAAAGAACAAGAGAGGTAGAGGAATAAGGTAGGGAGGGCAAACCAGTCACTTACGTTGTTCATGTACTCTGAAAGCAGGTCCTGAAGAGCCTGGCGAATGGCATTGCATTCTGCAATAATCCGCTCCCGGTGGAAGTCCCTTGTGCATGAAGAGTCTGCCAGCAGAGCAGCTCCACTGATAATGGCTTCCAGACGTTTCTCTAGTGATGGTCTTATGTCCTCCTCAGTCACCGTGAGTGGATTCAGGACAATTAAACTCTAAGAGAAAAACATATTTGGATGGTTAGAACTCTACAGCATTCCATTTCATAAAAAATTAGTCTTTCATTTTCACATTGAGAATTCAGATGTGATAATAAAGAGAATTGTATTTTTACTGCCTTGATCAATTCATACATAATGCTACACAGTGACAATTACTCAGATGAATGATGAAAGTGTTGCAATTATAAGAATTGGTTCTACTTTCGGATAGACCTAGATTCAAATCTCCTAGTCTCAAATCTGAGTGCCTTTCCCATTCACCAAAGTATCTTATATGCTCTGAGCCTCACTTTCCTGATCTGTAAAATGGCAATATTAATGTGGCCTTCGCCAGGAAACTGTTGTAAGAAACATAAATGCTCAATACAATGGCACATTTTAACTTATTTACTATAGTAACTTTTATAAACTGCACTATTTACACAATATTTTCACATATATCACTTCATTCTGACAACACTATGAGGAGATGAGCAGCAAAGATATTATTAACCACACATTTCAGTTGATGATGAGTGAGGCTGACAAACTGTCCTACTCAAGGTCATGGGGTGACCAGAACTGAAAATCCTTAATTCAATATTAGTTTCATTATGCCTCATTGTAAATCATAAACTCTGATTAACTTTAACACTAAAATATCAAGGAAAGTTTTTATATTAATTATTTATTTAAAAACTAAAACTCCAGGGGGACCAGCAGTTAGCATAATGGCTATGTCGCTGGACTCCCACGTAGTCGACCGCAGTTCGAGTCCTGGACCCACTGGCTTAAACTCACACCGGGCGCGTGTGTGTGCGTGCCCAAGATCCCGAGAGGAGAATGGAGGAGAAGGGATTGTGGCATGGCCATCCCCCCTGGGGGTGATTTCACGCTTTCTGTCTCTCTGTCTCTCTCTCTCTGGCGAGCGCGCACACCCTATAGCATAAACCTCTCCAAAAAAAGAAAAAAAAAAGTAAAACTCCAGGCGAAAAGGTAGCATGATGGTTAAGGCAGTGGGATTCAGAGGCAACTATGGTTCAAGTCCCAGACCCAGACTTGAAAATCATGTTGGGCATGTGTGTGTGCATGCCCAAAATCCTGAGAGAAAAATGGAGGCGGTGAGACGACAGCATCATGGTTATCCTCCCATGATTTCTTTTTTTATTTTTCTCCCTCCTTTTCTAGCAAATGCAAGCACCCTATAGCATTTTTTTTTCTTTTTCTTTTTTAGGTATTTACCATAGGACTCATGTGCTTGCCAGAGACACAGTCATGTATGTATGGGGGCAAGAGATATATGAGATATCTCTACTTTTCTCACAGTTTTGCTGTGACCCTAAAGCTACTCTAAAAAAGTGAAGTCTTAAAACATAATTTAAAGAAAAAGACACACAATAGGGTCTTCAAAAAGTTGATGGAAAATGTATATCATGAAAAAAACACAAGGATATCCTTTTTTGGTACCAAAATAAACTTGCACTTTAATTCCATTTTTTTCCATAAATTTTCTGAAGTCCTTGTATACAAACTTGAAGTACCAGGGCTCACACTCTATTTATTTCTCTTTTATCGTCTTGATTTGTTTTTTTCTTTTTAATAGCCATGGAGTGTGTACAATCACCAGAGACAGAAAGATGTAGAGAGAGGAGATGGAGAAAGTACCTCCCAGTTTGATAAGGTCACATCAATATTCCTTGTCCTCTAGTCTTCCATTCTGTCAGAATTTGGGGCACTCATGCATACATGTTTTTCAAGTTCTAAGGGCTGGGATTCAAACCACTGTCAGCCATCTGGGACCAACTCCCTTAACCACTAGGCTACAGTGCTGGACCCAGGGCTCTCTTTTTTAGTGAAACTTCAGATTCAAAACAACTGATTGTGAATCTTGGCCCTCCACTCAGCGTGTGAAAGTAAGGTAAACTGCCTAAATCTTCATTTCATTCCTGTAAAATGGGAAAATAAAACCTATGCCTACCACATAGAACTTTAATTAGCTTTATAACATTTTTTATTAGGTCATCGGGAAAGTCATAAAATATTTTTTAATGTTTTTCTATGCAAGAAAGTGTCATGGCTTTCCTGACAACCCCTAATATATGGTGGAGTAGGCCCCACCTCAGAATTATCCTTGCTAATATCACTTTTTTCCTTTACATGCACTGCTATCTATAAGTGAAGCCACAGACTACCATGAAGAAAGCTACATATCCTAAAACAGAACACTCTAATAAACCACACAAATATGTATTAGATAGTCATTCATTCTACAAATATATATATTAATCATCCAGTATATCTTGGATTCTGAATAAGGCTTTAACCATGCTTTACAAGGACACCTAGAAAGTATAAAAAAATCTTAAGCAAGCTAAAGCACAAAATCAATATGAATGAAAAAAGTTTTCTGTATTTTAATAAACATGATGTAATAAGCACTATTCATCATTCACACACTCTACATTCTATGATAGGATTGATCTGATTTACACTCAGAACACTAAAAAAACTTACACCTATTCTCCAAAGTGAAATTGGCTATCAAAAGAGAGTCAGCTATGATTATAATCAAGTACCAACATTCTTCACAAAAACAAATGCAATGCTTCACGTTGGAAGCAGCAGAAATAATAACCATACAGCATAAATAATGTTTCTAGAGCAACTATATTCTCAATCTTCAGAGTGGTGATAGACGTGAAACAATATTTCTTATGATTACCAATAGAAAATACTATTTAGAAAACTTACAAGACTTCTTTTTCAGTATAACCTTTATTTTAATGCACTTACACTTATATAATCTAAAGAATGGAAGCTTTAGATTAAAAAAAATGTAAAAAAAGAAAAATCCAGCAAAATGTGAGCAATAAACCATAAATTAGAAATATTAACATAAGGCCAGCAGGTTAGGTATGGTTTAAAAACTTCTACATGGCCAACCATGGTTTGAGTTGCAGACCTGGTGACTTGAAAATCACACCAGGTGTGTGTGCATGCACACTTAAGATACCAAAAGGAAAGTGGAGAAGAGGGGACTATGACATGGCCATATCCCTTGGGAGGCCAATTTCTCACTTTCCCTCTCACTGTCTCTCTCTGTCTTTGTTTGGTAAGGGCACATGCCTATGGCAAAAGCCTATAAAAGAAAAAGAAAAATGATAAACAGAAATTATTTATAGCACTTTGTTATATTTGTACAATTTACACACACAAATTTAACTGCATATTTAGCCATAGTAAGTCAAAATGTACATAATTTGCATTTTGTTATAAATTAATTGTATGAGAGAAATTATTTTAAAGATATGCAACATACTTAAAAAGTAAATTAGATAGCTACAGATTCTATTAATTTTTTTTAATGATGAGTTATATTATTTTAAAATCTCAAAGAGTACTGTGGTGGTGGTTACACAAAACACTAATAACATTTTCATTTATCCAATTTATTTCACCTAGATAGTAACCACTTCTCAGAATATTTCTGTCAGAGTTCAGCAACCCAGTGTAGCCACAATACCATATAACACATTCTTTCTACTATTATCTGATTATATCAATTATAAATTAACTTTAAAAGATTCTCTTATTTTCAAAACTTCTATATAAAAGGAGAGTAACATAATACTCAAGAAGCTGTTAATTTCATTGTGATATTGAAAATGATATTAAATGAATCTTAGTGCACTTTCTTGCCATAATATTACCAAAACTATATTTTAATCAAGGAGTAAATTACTCTTTGTCAGTGATTATTTCTTGGAAATATGTATGTATGGGTTTGGTTTATCTCTACACATAGTCAATTTATAAAACATGCAAAAAATCCTAAAAATACATAAGCAATGGTGATTAGCTTATTCAATCTACAATGAAATAAGAGAAAAATACAAAGAAATTTCATACCCAACTGTCACTAAAAATGTAGCATAGGGCCCTTAGCCCCAGACCCAGAGCAGAGTGGCAGTCAGTGAGAAAACTGAGGTTGTAGATCACCTTGGGAAATCCCAGCCATTCCAGGTGCCCAGATTCTCCTGCTTCTGCCTCCCTACTCTGCCATAAGTCCTGGATCATGCAAAAAGCAGCAGTCAATGAGAAAACTGAAGCAGGAGAACCCTTTAGACCTCTAGCTGCCTCTTGCCTACTCAGAAATACTTTCAGACTTTATAGTTTCTAAAGTGTGTGGCACATACTGCGTGACCCCTACTTTATTTTGCAGTTGCAACCCTGCAGCTTAGCCCCAGGGGCACCTGTTCTCACGAAAATAGGAGGCCTTGGAATATCCAATTCCAGTGCAATGGTGCAAGTTGCACAGTAAGCATCAGGGAGAGGAGCCCCAGAGATATTGCAGCTCACCTCCTCCTGCATGCCTTTGAACTCTCATAATTAACTCTAAGAAATTAGAAAGAAATCTATAATTTATCAGAAGAACAGAAACCAATGCAGAGGTACAAGAAATATGAGAAACCAAGAAAATGTCTCTCCCCCAAGGGAAAAGAACAATTTCTCTTTATCCACAGACAGTATAATAGAACTTGTGGAAATGACAGATAAACAATTCAGAATATTCATAGTGATAAAACTAAATGAGATGAAAGAAAAGAGAAAACAAACTCCAGATGAGGAAGTCTTCCCACAATTTGAAAGAAGAAATACACATAGAAAAAAGAATAAAAAAGAACTGTTAAAGATGAAGGCTGTAGTACAGGAAATCAAAACCTCCCTTGAAAGTATTAAAAGCAGATTAGATCATGCAGATCAGATATAGAAGACAAAACCTCTGATCTAGAAAAAAATCATCCAAAAGAATGAAAAAAAAATTAAAAGAAACACAAAAATTAGGATAACATACAAGAAATACTATATATTATCAAATGCCCAAACATTCTAATAATCAGTATCCCAGTAGGTGAAGAAACTAATAAGGGCCTTGATAATCTATTCCATGAAATCCTGGAAGGAAAGGTTTCACACTTAGAGAAACATTCAAGCATCCAGACCCAAAAAATACAAAATAGAATTAACCCAAGAAGATCCTCTCCACAGCACATTATAGCCAGATTGACCAAAGTCACAAAGACAAGATACTAAAATTGTCAAGAGAGAAATACCAAGTTACTTACAAAGGTTATCCAATCAGGCTAACATCAGAACTCTCACTGGAAACAATGCAAGCAAAGAAAGAATGGACAGATATATTCAAAGAGTTAAAAAAAAAATTATTTCAACCAAGATTACTATGCCCAGCAAGATTATCCTTCAAATGGGAAGAAAAGATAAAAACATTCTCGGGTAAACAAAACCTAAAAGAATTTACCAACACCAAACCAGCCCTTCAAGAGGTTCTGAAGGGAGTGCTTTACCAGGAAAACTTAAAAGAGACAGACAAAAATAAGAGAATAAAAAATACCAAGAAAATGGCTAACTTAATCGTAGAGACAAATCTGGAAATATCAATAATAATGTTGAATGTTTATAGATCAAATTCTACAATTAAGAGACACAGATTGGCTAGATGAATTTTTTTAAAAAAATACAAAAACTTTCTATCTATTACCTATAAGAAATTCACCTCATGGATAAAGACATACATAAAAGTGAAAGGCTAGAGAAAGTATTCCATGCAAACGAAAGCCAAAAAAAGGCTTGAGTCACAATACTGATTTCGGACAACAGGCTTTCACACAAAATAGGTTTTAAGACAAAAACTGTAAGAAGAGACAAAGAAAGGCACTATATAGTAGTAAAAGGAAAAATTCATTAAGATATAACACTTATAAATATCTATGCACCTAACTCAGGTTCACCCAAATACGTGAAGGAAGAATGCAAGATTTGAAGGGAGAGATAAGACTTCAACTCACTAATTGTTGGAGATCTCAATACCCCATTAAGTCCTTTGGACAGATTTTATAGACAAAAAAATAAATAAGCAAAGACATGCAGGATCTAAACAATACCATACATCAAATGGACTTACAAAGGGCTAGAACGTTCTGCTCAGTAACCACAATATATACATTTTTCTCACCCCTGCATAGAACATAATTGGGCATCTTCTCCGCCCATGGTGAAATTAAACTTGATAGTAATTTCATAAAAAAAAAATAAAAAAAAAACCCTTGGGACCAGCAGTTGGCATAATGGCCATGTCACTAGACTCCCAAGTAGTTGACCATAGTTTGAGTCCTGGACGCAGTGACTTAAACTCATGCTATGTACGTGTGTGTGCAGGCCCAAGATCTCGAGAGGAGAATGGAGGAGAAAAGATTGTGGCATGACCATCCCCCCGGGGGGGTGATTTCTTGTTTTCTTACTGGTGAGCATGCATGGCCCATAGCAAAAACCCCTAAAAAAAATAAATAAATAAAACCTCGAAAATACACAAACATATGGGAACTAAGCAACCTTCTCCTGAATGACTTCACAACTACTGAAGAAATTAAGACAAATAAAAAAGTTCATTGTAACCAAAGAAAATGAGTTCATGAATTTCCATAATCTATGGGACACAGAAAAAGCAGTCATAAGAGGGAAATTCATAGCAAATAGTGCACATGACATGGAAATGTGGCAAAGGGACAACCTAACAACACACCTCAGAGATTGGAAAAACAATAAAAAAATCCAAGAATTCAAGGAGAAAAGAAATAATAAAGATTCAAGCAGAAATAAATGAAGTAGAAAAATAAATGAATTATACAGAAAATAAATGAATCCAAAAGCTGGTTCTTTGAAAAGATAAACAAAATTGACACACCATTAGCTTGACTAATTAAGAAGAGAGAAAGAAACCAGATAAATCAAATGTGCAATGCAACAGGCAATATAACACCAGATATAACAGAAATACAAAACATTATTAGTAGATACTATGAGTGACTACACACCAACATATAAGAAAACCTGGGGGACAAATTTCCTAGACACATATAATCTACCAAGATTGAATCAGGAAGACATAGAAACCCTGAATAGACCTATAAAAAGGAATGAGATTGAATAAATAACCTTCCTACAAAGAAAATCCCAGATACTGATGGCTTCATTCACAGATTTTACAAAACTTTTAAAGGAGAGTTAACTCGCATTCTACTCAAATTATTTCTAATTTGAAATATTCAAAAAGAAAGAACCCTCCCAAATTATTTTATGACGCCTCCATCACCCTCATACCCACAACAGATAAGAACATGACAAGAAAGGAAAACTACAGACCAGTATCTCTGATGAGTATAGATGAAAAAATTCTCAACAAGATACTAGTAAATTGTATCCAACAACATATAAAAAAGATTATACATCATGATCAGGTGAACTTTATTCCAGGGATACAAGAGTGATTCAACATATGCAAAATTATAAACATAATACACTATATTAACAGAAAGGTAGATAAAAACCTTACGATCATACCAATTGATGCAGAAAAAGCATTCAGCAAAATACAATATATCTTCATGATTAAGACCTTCAGCAATATTGGCATAGAAGGGTCATTTCTCAACACAATAAGAGCCACATATGAAAAACCCATAGCTAACATCATACTGAATGGGGAAAAGCTAAAAGCTTTTCCACTAAAAACTGGTATGAGACAAGGATGCCCACTTTTTTCACTCCTTTTCAATATGTACTGGAAGTTCTAGCCAATGCAATCAGAAAAGAGAATAAAGTAAAAGGTCCAAACAGGGAAAAAAGAGGAGAAATTATCTCTATTTGCAGATGGCATGATTATATACAGCGAAGGCCCAAACATATCCACCAAAAAACTCCTGGAAGTAATAAATGAATATAGTAAAGTGGCAGGATACAAAAATCAACATACAAAAATCTATAGCATTTTTATAGACAAACAACAAGTAGACTGAGGTAGAACTGAAGAAAGTAATCCCATTTACCATAACCACTGAAAGTATAAGATACCTAAGAATAAATCTAACCAAATAAGTGAAGGACCTCTACAAAGAAAACTATTAAAATCTAAAAAAATAAATTGAAAATTACACAAAAAAGTGGGAGGACATCCATGTTCCTGGATTGGAAAAATTAATATAATCAAAGTAGCATTTCTGCTCAAATTAATCTACATATTTTATACGATTACAATCAAATTACCAGAGACATGATTCACAGATCTAAAAAATACATAGAATTTTTGTAATCATAAAAGACTCCATATTCTTAAAGCATTACTGTGCAAGAAGAGTGGAATAGGAGCCATTTTACTCCCTGTCCCCAAATATAATACAAAGCTATGATAATCAAAACAGCATGGTATTGGCACAAAAACAGACATGTGGTCCAAAAGGACAGAAGAGAGACCCCAGAAATAAACCCCAATATATACAGCCAACTGATCTTTGGCAAAGGACACCAGTCAATCCAGCAGGGAAAAGAAAACTTCTTTAGCAAATGGTGTTGGAAAAACTGGGTATCCACCAGCAGAAGGATGAATCTGGACTCCTATCTCTCATCATTAACAAAAATCCACTCAAAGTGGATCAAAGATCTAAACCTAAGACCTCAAACTATAAAACTACTGTGGAAAACACTGGGGGGAAATTGTGGGACACACTGGAGCAGGCAAAGTCTTCTTAAATATGGTCCATAAAGCACAGGCAATAATCTCAAAAATATACAAGTGGGATGACATCAGATTAAGAAATTTTTGCATAGCAAAAGACACAGTAATTAGTGTAAATAAGCAACTCTTCAAATGGGAGAATATTTTTGTAAACTATGCCTCAAATTTTTGCATAGCAAAAGACACAGTAATTAGTGTAAATAAGCAACTCTTCAAATGGGAGAATATTTTTGTAAACTATGCCTCAGATAAGGGGCTGATAAACAGAATACACAGGGAACTCAAGCAGCTTACCCCCCCAAAATATCAACCCCATTAAAAGTTGGAAAAATGAATTAAACAACTCTCTAAGGAAGACATACAAATAGCCAAAAAGCACATGAAAAAATGCTCAAAATCCCTCATCATAAGGGAGATTCAGATCAAAACCACAATGAGATACCACCTAACCCCAGTTAGAATGGCTAAGATTAAAAAATAATAAATAAATGATAAGTGCTGGCAGGGCTGTGGTGAAAGGGGAACTCTCAAACACTGTTAAGGGAATGTAAATTGGTCTAGACACTGCGGAGAACAATATGGAGGTCCCTCAAATATCTACAACTAGAACTAACATATGATTCAGCAATTCTACTCCTGGGTATCTACCCAAAGGCAGGAGAATGCTCAGTTGGAAAAATGGGATTGCATAATTACTCACAATTGCTAAGACATGGAACCAATCTAAATGTCCATAAACAGATAAATGGATTGAAAAAGTGTGGCACATATACTCTGTGGAATACTACTCAGCCATAAAAAACAAACAAACAAATAAACACAAAACAATCCCCACAAACAAACAAACAAACAAAAACTAAAAAAATCCCTGGCATTTAATAAAGTAGACAAATATGGAAAATTTACTGCTAAGTGAAGCAAGCCAGGCTATAAAAGAGACATTGTATGTCTCCACTTAATATATACTGACTGTCTGCACTCTATCATGGAAATTGAAAGATTAGAATATATAGAATTGTGGAAAATGTCTACAGATATAGGAGATAGTGTGCAAAGAGGGTGGGAAAAGGGGGAGAGTGTGAGGAAAGGAATCAGGAAGAAAAATAGAGAGGCAAAACATTTATGGGACACAGAAATGGATAATTATCTGTTGATGATAACACGTACAGTATCTTTAACTGGACTGGTGTGAAGTGTATTCATGTTGAGTAAATTCACTGTACAAGCTAAATGACATATAGTATTGTATGTATAAAATAAAATAAAATAACAAGACCCTGCTTTTGACAGAAAGTGGATGAATATGGAAGATTTACTGCTGAGTGAAGCAAGCCAGGATATGAAGGAGAGACACTGTATGTCTCCACTTAATATATAACGACTGTCTGCACTTTTTAGCCAAAACTGAATGACTAAAGGACATAGAAACATAGAAAATGGCTATAGATACCAGATACAGTGTGGGAAGAGGGTGGGAAAAGGAGGAGAGTCTGAGAAAAGACATTAAGGAGAAAAATGGAGAGGCAAGACATTTGTGGGACAGAGAAAAGAGTTATTATCTGTTGATCATGGTGTGTATGGTATCCCCAACTGGACTGGTGAGAAATATATTCATGTTGGAACATTCACTTTACAAGCTAAGTGACATATGTAATTGAATGTATAAAATAAATTAAAATAAAATTTAAAAAATTAATTAAAATGAAAAATTTAAAAGTGTAGCATAAGTATGCCTCAATAGTTTTTAGTGTTAGTCCTTCCTAATTGATATAACATTGCCATGTATGTCCTACCTTATATGTCCATAAGTTTTACCATTTCCAAATCTAATTGAATACAAATCTGCACAATTCAAATGAATGTTGAATAGTTTCTGCTATTTCTAAGGTTTTATTCCAGTTGTTATGCCTGTGGGGTTCTCCCAGAGAGCAACTCATGACAAAGAAAGAAAGGAAAGGCACACAGGAGACAAATGGAAAAAATAAGTAATCCCATTTGTGCTCTATTTCTGTTTGATTCTACCTTCCATTTCTGCCTATAATTATATCCTTTGGGAGAAATAGCAGGTTAAGTACAAGCCCTGAATTCATGGGTATATCATGAGTAGTAGAGTATAGAAAAAGAGTAGCCATTGTGGCAAAGTAGTATCTAATAACTGTAAAACTCTCAGTCATGTCTGCCCTAGAATCCCTTGAAGAATGATGAATGTGAATATAACTGCTAGGTGGTGACAATTTCTAAATAACAGCATCCTTGAGATGTCCTTTTTGTGGTCCCATTTTCTAAAGCTCTGCTGTTTAAAGGTTGTGGGTATTCTGAATATTTTGAACTCAAAACCAACTAAAAAATTCTTTATATGAAAGGAGTGGATAATACGTCTTTTCCTGAATATATAGCTAAACATAAATTAACTCAAATATATAGCTAAACATAAATTAACTCAAATGTTTCTAAGTAATTTCTAAATTTTTTTCTAGTTAAGCTGAAGTCAAAGAAAAAACTGCTCTAGTCATCATGTTAGAATAATTCATATTAGGATATATTAGCCGGTAAGTGCCACAAAATCATCATTTTGGATGAAAGAGAAGAAAAGTGCTTGAGTTGTGCACAATGATGAAACCAATATGCTGCTGTATTTTATGGGATTTTTAAAGTATGTCAAGGCAATCTGATACTCGCCCAAAAATGTACAAAAATTCCTTCAGATCCAGAGTTCTTGTTTGAATTATCCTCTGCAATAGCACCAAACATGATTCCCCTTAAGCGTAGGTGGTTCCAAGGAGGCTCCTTAGTAAACTGTAGCCTGCTAACACTAGGCAAAAATTACTCCATCTTCAAATGCACTTATAATGTAGGCCAGGAAGAGTAGGTTTGCTTCATGCCAAAACTTCCACATTCCCCAGCTTAAGCCATCCATATTGTTTCATGATCCCAAAGTTGCCCAAGGTCATGTACCAGGTAAATAGCACTACCCATCCTATTGCCTATTCCTCATTAATCTTTCTGAAGCCCAAAAGGTCATGCATACAGTCTTTACTCACCTTTTCAATAACCACTATAACATAAACACCATACATATTACACCTTACCACAGATATTGTAAGGCCTATATTTACATTAGGAATCTTCAGACTTACGAATTTCTCAATATTAGAAAATATCAGTCGAAGCAGACTATTTTCACTGCACCCAGTATGATGTGTGTCAGTATGCATCTCATCCTGTTTTTTCATCAAGAGGTCTATTGACTTCAGCTGATGCTTTGTTTGTGGGTCACTAACCTGGCTATATCTCTTAATTATACTGTCTCATTCATCACAAGAGTTTCTACTCTGCCTCTAGCCTCCCCCCCTATCTGTAAGACTGAACCGACATTTGCATGGTTAAAAAATAGTAACACGAGGAGAAAATATGGTTAGACTTATCTAGGCATTGAAGAATCCATTATGCCTATTAGAGACAGCATGGTCTCCATATGAAACAAACAAGATTAATCTACCTCCAACAGTGCGACTACCTTTCTTCAAAACTCATGGATACTGGCAGGCTGCTTAACAAATATAACCTCCAGCAGTTGCATATTAGATCCACACATCTGCACAGTATATATTTGTGCAGGTTGCTTTTCCATCTGCAGGACATGACATATGCCAGTTGACTGGATTAGAGTAGAGTTGGAGAGGAGTCAGATGGAGTGTTGGCAGTCACATCATGTCTATTCATTGCTTTCCATTTTTTCCCTTTGCTCTGAGGCTTTTACTCTTTGCTCTTTTGGATTCTGCCTGCTAAATTATTCATTTAACTTCAAGAGGTCATCTGTGACTAATGAAGCTGAGATTTTGTGAACATATAACTTGCACTTAGTCCGAATTGCTTATATGTAATCAACCTAGATTAGCAGGCTTCACTTTAACTGCAGTTCAATCGTGCATTTCACATGTTAAAAGTAGAGTTGGTATCAGTGATGGACACTAAACAGAGCACAAGACAACCTGAAAGTAGCGAGGATTTATCCAGGAAGAGCTACAGTGCAAAGTGGAAATGTGGAGCTCCTGTTTCAAAATGTGTTCAGAATTTCAATATAGAAACTTCGGATAATTAAACCACACCTAAGACCCTGCTAACTGTGAGACCCTATGCAACTACACAGGTTACATGCCCATGAAGACAGCCCTGGATTTGCAGAACAAAATGTGAGAAATTTTTACCGTTTATTTTAAATGTTAAGCATGTTTTTTTTTATAAAAACTAATATGTTAATATTTTCCTCACAATAAAAAGTATCTTCATTGATAATTTTCTGTTTAAAATTTACATAAACTCTTTTTTGCCCCTCTTTTTACCTGGTCTCAGAAAACAAGCTTTGAAATTCTCATAACATATATATATATAGTTTAATTAGGTTAAAAATATAATCCCTGCCACATCTTGTCTTTCCAAATGAACCATAACACTAAAATGTGTAAATATAGCGCTTTTAAATTAAAGATACATGGCTGGATTTAGACAACCTTTATCTCTTAAACACCTGCCAGTAACAAAAGCCGTAGGTGCTAAACTCTAGGAATAGCATGACCACTGCACAATGTTCTCCATAATAAAACATTAATCCACATCCTGACAAGCAAAGCATGGTGGTATACTATGACCCACATCACTAAACAAATCTTATCAAACTGTGTCCTTAGAGCAAAGAACTCTAAGATTTATCACCCTCCATACTTTGTTGTGAATAAAAAACACATTTCTTCAGTTAAAGCTGGTATTCATATAAGTAAACACTACTAAAAATTATATTGCAGTAATTTTTTTCATTTTTAATTTACATTTAATCACATATATCTTTACATTGTACAACTTTGCTTTTTCAGCATGAATACCACACAAATCAGTCAAGACAAAGACATTATTATATACATTATCATCAGCAAACAGCTTTTCATTTTTTTTGTCAATTAAATGTACTTTTTTATTTCCCCTGTTTCTCTCTCTCTCTCCCTCCATTGCCCACCCCCATATTACCCCGAGCCTTACTATCTCTAGTGTCTACCACTGCCCTCCCTGCTACCATACCTTCCAAACTTTTCAGTCTCTGCTATGGAGTAAAGACAATTAGTATATATTGAGTGGGGACATGCACAGTCTGTCTTTCCTAGTCTGACTTGCTTCACTTAGTATTAAGTCTCCCATATTTGTCCACTTTGTATTAAATGTCAGCATCTCATTGGGTTTTTTTTGACTGAGTAGCATTCCATAGAGTATATACACCAAACTTTTTCCATCCAATCATCTATTTTTGACATTTGGTTGATTTCATGTCCTAACAATTGTAAATAATGCTGTGATAAACATGGATATGCAAGTGTTTTTTCCAGCTAAGGGTTTTTCTATCCTTTGGGTAAATACCTAAAGTGAAATTACTGGGTTGTATGATAGTCTTATTTGTAGGTTTCTGAGCAATCTCCACATTGTTCTTCAAAGTGGTTGTACTAATTTGCATTCCAACAGCAGCGTAGGAGAGTTCCTTTTTCATCACAGCCTTGCCAGCACTTATCATTATTTATTTTTTTAATTTTAGCCCTTCTGACTGGGGTTAAGTGGTATGTCATTGTGGTTTTGATTTGCATTTCCCTTATGATAAGAGATGTTGAGCATGTTTTCACATGCTTTTGGGCCATTCATATATCTTATTAGAATAACAGAATTATCTGTTCAGCTCATTTTCCTATCTTTTAATTGGATTGATTATTTTTTGTGGGTAAGCTGATAGAGTTCCCTATATATTCTGATTATCAGTCCCTTATCTGAGGTGAAGTTTGCAAGTATATTCTCCCACTCTGAGGACTGTCTTCTTACTCTACTTATTGTTTCTTTTGCTGTGCAGAAGCTTCTCAGCTTAACATAGTACCATTTTTCTATTTTGGGGACAATTGCCCATGTTTTGGATGTCTTCTTTAAGAAGTCTTTGCCTACTCCAAAGTCTCCAAGAGTTTTTCCTGTGTTTTCCACCAGTATTTTTGTAGTTTGAGGTTTTATGTTTATATCCTTGATCCATTTTGAATTAATTATTGTAAGTGGTGAGAGATAAGGATCCAATTTCTTCCACAGGTAGATATCCTGTTCTCCTAGCACTATTTGCTGAAGAGAATTGCTTTTTAGCACTTGATTGCCTTATGTTCTTTGTCAAGAATCAGTTGGCTGTATGTTTTGAGGTTTATTGGGAGGTTCTCAATTTTGTTCCATTAGTCTGTCTGTTTTTGTGCCAATACCATACTGGTTTTTTTTTCTTTATTAGAGAGAGTTTTGCTATAGGGTACACATGCTCACCAGAGAGATAGAGAAACAGAAAGTGAGAAATCACCCCCCCAGGGGGGATAGTGTTGCTGCAATCCCTTCTCCTCCATTCTCCTCTAGAGATTTTTGGGAATGCATGCACACGTGTCTGGTGTGAGTTCTTAAGCCACCCAGTCTGGGATTGGAACCACAGTTGACTACATGGGACTCCAGCGATGTAACAATGACACCATCTGCTGGTCCCACCATGCTGTTTTAATTATTACAGCTTTGTAATATGCTTCAGGTTGGGAAGTGAGATGTCTCCTACTTTATTCCCCTTGCACAGTATTGCTTTGGTGATACAAGACCTTTTATGTTTCCAGACAAATTTTGTGATTTTTTTTCTATTTCTGTGAGGAATAATTCTGGTAGTTTGATTGGAATTGCATTAAATTTGTAGGTTAATTTGAGTAGGATTGGCACCTTGACTATATTAATTCTTCCAACCCTGGAACATGGGTTGTTTTTCCAATTTTTTGCATTATTTTAAATTTCTTTTTCTAGTGTTTCATAGTTTTCCTTGTGGAGATCTTTGATGTCTTTGGTAAGGCTTATTCCTAGATATCTTGTTGGTTTTGTGGCTATTTTAAATGGGAATTTTTTTTTTTTCAATTCTGTCTCAGTTTGTCCTATGTTGGTGTATGGCGATTTTGTATCCTGCTACTTTACTATATTCATTTATCACTTCCAGGAGTTTTTTGTGGATTCTTTTGGATTTTCTATGTATAGCATCATATCATTTGCAAATAGAGATAATTTCACTTCTTCTTTTCCCACTTGGATGTCTTTTATTTGACTCTCTTGTCTAATTGAATTGGCTAAAATTTCCAGTACTATGTTAAAAAGGAGTGGAGAAAGTGGGCAGCCTTGTGTTGTTCCAGTTTTTAGTGGAAAAGCTTTTAGCTTTTCCCTATTCAGTATGATGTTAGCTATGGGTTTTTCATAGAGGACTTTTATTGTGTTAAGGAATATCTCTTCTATGCTGATTTGCTGAGAGTCTTAATCATGAACAGATATTGTATCTTATCTACTGCTTTTTCTTCATATATTGATATGATCATATGGTTTTTATCTTTCCTTTTGCTAATGTGATGTATTACATTTATTGTTTTTCATAGGTTGAACCATCCTTGCATCCTGGAATAAAACCTACATGGTCATGGTATATATTTTTAATATGGTGTTGAATACGGATTTGCTAGTATGCTATTGAGAACTTTTGCATCCATATTCATCAGGAATATGGGCCTGAAGTTTTCTTTTTTCTTTTCCCTTCTTTCTTTCTTTTTTTTTTTTTTTTTTTGTTTGTCATGTCCTTGTCTGCTTTTGGAATTAAAATGATGGAGGCTTCAAAGAATGAATTTGGGAGCATACTTTCGTTTTGAATTTTTAGAAATAGTTTTACTAGAAATGGAGTTAGTTCTTCTTTAAAAGTTGTATTGAATTCAAAAGTAAAGGCACTGGGACCTGAGCTCTTTCTTGTTGGCAGACTATTTGTTACTGATTCAATCTCATTGTTTGTTATGGTCCATTCAGATTTTCTGTTTCTTAATTCAATCTTGGTAAGTTATACATGTCCAGAAATCTGTCCATTTCATCTAGGGTTTTTTTTTGTTTGTTGGCATATAGTCGCTCATATTATTCTCTGATGATATTTTATATTTATGTTACATCCCCTGTAATAATGCCTGTTTCCTTGTTTATTTTATTTATCTGGTTTCTTTTTCTGTTATTCTTAATCTAGCTAATCATGTGCCAATTTTGTTTATCTTCTCAAAGAACCATCTTTTGGTTTCATTTATTTTCTATATAGTTCTTTTATTCTCCATTCCATTTATTTCTGCTTGAATCTTTATTATTTCTTTTATCCTGATTTTTTTTCCAATTCCCTGAGTTGTGTCATTAGGTTGTCTATTTGCCACCTTTCTGCTTTTTTCTTGTGAGCACTAATTGTTATGAACTTCCTCTTATGACTGCTTTTGCCGTGTCCCATAGGTTATAAACGCTTGTTTGTTCATTATCATGGGTTTCTATGAAACTTTTTATTTCAGTCTTAATTACTTCTGTAGTTGTAAAGTCATTTAGGATTAGGTTGTTTAGTTTCCATGTGTTGGTGAATTTCTGAGAGCCCTTTCTGTAGTTATTTTCAAGTTTGAGTCCATCGTGGTCAGAAAAGATTCTAGGTAAAATTTCTTTATATTTGAATTTTTAATGGCTTATTTTGTGCCCTATCATGTGGTCAATCTTTGAAAATGTTCCATGTGGGGGGTAAAAGCAATGTATATTTTGTAGTATTTGGATGAAATATTCTATAGATGTTTGTCAAGTCCATTTCATGTATGGTATCATTTAGCTCTTTTATCTATTTTGTTTGTTTGTTTGTTTGTTTGTTTGTTTGTTTAGATGATCTGTCCAGAGAAGTCAGTGGGGTGTTGAGAACCTCTACAATTATTGTGTTGTAGTCTATTTCTTCCTTGATATCTAACAATCTCTCTTTGATGTTATTTAGGTGCTCCAGTGTTGGGTGCATAGATATTTAAAAGTGTTGTATCTTCTTGGTGAACAAGTCCTTTTAGTACTATATCATGTCCTTCTCTGACTCTTCTTACATCTTTCATCTTAAAGTCTATTTTGTCTAATATCAGTATCACTACTCCAGCCCTTTTTTTGGTTTCCATCTGCATGGAATATCTTTTCCAGTCCTTCGTTTTCAGTCTATGTATGTCCTTATCAATGAGGTGTGTTTCTTGTAAGCAATATATAGATGCCTACTGCTTTTGTATCCATTCAGCCAGTCTGTGTCTTTTAATGGAAGAATTTAATCCATAACATTCAATGTTGTTATTGATATTTGCAGATTTATCCTTGTCATTTTGTTAGCCATTTTCTCAGTTGTTTTTTATTCTCCTATTTCTGTTTGTCTTTCTTTAGTTATCCTGATACAACACTCTCCTCAGTACTTCCTGTAGATCTGGTTTGGTATTGGTAAATTCTTTCAGTTGTTGTTTATTTGAGAATACTTTTATTCATTCTTCCCATTTGAAGAATAATCTTGCCAGATATAGTATTCTTGGTTGAAATTGTTTTTTCTTTTAATGTTTTAAATACCTTCCTATTCCTTCCTTGATTGCACTATTTCAATTGAGAGGTCTGTCATTAGCCTAATGGGATAACCTTTAAACTTGACGTTTCTCCTTTGTCATTTTTACAATAATCGTCTTTGTCTTTAATTTTTACCAATCTGGCTATGATGTGCCAGGGAGAATCTTTTTGTGTTATTCTATTTGAGGTCCTTTTTATTTCTTGGGTCTGAATTTCTCAATGCTTCTATGTATTTGGGAAATTTTCAGATAGTATTTAATGAAAGAGGTTTTCCATGCCTTTAGCAGATTCTTTACCTTCTGGAATATACATTATATGGATATTTGGGTGTTTCATGGTGTCTAGAGTTTCCAGTATGTTGTCCTCATTTTTTGTTTGTTTTTTCTTTCTTTTTGGTCTATGTTGGAGACTTTGTCTTCAAGGTCAGAAATTAATTCTTCTGCATGGTCCAATCTGCTGTTAATGCATTCTAGGGAGGCTTTAACTTCTTGTATTGTATTCTTCATTTTCAGAAATTCATTTGATTCTTTTTTAGGGTGTCTGTTTCTTTATCAAATTCCTCTTTCTTGTCCTGAGATGATTTTCTCATTTCCTGGAACTGTCTGTTTTCTCTTGCATCTCATGAAGTTTTGTCACTATGAATATTCAGAATATTCTTCTGACATTGTTGTGTATTTCTCTGTGTCGTCCACTGTTGGTGAGGGACTACTATGCTGAACTGGGGGAGAGTTACTACCTTGTTTTCTCATGTTTCTTTGAGATCTGAACTGGTTCCTAGTCATCTGCTGCTGTATTCACTTTTTTTCTATTTATTGGAGTAGATTCTGTAGTATGAGTAGAGGAAATTTCACCTTTAGTTCCCGGTGTGTTCCTACTGGAGGGCTCTGTCTCCCAGGTCAGAGCAGTTATAGGTAACTTCAGGTGCTTAGCTCCTCTACTAAATATTCAACTCCCGATGAGGTTGCAATAAGCTAAGGAGATATATCTTAGTGAAGAGGATCAAGTCACACAGAGTGCAGACTGGTATACCAAACTGCCAAAGTTTCTTCCAAGCCCAAAGCATGGACTCACCTAAGAGGTCTTCCCAGACCAGGTTCAAGTCTCCCAGCAGGTGGATTGGGTGAGCCCAAGCCCTGGGATCAGTGGTCAATGGAGTCCAAAATTTCCAAAGTTGTTCCCAGACCCTGAGCACAGACTCATCCAAGAGGCTTGACCAGATCAGGTTCAAGTCTCCCGGCAGGTGGGTGGACAAGCCCAGGCCCCTGGAACAATGGGCGACCAAGTCCAAAAGTTCCAATGTTTCTCCCAGGCCCCAAGTGTGTGGACTTCTATAGTAAATATTTTTAAATATAAGAAGAACACTGATGATCCTCATAGGCTATTTTATTTTCCTTTATTTGTTTACTCTCAGAACATTTCTCAAAAACTTCAATTCATTTCAAACAAAGTGCTTTATCCAACAAGCTGACCATGTTAGATAGAAAGTTTGTTCCAGGTGGCACAGATAAAAGAAAACTAACAATAAGTGATCACTTTACATAGTAAATACAACCTTCCAAAGGCTTTGTAGTAATCTGATTTTTGATAGAAACTATAGCTATAAAAAGTGGGAACCACAGACATCCATAATTAAATTAAGCTAGACAATATTCTGTTCTTAGAATAATTTTAACTAAATACTTTTTAAGGAATAGTTATGAAAATAGTAAATTGAGGGACCAGCAGTTAGCATAATGGCTATGTCGCTGGACTCCCACATAGTCGACCGTGGTTTGCATCCCGGACCCGGTGGCTTAAAACTCACACCGGGCGTGTGTGCACACATGCCCAAGATCCCAAGAGGAGAACAGAGGAAAAGGGATTGCGGCATGGCCATCCCCCTGGTGGGGGGTGATTTCTTGCTTTCTGTCTCTCTGTCTCTCTCTGTCTGGTGGGTGGGCGCACACGCCCTATAGCAAAAACCTCTCCAAAAAAAAAAAAGAAAAAAAGAAAAAAGAATAGTAAATTGCTTCTTTTAGTTTTCTACCTTAAATACTCGTGTTCAGATGATTTTGCTCATAAAATTAACTTCGAATACTCAGAAGCTCATAAATATTCCTTTATGGCTGTCTTCCTCATTTCATGTCATATCTTTCTTCTCCCTACTCAGTTAATGCTTCTACTAATGGTATCATGTCACCATTTTTATAGGTGCAGGTCCATTTGATATCTAAGCTATTATGTCTTAGGTCACTTTCCGTCTCTCATCCTTTACAGACACTACAACTGCAATCCTCCCATCTTGATATCCATCCCTCACCTTTCCAATTCAACTATTCTACTTCTAGTACTTACTACCTTTGATCTGAAATATTACTAAAATGCATTCCTTTTGCCTCCACCCAAACCTGCATTTGCAAATCATGCCTGATTAATCTTCCCATAATATTTGTCCAATTTTCTTCCTCCTCTGGTCAAACATTCCTCATCAATAAATTTCATATTTTTTATATTTGTATTCAGTATGGTTTCTTAAATTTTGATTTCCAAGCCAGATTTTCTACCATTTCCTGCTGTAGATACTGTAACACTTTTAGTTTGTTGATTTTGTGGTTTAAAAGATTTTTGCTATAGGGCCTCAATCACTTCTCCTCCAGTCTTCTCTTGGTACTTTGGTTACACACACACACACACACACACACATACTCACAAACACACACACACACACACGCCCAGCATGAGTTTCAAGCCACCAGATTTGGGACCCGAACTGCAATCAACTACGTGGGAGTCCAGTGCCTTAACCATGATGCCACCTGTTGGCTTTGAAAGTAGGCATTTATTAGAAGGAAATTATAGAACAGATATTTGAGACCTGAAAGTACTTTTTTCAGATATGTACTATTAAATGTCTTAATTGCTGCTACTAAGAAAGCTGAATTTATAAGCTCTTGAACTAAACAAAATATTCTGATTTACTAATTAATCAAATTGACATGATAGTCCCAAGTAAGACTAACTTCAGTTCTGTTCTACTATTCATCCTTAATGGGATGCTCTTGTGTGAAGTTTTTCTGCCAGATAAGGACTCCCTTACTGGCAAATATTTTTATACAGTCCTTATTTACCACCTAGATTCTAAACTTTCATGCTTCTACAGGCATCAGAGTTTCCAAAATCCCTTTTAGATAACTGTGAGAAGTCATTAAACATTCTGTCAAAAGCTCTCCATACTTCAAGACCTCACTCTGCTCCCTTCCATAAAGCCTCCCATGAATGCTTCTTCCTAGATTATAAGGGCCTTGAGAATAGAGGCTAGCATGTGAATTCAACAAAGATTTATACATAGAGCATGTGCTTTGCTAGGAATTTATCCTTTAGTTATGTCCACACTTGTATATGCGGAGACCACCCCTGAAATAACACACAGGAATGGTTTAAAATGCATCTTTCTGGGAAAATGGTAATGATATACAAACAAATCTTAGAAAAAATCATTTCCTTTGGGTAAAAAGGGAAAAAGACACCCCTTGATCTGCTCCTCCCATGCTACCACCAACACCTTTTTCTTGCAGCATTTACTTAGAACACTTGAAATGTTTTTTTTTTTCCTCTGACCCTTTGAAATGTATGTAAATCTTTTTAAAAGCTACATAAGCTTTCTGACAGCTTTTCAACCCAGGAATGTCTTTCTCAAGAACCTGGAAGCCATCTCTTTGAAATGTAATCATCAAAAAAGACAGTGCATCTATCTCTAAGTTTCTGTGGAAGGGTAGAGGCCTAACTTCAGTGAATGCCTGATTCCAAATTACAAACCTATCTCCCACCATAAAGATATGAAATGTTTAATTTTCTTGTGAATAAAAGGCAATTTACAAACACAGATTGTAACCCCTTTTACCAGGTGAATTTAGAAGGAACTATGCATGCAAATGGTATTAACAGATTCTCATAAATGAGTAGTGTTTCTTTATCTTGAGAATGTTCGTCTAATGGGTTATGTCTGGTTAGCAATATAAAATGGTGAGGTTTCTTTCCATCTCTGCCATCTACTTAGCAGATTGTCTCTGATGCACATGATATTCAGGTTTAATGCATATCAATAATAAAACTGTTTTCTCTCTCTTCTACTTTTGCAAAGAGGTTTTCTTGTTTGGCAGGGCATGTTGTTTTTAATTATATTTCCCTAATATTCACCAGAGATCATTGGACCATTTAAATTTGCAAATATACTTCTGTATTAGCTTGAAAATTTTAAAAAAGCAACGAATTAAGATAAGGGAAAATTGAGAGGATAATTGTAGGAGGGGAAGAAAGGTAAGTAGAGAGGGAGGGAGAAAAAAAGCAAGCTAATGATAAAATTTTAAAAAGAGCAATAAATTAAGACTTTCTAACAGGACTCTTGGAGGCTTTGGAGGATAAGCATTGTCCACTAAGTAATTAAAGGACAGAACAATTATCTCACTCTCAAAAAAAGACCAGCTAAACAACTGACCCAAATTGAAGTAACAGTATTGAACCAGGGCTCTTAACCCTTCTTGTGTCCTGAACTCTGCTGGCTGTCTGGTAAAAACTAAAACACTTCTCCAAACAATTGAAAAACATAAACTAAAAGATACAGATTTTTTAAAAAGTTCCATTGATAGTTATAAAAATATTTTTGATTTAACATATTAACACATGAAATAACAAGATCTAACAGTAGGCCTAATAACTCCTATAACTTTGAAATAGTGACAAGCATAAATGATAATTTATATACCTGTAATATGGTATGAAAATATCTGTAATTTCTACGTGACAAAGTCAGGTGCCAGCATCATTGTGGTTTGTTAACTACATTAATAATTTAATAAAATACTAACTTTCAGATAGAATTGTGAAAAATAAAGATCCAATTTTTTTCCCCCCATCTAAGTCCACCTGAATTGTTTTGCTTATTTGTTTTTGGATTTTTTGCCAGAGGGCACATGAACTCATCAGCAAGAGATAGAGAGGAAAAATGGGAACGCACCCCTCAGGAGGGTATTGCCATACTGCATCTCTTCTCCTCCACTCTCCTTTCGGGATTTTGGGAATGCATGCACATGGTGTGTTTTTTCAAGTCACTGGTCCAGGGTTTGAATGTGAGAGCTAGCCATGTGGGATCCAGCACCTTAACCACCACGCCACCTGCTGGCCACACCCTGAATTGTGATATAGACCCTTACAGACTCCAGGTTAAGATCCCTGTGAGAGTTGGAAAGTTAGAACCAGGAGTGTATTCTGCTACTAGAGAAGCTAAGCAATGCCTACCACAAGGGACAAGAAGCAACTGTTTCAGGAAAACAGACCACTTCCCGTGGTCTAAAGGAACACCTACATTTCCCTACTTGTCTCCTTCCAGTATAATGACATGACCTAGAACTCCTGTAATAAGAACCTTACAATGATTACAAGATTACATGACTACTCAGCCTAAATGAAAAACACTCTGCAACTACTAACTGAACAATCTAGATGGAGGGGTAGTTACAATATTTATCATGCGTAAGGACCACCTGGGAAGGCTTGTTTCTTGAAAAAGATTTATGATGTCATCATCAGAGTAGGTGTACTGGGAAACAGAATCTTCACTTTCAACCCATAGTGATTCTTAGGCAAGGGTTTAATCACCAAACATTTGAAAAACATCAACAGGATGAAAGAGAGTCCCCAAGTTCAAAATAAAAGAACTAAAACTTAAAGGAAATATAATCAATATAATTAATATCTTTAAAAAGACTTACATATTTATCATAATTATTAAAAAGTCACAATAAAACCATTTGTACTGTTTGAAATTAAAACGGTATTACAAAAATTTAAATTGCACAGTGGAAGACTTGAAGAGCAGAGTGATATAGTTAACCAGCCAAGAAACGAAGTCAAAGAACTCTCCCAGAATGAAAAACACAAAGGATGTGCAAAGTTTGTGAAAAAAAAAAAAAATGACAAGTCACAAAACTCATCCAGACCAACCAACATCCCTCTTAATAGGAATTTTGAAAGAGTTAAAAAAAAAAGTGTTTTTTGTCTAAAAAGGAATCTAGAAAATATACAACAAAACCTAAACAGTAATTATCTCTGATAGTAAGAATGGAAAGCAGGTAGAGTGAATAGAGACATTAACTTTTTCCTTTACACATTTCTGTAATTGTATGATTAGTTTACAAGAATGAATTCATTTACTGTATTTCTTATAAAATTGATTACTTTAGTCATATATGGATAAAACTATTGTCAAGGATACATCAAGAAAATGCTAATAAAAAGAAAGCCAAGAATATCAATATTAATATAGACAAAACAGAATCAGAGTAGATACTATCAAATAGAATAAAGAGGAACATTTTATAATGATAAAAGATATAATTCATCAGAAAGTCACGAGTCAAAACCATTTTTGAATCTATTAATGTAGTTTATTTTGTTTTTTGTTTTTACCATAAGGTGTACATTCTCTATGGCTCGTGTGAGAGAGACAGTGAGAAGGAAAGTGAGAAATCACTTACCTTGGGGGTGATGGCAACACTGCAATCCCTTCTCCATTCTTCGCTGGGACTTTGGGCTATACATGTATACATAAACACCCACTGTGACTTTCGACCCCCTGAGTCCAGGACTCAAACCACAGTCAGCCATGTGGGAGTCCAGTGCCTTAACTACCATGCCACCTGCTGGTCCCACTATTATATTTTCTACTATCTATTTGTCCTGCTTTTTCCATGGAAGTTTTCCTCTTTTTATTTTTTTTTGAACTTTTTTTTTCTTTTTGATTGAATTTCTTATTTTATTTTCCACTGCCATCAGTTCTAGGAAAGTTTCAGGGGTTTTTTGTTTGTTTGTTTTTTGGTTAGTTTGTTTTTACTTCTCCTCTTCTGGATCTTATATTAGAATATCTGGGGGCTTGTCACACTATCCTCCATATTTTTTGACTGCATTTTTGAATTTTTTTTCTGTGTGTCTCTGTGGGGGAGTAATTTCTTCAAATATCTTTCAGATTTCTAATTTTCTAATCATCTGTCTTGCCTAACCATTGACTTCTTTCAATATTATGTTTTCATATTAAATAGTTCTGCCTGGTCAGTTCTGACAGTCTTTTGTTCCTTCAACATATTCATTATATTTTAAATGATTAAATGTATGAATAATGTATATTAAACATTCTCATTTATACCCATTAGCTTATAATTTCAGTATCTGCAGTGTTTGCAGGACTGATTCTACAATTTGTTCTCTCTACGAAGTCTCACTCATGATGACATTTTAATTTGTGTGAGAATTTGTCACCCTTAAAACTGTATGAGAAAATTTTGAAGACTGGGTGTAAAGTGTAGAAAGAATTTGAGTGTATTTCTGGCAGGTCAGTGGAGACATTGCCAGGATAGGACAAGTTTAAAACTTTGGCCAAGAATTTAGAGGCCACACAGATAACATGAATTCTGACCCAAAGACCAAATAAGGACAGACTTACGTTAGAAAAGTTCTTAGATAGTTTCTGAGGGTCTTTCTTTCTTTCTTTCTTTCTTTCTTTGATTCTTTCTTTTTTTTTTTTTTTTTTTCAGAGTCACCAGAGCCAAGGCTAAGCTATTGAAGTTTTCCCACTATCTCAAGCAAAATATGGGCTAGTAATTTTCTTTTCTTTCTTTTTTTTTTTTTTTTTGAGTTTTTTTGAGAGGTTTTTGCTATAGGAAGCATGCGCTCGCCAGACAGAGAGAGACAGAGAGACAGAAAGCGAGAAATCACTCCCCGGGGGGGGGTGGACACACCGCAATCCCTTCTCCTTCATTCTCCTCTCAGGATCTTGGGCATGCACGCACACATGCCTGGCGTGAATTTCAAGCCCCCGGGTCCAGGATGTGGACCACAGTTGACTACATGGGAGTCCAGCGACATAGCCATTACGCTAACTGCCTGTCCCTGGGCTAGTAATTTTCTCACTTATCTAAGAGGTGATTTAATTTTAAAGATTTTCTTTTTCCTCCCAGGGTCTCTTACATGACTTTCCAACTGGTGGGGTAGAGGTTTTGTCTTTTGTCCTCATTTTACAGTCTTTCAAAATTCAAACTCCAGGCTATAAATGAACAGAAATTTCTCATATCTCCCAGAACAATATTGGTGCTGGCTAGATAGTCTGGATTCATGTTCTTTTTGCATCTGACCTCAAAGAATTTTCCTAATTAATTTATCAAATTAGGTATGTACTTTAGAATGTTTTACCCATTATATTTAGTTCTTCTAGTTCACTTTCTCTAAAAATTAAATCATTTTTTTTAATTGCCAGAGGGATAATCTTGTCCCAGAGAGAGAGAGAGAGAGAGAGTGAAAACACAGAGAAGGAGATAGGGAGAAAGCACTCCTCAATGGAACATGGTAATGCCATAATCCTTTTTTCTTCCATTTCTACATCCTATCAGTATTTTGAGCATGCACACACACGCCTGGAACATTTTTCAAGCCACTAGGCCAACATTCAAACCATGGTCAGCCACATGGCATTCAGCTCCCAAAGCACAGCATTTAGTTGCTGCATTACAGGGCCAGCCCCCAAACCATTTTTCAATAAAAACCACATCACCATGCTTCTAGATGCCAGTGATGTCCCCCCATTTTTTTAGCTCCTAAATATTAATCTGATTAGTTGGGCTTCTGCTTTCTCTTTCAAGTGAAAACATAAGATTATAAGAATTACATTCCCCATAATTATTAGTCTTAATAAAAAGGAAGCATATTCTGAGAGTCACAGGAAAAATAAAGTTGGACAGTTACTGAAAGAATATATATAGATTCTCTCTCTCTTCTCTCTCCTTGTGTTATCTTATCAAAGAAAACATTCTGAACTGCATATCATTTAGATATGCTTCTGGAGTTTTCCTCCTTATAAGTCTATGGCACAGTCTATACCCCAAGAACATATACTTGCAGTTGGAGAAAAGAGAAAAAAGTAGGAGTAAGGGGGAAATGCCTAGCATTCCAATATCACAAAATAACATGCAGTATTTCTGCATTTATTCATTCATTCATTCACTGGTTTTTATTTAGTACTTAGAAAGTCCAGAGCATTGCTCTAGAAGTTGGGACTACAACAAAAAATAATGTGTGAATGATGGTATATAAATGGACATATAAAAGAAAGAAGATAAGAAAGTAAATATGACAGCTCTTTGAAAATAAGAAAACACTACACACATATCTTTTGCTATTACCATCTCTGTCACATGAGGGTCGAGATAACTCTTGTGTACCACTATTATAATAGCTGCTTTTTCTCTCCACAAAGGAGAAAATATGTCTTAATGGAGCTGGAGTTTTCAAAGCAATTTTCAGTGGCAAAGTTTCTTGCTTAATGACACTTTCAAAATTCTATTAATCTACAGTTCGACACTTCTCAACTCTCATTCAGTCACAAAGGCAGAAGAAACACCCTATAATTCACATCGGCCTCTCCAATAAATCAATTGATTTAGCCTGTACAGGGTTCTAATCAACTTCTATTTTTTCCATCAATAAATCTCAGGTTTCATACCAACAAACAGCAGTGGGCCAAAATGAAAGATTTAACAAAAGTTTCAGCATGGTAGATGTTGAGTAAGTGCTCTGATACATTTCCACACTATAAACATTTAATGAGACTTGCTACCAACAGAGTATTTACTACATCAATTTATTTCATAGTATTATATTTGCAGGAGCAAAATAGAGCAAAGGTTATTTTGGATCCTTTACCAATATAGCTTCCTGTAAATAATGTAAAATGCAACCATTTAATTTTAAAAATCATTTGAAAAGTTAAATGGTCAATAAATTCTGCATTATCTATTTCAGACAGTCTAAGCAGCTATTTGTAACTTGGATATAAAAATGTATATATAAAATTCAGGCATTTTGTACTAGTTTGTGCATTCCTATCTCTGAATGGAAATGAATTTCAAAGGTTATTGAAGATAGCATTAGATCACAGGAAAATATCTTCAAGATTCCCTTCTGCCATGATCAAAAGTTATTCTGCATTTAGAAAACCTTTCTTGAGAAAAAGACTGTTACCATACCCTGCCCTCTCCCATTGAAAGGACACATACATGTTCATGTATACACACACATTTTTCTCCTGCTCTCCAACCACCGCCATTCCTCAGATGTAGCAGTCACTTTCTTTTCTTTTAAGAGAGAGAGGAAAAAGAACACCCTGTATAAGGAATGGTAATGCCATAATCCCTTCTTCTCCATTTTTCCCTCCTTTTGGGATCTTAGACAAACACACACACACACACACACACACACACACACACACACGTGGCATGTTTCTCAAGTCACTGGGTCTGAGACGAATCATGCAGTCAGCCACATGGGATCCAACTCCCTGAACCACGAGGCCATGAGCTGGCCCTACAGAAGTCACTTTCAATTAAAGTGAGATAAGAGAAGACTTTTCGAAAGGAGGGACAATTTGGAATTCTCTATCTACTTCTGTTATCCTAAGAACATAGAATTCAGTGTCTGCAATAAATTGGACCCCTTATAGTACTGTGAAAATGTAATAAACAATCCTACCCATTTACTCTAACAAATTTTACCTCACACAGTAGACACTTTCCAAATACAGAATATTTTTACTAAAATGACCCAGAGACAAAGCCTTATTTACCAAAAACTTATTCTACTTTTTTGATTTGGTTACAGTTACAATTCATCTGATGGCCCATATAGATGAAGAATCTTGTACAAATTATATCAAATTCTAATTAAGAGCCTAAAAATTTACCTTTGAGAACCCAAAGTGGCACAGAACTTAAAAGTTTTTCTGGAATCAGAAACTAGATTGATTAGAGAAAGCTTTCTGACTGGAGCAAGTTACATAACTTATGTCTCAGTTTTATTTTCTGTAAAACTAAAATAAAAATATGTAGCTTATGAGGACTCTGTAACAACTTACAATTCATGCAAAGTGTTTTTTAAAAAATATTATGTATCTAATTTGTTGGGGACTAACTCTCTACCAAGAGAAGAAAAAAGAAACTTTCAATCTTGTTATGAAGAAAAGATACGTATCTAATACACAAGATTATTGAGATTTCATTACACAAAACAGTTAGATGATATAGTATTTTAGAGTCATGATTAAACTTCTCCCGTATTTCTACTAATACTTTCTAATATTTTCACATAGATGCTAATAATTAGGAAAATAACCTTTCCACATGGATACCAATGATTAGGAACTTAAACAATTTAGATTAGAAATAAAGATAACTGTTTAAAGATCTGTAACTAAAGGGAAAGGTTATTCTAAATTTAAAATTAATCAATTATATAATAAGTCTATCATGAAAATAATGTTAGAAACGATATCGGTATTTTGTGTATTATGTGTATACTATTTAAGTTATCAGTAAAACTTTAATACTTTTCATTGAATTTATTTCTTTGTTATGAAAGAATCTGCCTCAAAATAGTCTAATTAATATCAATGATATCTCAATTATAGTAAGAACTATTATTTATTGAGTACTTACTATGTGGCGGGCAGTGCTCTAAGCATTTGTACATATATTATCAATTCATTGACTCTGACAACAACATTATGAAATAGGAACTATTATTCCCTCCCCATTTTATGGTCAAGAAAACTGAGAGTTATGTGAATAACTTTCCCAAGATCCCACAGGCAGTAAGAACCACAACGGGGAAGGAGCCTAAGCATTAGGGCTCCAATACCTTAACGTTAAGTGCTAATTACATTGCCTTTCATTAAGCAACTACCTATCTAACTGAGGTAGTTAATGATCTTTGGCATCAAAGTTGAATGTCTGATAAATATGTCAACCCAGTATGTTCAAAATTGAGTTTCTGATCTTCCTCTCCAAATCAGCTTCACTCACAGTCTTCCTCATCATGATTGATGAAAATTTCATCCATCCAGTTGCTCAAACCAAAAAAAGCCAATTGTGTAATTATCTATGGTAGACACAGAAATGTGCTGCCCATATCCCTCTTACAAATAGAACTTGCCATCCAGCTGTCAGTGAGGCCATCAGCTATCCTCAGGGTCTACATCAGCTACATAGGACCATCCTTCCACCACTAGAGGTCATATCCATTCCAGAGCAGGTGACTTGTATTCAGTGACTAAAAGAGGCATAAAAGCCTGCCCATTTCTGCCCAAAAAAGTATACCCCAAAGGGCAATGCTCTCTCCAAAGCTTCCTGATGACTGGCCCAGACTTTGTGCATCTGGCTCCCAGGTAGACTTCTTCCTCTGCCCAGTTCAGCTTCCTGCCTTTTCCATTCCTAGATGTCAATTCCTAGTTACTCCTTATATGTCAACTCCATTCTGTGTATGATTCTGGAGGACCCAGCCAGCAACATCAACCATCGCTCTTTCCTTCCTCTCACGTCAAACATTTATTCTGTCAAAAATACAGTTGACTCGGCTTACAAAATTTACCCTTGATGTCCACTGACACTATCTTGTTCCAAACTAAAATGAGCAGTGGAATGAGATAATACATGTGAAGCTTAAGGATGGAACCTGGGTTACTACAAGAGCCTCATGCCTGGTTTTCCAGCTTCTCTTCCTTGTTCCCCTTCAGATTATACATCATCTGCAACTGATGGTAGTCCTTTTAAGACACAAGCTTCATTGTATCACACTTCTGCTTAAAACCTGACTTTAGATTCCCATTTAATTCAGAGGAAAACCCTGAGTCCTTAAGTGCCTAATGGCCCTCCATAACCTGGTCCAATTGGCTCTCTAACATTAGTTTCAACTACTCATTCCCTCACTCTCTCCACCCAGGGGTTTTAGCTTCTGTGCTATCCTTTGAAGAGGGGACATGCCTTCAAGACTTTGCTCTGGATCTCCAGCTGCCGATTTCCTAACTTCCTAGAAGCATTGGTAACATCTCACCTTCTCAATGTAACATACTATACAATTTAGTTATTTACAATATTTATTGGTTTTGTTATTTGCCCATATGCTTTTGCTAGAATAGTATCCCTTATTAAGGGCAATGATCAGAGATGTATCCCAAGAATCTAGAACAATCTCAGTAATAACTAGTCACAGAGTAGAGTTGATTTATGTAAAATAAAATCATCATTTCAATCTACTTAACGATTCCAACACAAATTCATTGACTTCTTTGGCTGAGGTATAAAGGTCAGAAGTCTACTGATGAAATATTTTCCTGCTAATCAATTATTGGAAAACAAAAGAAGATGCTAGAAACTGATTGGGCAATTAAATTACAAAACATGGATCTGAAAACCTATTTATGTTTATTTCTTAAGCGATTTATTAAATTCTATTTGCCTTTCTCTCAACTTACCTCCAGCTCATCAAGGGCACTTCCCAGGGTTGCTGCCTCAGGTTCCGGTGGGGCCGGCATATTCTGGATGCCTTGGGAAGCATTTGAAATTACATTGAGGGCATTCTGAATTTCTTCACAGATGGTGTCCTTGCTGGCTTTGAGGGAAGCAACATCAGAATGCTCCAAGCAAGCTGAACAAATGGAATGCAAGAGCGGGGAGTTCTCCTTCAATGAAGCTCGGGCCCCTGCAATTTCATCCCTTTGGTTTGGAGATTTTAAGTCCTAAGAAGGGAAATAAAAAGAGTGGAATCATTATAATAGGTTATGGGGCAAAGACTTAAATAAACAAGTTTCATTTTTTTGTCAATATACATGAAAATATAAGATAATCATCTATAAGTTAAAATTAAGGACATGAATTATTTCTACATTCCTTCAGGTTCTGTTAAAAGAACTGCAACAAAGGGCCAGCCAGTGATGTGATGGTTAAAGCTGCTGGATCCCACAAGATCAAATGTGTGGTTCAAGTCCTGGACCAGGCAAATTAAAGACACATTGGGCATGCGCGCATGCACAGAATTCTGAGAGAAGAATGAAGGAGAAGGGATTGCTGTATGATCATCCCTCCAGAGGAACTTCCTCTCTTTTTTTCTCTCTCTCTCTCTTTCTCTCTCTCTCTCCAGTCTGTCTCCCTCTCTCATTCTCTCTTTGTCTCTCCCCAGTGATTGTATGCACCCTCTAACAAAAATTTAAAAAATATTTCTATGACAAGAAAGAGGAGACAGTTCACAATGAAAGGTCACAAGGTACAGAAGTGTAAAGGTGTAGCTCTTACATTTGTAAGTTGCATTCTTATAAGTTTCTAAAATACTCTGGCATTTACATTATAAAAAAGTTTAAATTACAAATACCTTTTCCCATTGGTACTGATAATTCATTTAACTTTTTCATTAAAACCAAACCAAGTGAGTTAAGAATACTAAATTAGGGGGACCAGCAGTTAGCATAATAGCTATGTCACTGGACTCCCACGTAGTCGACAGCGGTTCTAGTTCCGGACCCGGTGACTTAAACTCACGCTGGGCACGTGTGTGTGCGTGCCCAAGATCCTGAGAGGAGAATGGAGGAGAAGGGATTGTGGCATGGTCATCCCCCCTGGGGGATGATTTCCTGCTTTCTGTCTCTCTGTCTGTCTGGCAAGCACACATGCCCCATAGCAAAAACCTCTCCAAAAAAAAAAAGAATACTAAATTAGAGACCAGCAGTTGGCATAATGGCTATGTCAGCTGGACTCCCATGTACTTGACTGCAGTTGGAGTTCCAGACCTGGTGTGTGCCCAAGATCCTGAGAGGAGAATGGAGGAGAAGGGATTGCGGTGTGGCCATCCCCCCTGGGGGGGGGGTGATTTCTCGCTTTCTATCTCTCTGTCTCTCTCTGTCTTTCTGGCAAGTGCATGCGCCCTATAGCAAAAACCTCTCAAAAAACGAATACTAAATTAAACCTCTCACCATTCAGCTATTTTTCTTTTCCTTTTAAAAAATGCTAATTAATTCTGGATTATCCTTTCTCTGATATTTATTCAACTGATAGTTATCAAGCACTTAGCATATGCTAGCCCTCGTGCTAGACTACCCATGTACAGAATGTGAACAATTCTATAAGGAACTTGTTATTCTGAAGCTTTTGTTCTGATTTGGAGAAGAGGGGAGCCTACAGACAAGCAATAAACGACATAAGCAAAACATGAGACAATTTTCCAATAATGATAAACATAATAAAGGAAACACAAGTAAAATGTCACAGAAATTGACTTGAGATGAGAAAGCTACTTTCACTTGAGAGGTCAGAGAGAGTACTTCTGTGGAGATCACAATCTGCAATCAATCTAAATGAAGATCATTACAGTGTGAAGAGAGGGAAAAGAACGTCTTGTCTAAATGATAGTTGATCAAACCTAGTTCAAGGTATAGTGGGGGGAAAAAACTGACAAGCACCACCTTAACCAACAAATGAAAGATAACATCATCAGTGATGTCACATGGATATCACATCATGTATTCCTTGATTTAGAAGGACAAGAAGAGCACGTACTTAGGTTGTATATTCTCTCCAGAAACCTGTAACTCCACACTAATCATGAGAAAAACAACAAACAAAACTAGATGTGGGATCATCCTACATGATTCTTAAGCACTATTTCCCAAGATCATTAAGATCATGAAAAACAAGGATATTGGTAAACTGTCACAGATCACAGGAGACTGGGGAGACATGACAGCTAAATGCAATGTGATACCCTGATTGGATCCTGGAAAAGAAGAAGATATTCATGGAAAACTGGTTAAATCTAAATAAAGTTTATTAATAGTTAATAGTAATGCATCAATATTCACTTATTTGTTGTAGCAAATGATCAGATATTAAAAGTGGAGGAAACAGAGAAAGGTAGATGAGATCTCTTTGCACTACCTTTATAACTTTTCTGTAAATCTAAAATTATTCCAAATAAAAAGTTGATTTTTAAAAAGCTATTTTAAGGGAAATTTACAATAGCTTATGCACTTCGAATACAATATCTCATACAGTCTTCATAAAAACTCATGATAGATTTGATTCAGAGATTAAGTTTCTAAATCAAGCGGCAGAGATAGATGGTGGCATTTCTTGTAATCCAAGTCAGTGGGATTCCCAATTCCTGATCCTAAGAACAATGTTGTATTCTGAGCATGCATAGGAAGGATTTCTTTTATTTGCTGTACAAGGATGAGGACTTGTATCTCTATTATCTCTATTATCACTATATTTTATAAAGTACTTCTATATAGAAACGTATTGATCATCAAAACACTCTTGGAAGGAATGAGGCTAGATTATTAGCTCTATTTTAACTATAAACAGGTATTTAGTGTAAGGCGATTAAGAGATCAACAAAAATTTTAAATCTAAACCTAACTCTTCTGATTGCAAACCCCATGCTCTTACTTATTTTTCTTTTTTTTTTCTTTTTACAAGGTTCTGCTACATGCGATAATGTTGCCTGAGGTTAATAAATGGCTTGCGATACTATATATTTTTAGTTCCTTCTCTTCTGAAAATAAAGGCTGTCTGCTACTTCAAGCAAGCTCTGAAGAGATTAACTTCTTTATAAGATGTAGGGAGGACAGTTAGAAGTAGCTGTCAACTCACTGTTTCTACACATTAATTACCCAAGAAATGATCCTGTGGTTTTCTTGGCTTGCTGTGATTTCCCTTCTGTATTTCTGGTCTGGGTTCTAGTTTCAGCTCAGTCATTAACACTACGAGCTGGGTTAGATCATCTTCTCTTTCCATATCTATTTTCCCATATGTAAACAGAGGGATAATGATACTTCTGCCAATCTTCTCACAAGATTGAGTATATAGCACATCAGAAATGGAACATATGTGAAAAACAATAAAGAATTATAGGAGTATGAAACTATTTTATTCTTTAAACCTAGCAAACTAAGTATATGTTATTTTGTTCTGTGACTCCCCACAGAAAAATTCCCAAATCCCCTGTAATTTTCTAGCACTTATGTATATTGATTATAGTGTGACATAGAAAAAATAGTTTAGAAAACATGCATATCTCCTCAGAAGAGTAATGATAAAAAAGTATAAAAATCCAAGAAGGGATAAAGAAAATTTTCTTTATATTGCAGTATAATCAGAACTTATTACATAATTCTCTCAATTCACTCTAAAGAGAACTACATATTATTTTATTTAGAATGGCAAGGTCAATATTCAGATAGTTCTGTTAAAAATTACCTATTGCTCCAATGATAATTATTTGTATCTAATTGAAGAGTGTGGTAACTTTAATGCTGTAGAGACTTAAAATTCTTAAAATTCAAATATATTTTGACTTTTGAGCTTCAACTTTCTCATTTGTGCCCAAGGCAATTACAGAATCCTTAATGAGCACGGCTATCCCAAATAGCAAGCCCACGAAGCCTGCCAGAAAGGACTGGCTCCCCCGCCAGCCATAACAAAAATAATATATTATGGGAGAGGGTAGGAGAAAGAAGGGCAGGTAAGAAAGGTGAAGTAAGGGAAATTGAGAAGTCAGGACTATTTCTCCCAAAGCGTATCAAACATGGTTAATTACTACAGTAAGTAAGCACATAGAGAAAAGGGAACCAAGGACTTTCATCCTCCTCTACAGAACGTTGTTGTGGTATCTGTGATTGCTTTATTTTAAGTGGTGGTAGTATGGGTTCAAAGTTTTGTATGTTGTCCATTTATCCTATAATTTTAAATTAGGTCAAAATAGTAATCAAATGGTAGGACCAAATAGGAATTTGTCTGGATGAAGAAATATAAAGAATTCAGCTCCTCAAGGATTAATATTTATTTAATACCTTTAAGAAATGCTCCAGCAAAAAAAGCTCACATGAGACTTTCAAGTTAAGGAGACATTAAATCTTCTAACTGATGAAGAAACACACAGATGGAATTTAAAAAGAAGACCTTACACGTCTGTGCAAGTGGGTAGAGAAGTAACATATGAATTTTAACCCTGGCAAGAGAACAAAATATATTTTGGGATTTTAAAGATCATAAAGCATAAAAATGGAGCACTCTAAGCTATCAATTAATTGAACCAGTCATTGTATAAGTATTGCTGAGTCTCTACTGTACATCAGGCAATGTGCTAAATGTCAGGAATGCAAATATAAAGAACGCATAGGACAAAAAGTAAGACAAATAAACAAATGTATATGGAACTAATTCACAACATGGAGAAAAGTCCCTCAGCTTGAATGGCTTAGAGAAAATTTAACAGAGGAGGTAAATAATTTTAACCAGCTTTACTGAAGTATAATGACAAATAAAAATTGAACACATTCAAGGTACACAACATGTTTTGAAATGATTACCACAATCAAACCCATCACCACATAGTCACCCTCTGTGTGTGGGAAGAGGGGGGTGAGGACACTTAAGATTACATTCTGAGCAAATTTCAAGTCGAAGACAAAGTATTAACTATTGTCACCATGTACGTTATATCCCCAGAAAGCATTCATCTTGTAACTGAAACTTTGTACCCTTTGATCAACATTCCTCCATATCCTCCATGCCCCAGCTCTTGACAATCACCATGAAAGTCTCTACTTCTCTGAGCTCAATGCTTTAACATTACATATAAATGACATCATATAGGATTTGTCTTTCTGTTCATACTTAATTTAACTTAGCATGGTGCCCTGCAAGTTCATCCAAGTTGTTGTAAATGGCAAGATTTCAGGGTTTTACACACTGAGTAGAAGTTATCCCGTGAAACATGCAGAACAAAACAAGCAAAGAAAGCAACATATACAAAGGCCTGAAGCATGAAAATGCAAGGAGCACATAGCCTATTGCAGGTGATATTACAAATACAGTGAACCTGAGCAGGACTGGTGAGGAAGCCAGCTGGAAAGGTAGACAGGAAACAGGAGATAATTCACATGCCATGCTAAGAATTCCAAGAGCAACAAGCTCAGATGTATATTTTCAAAGATTGCTCTAGCAATAGCCTTTTGAGTAGATAAGAGAATAAAAAGTAAGGAAGACCAACTAATAATCCAGGTCTCAGCAAGAGACAGAGTACCTGAACAGTGAACACTTGCTAGGCTATAGAAGGATGCATCCAGGGAATATTTAAGAGGTAAAAATGGTAAGACCTAGGGACTAGCAGTCAGCAGAATGATTATGTCGCTGGACTCCCATGTAGACGACCACAGTTCGAGTCCCAGACCCGGAGGCTTGAACTCATGCTGGGTGCGTGCGCATGCGTGCCCAAGATCCTGAGAGGAGAATGGAGGAGAAAGGATTGCTATGTGGCCATCCCCACTGGGAGGTGATTTCTCTTTTTCCATCTCTCTGTCTCTCTCCGTCTTTCTTGCAAGAGTATGTACTCTATAGCAAAAACTTCCAAAAAAAAAAAAAAAGATAAGAGTTTGTAAAATCTGCATGAGAGGGGGAAGGAAAGGGTACTTAGAAGCATCCAAAAAATTGTTTCAGCAATTGTGTACACAATGATGCATTCACTATAGTAAGCATACAGAAAATAATAATGTGGAAGAGCAAGATGAAGCATGTTTTGTCATCTGCCAAATGTATTACAAGATGCCAGTCAAAGTTCCAAATGAAATGACACTGTATTAGATCTAGAAATCATAGGAGGGTCTAGACTAGAAGTATGGATATGTGAATCACCAGCTCATAGTTGAGAGCTAAGCCATGTATGTGAAAGGTCAGGGTCTTCACACAGGATGAATGTCACAATAAGGAAGAGAACAAGGGAGTCATCATAAATTGTTCCTTGAAGGTGTCAACTCAGAAATGTTAAATGCTAGCCCCAGAGATCAAATATATATTTAAGTTATCAAGGAAGGTATTAAGGCCAGCCAGTGAAATGGTGCTTAAAGTGGCTGGATCCCGCCTGGCTGACTGTGTGTTTCAATCCCAGACAGAGTGTCTTGGAAAATATGTCAGGAACATGTGTATGTTCCCAAATCCTGAGAGAAGAATGGAAGAGAAAGGATTATGGCATGACCATCCCCCTTCTGTTCTCTCTCTCTCTCTCTCTCTCTCTCTCACACACACACACACATACACACACACACACACACACACACACACACACCTTATGGCAAAATTACCAAAAAATAAAAAGGCATCAAAAAATACTAAACTTGGAACCAGCAGATGGCATAATGGTTACAACACTGGACTCACAGTTGACTGCAGTTTGAGACCTGTGACTTAAAACTCATGCTGGGTGGGTGTGTGCCAAAGATCCCATGAGGAGAATGGAGGAGAAAGAATTTCAGTGTGGCCATGCCACCTGGGCCACGCCACAGAAAGTGTGATTTCTCATTTTCTGTCTCTCTGGCAAGTGCACATGCACTATAGCAAAAAATCTAAAAACAACCAAAAAACCAAAAACTAAACTCTTAAAAAATTAAGAAAGAAAAGCATACACCATGAAGTTTAGAACCTGAATTACTGTAAATAATCATGGTCATCACACATTATGAAAAGACAACTAAAGAAGATCTAAAAAAAATTTTTTAAGCTGTTAGAAAAGAAAGGATGACATCTTTGTCAGGGAAACTTAAAAATATAAGACCAATTCATCTTGAAAAAGTGAAATTTACACTGGAAGTTACACATTAAAAAAAATCTAGAAATTATGAATGAACTTGATAACTTGGTAATGTAGTGCTTTACTAAATCTAGAAACACTAGATTAGAGAAGTGGCCTTTAGATTTGAGTAAAATAAAGTTTATCTGTTCATATTGCTGTCTCTTACTTTATTATAATTTCATTGAATGCAATCACTATAACTTATTTATTTTGTATCTCATTATCTACTAGTATATGGCACAGCTAATACATTTTTTTTGAGAAATGAAAAGACAGATGAATAAGGAATGTCAGAGAAAGTTAATAAGCTCAAAAGGGGATAGAAATTTCAGATATAATTACTCTAAGACATAAGATTTATGGAAAATACACTTTAATCCAGAGAGTTGGACAAATTTATGCATGAAAATACACAGAATGCTAAAGAATAAAATTAAACAATAACCCTTTCCATTAAATGTCAGTGAAGTCATTGTTCCAACTTTTTTTTTTTTTTTTGGAGAGGTTTTTGCTATAGGGCGCGTGTGCTTGCCAGACAGACAGAGAGAGACATAGAGACAGAAAGCGAGAAATCACCCCCCAGGGGGGATGGTCACGCTGCAATCCCTTCTCCTCCATTCTCCTGTCGGGATCTTGGGCATGTGCGCACACGGGCCCAGCGTGAGTTTTAAGCCACCGGGTCCAGGACACGAACCACGGTCGACTACGTGGGAGTCCAGCGACACAGCCATTACGCTAACTGCTGGTTCCTTTTTTTTTTTTTTTTTGTTCCAACTACTTTTGAAAACTGATAGTGTATATTGAAACTGATCATATGCATATCCCATTACTTAACTAATTCCACTTCTAGGAGAGGACACACATATATGGAAATGCACTCATGTTTATCAAAAGACACACATGAAAATATTCACAACAGCACTGTTCATAAACGAACAACTCTAAGAAATAAAAGTGAACAAAATGCAGCTATGTGCAATATGAAATAATGACTGAAAAACACTAGACAGACAAAAAAGTTCATATTGTTTGATTCCAGGTACATAAAGTTCAAACTAGGGCAAAACTAACCTATAGTGTTAGAAATCAGAATTGTGGTTATTCTTGAGAAGTGTATTAGAGACCAGAACGGGACAGGAATCTTTTAGATCTTCTGTTTCTCATTTTGGGTGCTGGTAACAGAAAGAGAGAGAGACAGAAAGCGAGAGATGTGTTTAATTTGAAGAAATTCACTGCACTACACATTTTTTAACTGCGTGTTTTTTTTTTCATTTTTAGAATTTACATAAAATTTTTAAAAAATGTTACTAAAGCCAAGCAAATAAACATGGTGTGTGCATTCTCTTGGCAAAGGATGTTGGTATATACTAGCTATGGATCTGCCTGATTTCACATTTCTTATGGGATTAAGAAAAGAATAAGAAAATTAGAGGCTGGCAGGTGGCATGGTGGTTAAGGGTGCTGGACTCCCACAAGGTCAACTGCGGTTCGGTCCCGGACCTGGTGGCTTGCTTTATCACCTCTCTCTCTCTCTCTCTGTGTCTCTCTTTCTCTCTCTCTCTCTCTCTCTCTCTCTCCCTCCCTCCCTCGCAGTCTCCTTCTCTGGTCAAATTTAAATTAATAAGTAAAAAGTTAAATAAATAATTCTTTAAAAAACTTTTTAAAAAAATAAGAAAATTAAATATGTAGTCCATCTACAAGTATTTTCTACCTACCTTGAGGGCTGTATATGATAAAATGAAAAATGAATAAATATTTTTAAAATAAAAATAAGAAAAGAAGCTTTCCATAACCTGGCTATTGGAAAGAGCAAAGCTAAAGAATTTTCAAAGCAATTGGTTCCAGATGTCCTGCATTTCAGAAAAAACATAAATAATAAATTAAAAAGCGTCCTTATTAAGCTACATCCCTGCCCCTGTCCGTGTGGAATAGCTTAGTAGACAATGCTCAACAAGGCAGAACGACACGCAAATTATCAAGTTTCTCTTCCAGGTGTGAAAATGCAGTTTCTGAAGCTAACCGAATCACCCTGGTAGAGAGGAAAAGAGAACTTACAAAGAGCAGTTTTATCTTATTAAAATTAAGAAGATATGCAACAGAAAAGCCCATGTATACTTTACTATTTGGATTCTATTTTTGTTTGGCTTCTATTCCCAGCCTTCTTCCTGCCAAGATGCTACATGCTAACTGCTTCACTGGTCACTCTGCAGCTTCATGTTCTATCAGGGAAAAAATAGTGCAAATGCCTGCTAATCTAAATGTTTTTCTCTAGCATAAATTAGGAAATGAAATACTTAGCTTTAGCCAAGGGATATAAGATGGTAAAATAAAAGCAGACTACAGATGAAATAAAGTCTCGAGAAAAAGTATTGAAAAAAATGCAAGATTTTACAACCAAAATATCATCAAGCAGCAGAGAGAGGCCTTTACTGCTTTTCTACCCTTATTTCTCATTTTCCATTTTATATCAATAGGAGAAATTCAATAAAAGAGAAAATAAAAGTTCTTCAAATTCAAATAGGAGGCAGAGAAACCATATAATAATAGCATTATGATATCCCCCAAAGTGTGCATTCTAGGTCATTAAAGCATATCTTGGTATGTGAAATACAGCAAGGTGAATACTAATAATTCCAAAGAAACCTCATATAAAAACATTACTTAATTCTCATGCAGCCTACTGTGTCAGTCAAAAATGTATACTACTGTGTCAGTCAGAAATGCACTGTTACACATCTGAAGCATACAACATATATTACATTTATCATTTGCCTAGAATTTATATATAAAAAATAAATACTATCTGAAGTCATCTGCCAATTGATTAAAAAGTAAAAGGAATAAACAGAAAAATAATGAGCTACATTAACAAGATCCAGTTTTTATAGGTCATGCTTCCCTTCCATTTGTGCACAAAACATGCACAAATGGAAGGGAATGACCCAAGATTTAAATATTCCTGTCACAAAACCTTTGTTCTACAGTATGGGTCAATTAACAACTATAAGAGTTTGGTTGAATTTTTAACACCTAAACATCGACAGATAACATTATCTTTACAATTCCTTTGTCTGTATGACTCACTTGTGAGAAATAGACCACCTCTTTTCTATACAGTCTGGGGCATTTCACATAGCACATAGCATCACTTAGTCCAAATAGGATCCAAGCCAGAGATGTTGACAACTTCCTAGTTAATAATCCCTCACATTTGTGGAGTGGCTTTTTCTGTTCAACGTATTTTCATTCTTTCACAGAAAGTCCTGTGAGGAGACATAAGGTATTATTATTCCTAATTGTCAAAAGAGAAAATGGATGTTTGTTCAAAGGTACACACGGATTAATAAAAAGTGTTGGTGGTGATGGTTTGGAAGAAAGTCAGTGTCTACTGAGAGTGTGTTTAGTGCTTGCTGCACTCACTCTCTGATTGCTTTCTCATTTAATGGCCCAGCTATGTATCCAAGATTGGGTCCTGTCTTGACACTC